>NC_141329.1:14189443-14546943 GCF_037954235.1 Aulostomus chinensis | reverse complement strand
TGTTATGCGGCTGTAATAATTGTAAATAATAAAGCTGACTACTTCGCGGATTTCGCCTATTGCAGTTCATTTTTAGAATGTAACTCGTGTGATGTCTAGGTTTAAAATTCTTAATTTCCAAATATTTTAATGTGCCCGAAAAAGGGTTAATCGTTACCCTTGCATGTTAATACTTGTCCTAATGTTCATACCTCAGTGAAACATTGACAATGCTGAAAGACTTGACATTTGCAAAATATTGTACTTGATGACCATGTGTGCCCTGCTCAGTATATGATACGTGCGATGTAGGGTGGCACTGCAGAAAATGTCCACACGCAGAGGCTTTTCACACCAAATGCACCTGCTCCATGTCATGCCAAGCTGATCTCTGGTACTATAGTCCAAGCTGATATTTCCACCCGAAGCTTTGTGGTGAGTCCTAGCATGGCACGGCAGTTTGTTGGGAATACATGGCGAGTCCAGTATTTACACACACCATGTCAATGTACTGAGCAGACAGGAAGT
This sequence comes from Aulostomus chinensis, assembly GCF_037954235.1. Classification (NCBI taxonomy): domain Eukaryota; kingdom Metazoa; phylum Chordata; class Actinopteri; order Syngnathiformes; family Aulostomidae; genus Aulostomus; species Aulostomus chinensis. The sequence continues at coordinate 14,546,436 of NC_141329.1, read as the reverse complement.
CTCCACACCAACTGCCTCATGAATCTGGCTAATTTTTCAAAATTAAACATAACGAGCAACAAACATGAAAACATTGTATTATTGAATCACGTATACTCAGTTACTCTATAAAATGTGAAGCAAATTTCCATGACATTCCCAAAACTTTTCCAGACTTGGAAATGGTTACTTACAAATTCCATGTGTCTCATGACAACATTAACACTAAACCTCTACTTCACAAAAGTATTTGGGCTTATTAATCTCTAGACAAAAAAGGGGAAAAGCACTTTTTCCCCAATGCTCTGCATTTAAAAGTGACATTTATTTAAAAGATAGTTTAAATACTCAAGTAAAATGACAGCCACGCCATTTAACTGTATAATGTCTTACAGGGAGTTGCCGTGCACGTACGTCTGGGATTATGAATCACTGCTGGGGGAGGGACACGTATGATTCCAGGCTGCTGAAACTCACTGATATTTTCAACCGTGAATAGCACCGTTATATAATATCTGCGCGATTCCAACACGGACACAGTGACGCAACGTCTAACAGTCCAAGTGAAAACAATAATATACCGTCTGTGTTGCTTAGGGTTAACGTTACACCGGGCATTACCCCGAGACGTCAAATACCATTTCAGACACATTCCGTTGAATTCCGAAGTGCAACAGGCTCAGTTTAGACTCTAGGCCGGAGGCACCGAACAACTTGATATTAAGTGAGGTTGAGCCCTTCCCCATATGGTACGTTTACAGTGTTCACACAACCAAGCTTCGAGCACACGCACACTTAAAAGGCAGTTAGTCAACGGGAGTTAATTTAAGTGAAATTTTAACGGTCAGCGATTTCAATACAATGTCTCCCTCCCCACAAGGGTTGTGTAGCGGAATTCAGTAGAGTCCAAAATATAAAATAATTAACATGTATAACGTTAGTCGTATTTATGTCAGAGGCCACCTTAAAACAGGCAGGAAACGGGGCTGATACCACGCTGATCGAAGACCCTGTCCACAGAGAAATTCGTAAACATCGCGAAACTACTTACCTATTTCATTTTCGTTTACAGAGTCTGGGAAGCTTGCCATCTAAATAAGGACAAAGGCCGGGGAGAAAAGCCAAGCACGGACAGTGAATCGCAAATATATGGAGGAAATTCACAACTGCGGATGTCGATGACGCCTTTTTCTCCTCCGATGTCTGGCGCAGACGATTGAATCCCTCCGCCAAGCCAAGTCCCGGGAGGAAATTGCAGTTGTTAAACCTCGATTGAAGATGTCGACTTTCTGTGGATCTCTTCGACAGTCGGCTGTATTTTACTCTTCTATGCCGCTCGGAAGGTAAGTCTCAGTCACTTAGGCGTTTCTACAACAAAGATTTCTATCGTCTAATCCACTATGTGACACAAGGGCTGTAAGACATCATACTATTTTCATCGAAAGGAGGGTTGGACACAACTGGAGGAGGGCTCTCATTTACGTCAGCAGTTTCCATGGTAATGCTATTAGAACCGCCCCCTACGTTTTTTCATTATACTTCTCATTTCTTTCCCACTTTACTATATATGTTTTTTGATAGCAACACATCATATACATATGCATGCAGTGCAACTGTCCAAAAAAGGCAACTCTTCATGAGCCCAGGAATCAGTTAAGCTTTCAGCTTTGTGATAATGCATTACTCAGAACCCCATATATGTTTTACAAAAATATGAGCACTATTCTTTTGGATTTTCATATGACACAATTAATTATTCTCTAACATGAATGTTTAGTTTCAGCAGTAACCATCAACTACCCATAAAATGATTTAAAATCAAATGTCACTGAAATTCTTTCTCCTGTCTGTCACGTAAGTGGCAACAAGGATGTTGCTCTGTACAAAAAGGCTGGAGTCTGTCAGTGTGTTTGTTTTTTTTTGCTGTGGATATGACATATATTCTTCCCAGATGTTCATGTTCATGTGTTCTGTCAACAACTCAGTATTGCTTAATAGCTTGACCTCAGTTCATCTACCTTCATGATTTAGAAATGTGTGCACTGCTATCTTAGTGTTTCTGTCAGCAGCGGTTTAGATTGTCATTTCGTCAGGGAAGCATCTGCAGCAATTCCATCCTAGCTGCAGGTCAGTTTAGGGATTCTTTTCAGTCAATCAGAATATGAGGAAGCATCATGTGACATGAACAATCTCACAGTGTAGGATTCTCTTACGTTTCAATAAGGTATTAGTTTGTCATCATTTTTTTATACACGTGTCATCAAGCAGTCTCAAATGTATGGAGTCAGGAGTGTGCAAACAAAAAATAAAATTTTGTTTTCAAAAAAGGCATTTTAAATTGTGTAGTTTGCATTGTTGCATAGTGTTTATTATGAATACAATACTTTTAAAAATAAATTTAAAGTTTACAATGAATTGTTTCACATCCAAGTTATGTGTATAGCAAGACTAAAAACATATCTGCAACAGACACTTCAATAACAATAAGAAAATTATCAATGAGGATACAAATTAATCCAATGCAAAATGACATGAAAATGTATAATATATTTCAAGTTGGATTTCATGAGTAAACCCTACGTGTGCTCCTTTCCTGGCTCAAAAACATAATTGTTAGCATTTTATCAGATACATCATCCAGACTCCCAGACAGATTTTGAAAGGTCTTTTTGTTCTAGCATGTAGTTGCATTTTTGTGTCTGTTTTACTTCATCTCACAATTGGTTTGGGAATGGTATTAATTTAAAGGCGGTACTCTTAAACATTTTCGTCTATCTAACGTAAAATTCAAATGCAGAAAATCCCCTTTTTAATCTTCCATTTAAACTTAAATTGCACTTCATGTAAACTGCTTTTAATTATTTATTAACTCATTGTAATTAACATATTTACAATTGATTTAATCTACCTTTCCACTTAGGTCATTTCAAACATTTCCCAGAGTGTCTTTCAACAAAACAAAAAATAGGTAAAATACTGCACATCAGCATTATCCGTTTCTTTATCAGGTAGATTTTCACCTCAGCGGCACATCAAATGCCTGAAATGTATGAAATGAACAGATCCAAGTTCCTTTGGATACACTATTGTTTACATTTCAAACAGTGTGTTCTGTTGTGTTCAATAACTGCAGCAGTGCAAAGGTCAATGAGGGGGCGAATCTTGGTGCAGTATGGTGTTTTGAAGAACCATAGTCTAACCCTTTGAAGAAGAAAGCATCATCAGATAAATTAAATACAGAGACTAAGACGTTTTTTTTAATTGCTGCGAATAATTTCATTGGGTGTTCCTGAGAGAATACAAGCACTTTCCTAAAGAACACTCCGGAGATCAACCTGCTTACAGATCAGAGGCCAGTTCATTAGCTTCAAATTGACTACATGAATGTCAAAGATTTCTGGGTCTAATACTTATTTTTTGAAATGTTAAGGACATGTAAATACACAGTGACATAGTGAAATCGGAAAAAAAAGAATAGAACAGGTAGGAAATGGCTTTCTTGAACCTGTGTTGAGTGGCTTCTGGCTTAATTGGAATGTTTTTTCCAAAAAGGATTTTTTTTTTCAATCTGTGTAAATTATGTGTTTATCATTCACTGATTAATTTCACAGTGATGTGAAAGACTGGCTGAATATTACTTTAAAAGTAAAGGTTCAGTCAAAACTGGATTTGAGGTAAGTAAAGCATTGTTGAGAAAAATGTTCATGAGTTTTCAAAATCCTGATCCTTTTAGACATCTGTACTTAAACAAAATATTGTTGACCTGCAGCTGACCTTCATGACAACGAGACCTAAATGGGCCATTCTTCAGAGCTTGTTTTGTATGACTCTTTCTGTTGGTTTTTGGAAATCAACTTGCTGATTATCGAAAATTATTTTCATTTGTATCACAGTTCTTTTACAATTGTGTGAAGTTTGCAGTCTTTTATCCCGCTCTGCTACAGTATCACACAATAGTAATGAAACATGACAGGACATTGTTCAATGTAAATGAACATCATATAAACATCACATCTGAGTAGTTTTGAGACTGAGTCAAGACTATATATAAAATAGAAACAATATAATCCTAATACATATTGTATGCACTGGAATGTGCGGGCTGATGTTTGGGTGTGAACATATGCTGCTTATAACAGACTGATTAGCTGCCACTGTGGATATACTTTTATTCTGTGTTGTCTTACTCTAGAACGCTGTTTACAGTTTACAAAATGAATATCTAAATCTGAAATCTGACAAACTAACATTCAAATATGTGGGTCTTGCTCTCCTTTATAATTAGGGCCTGAGCCAGTCCCTGGCGAAGACCCTATTATGTTTCGAAGTCACACTCGTTTTTTTTTGCCTTTCGAGCACGAATAGTTGTCTTTAGCTCTCAAATAAGTTTCTCCCTCCTGCTTTACTCCTTTGTGATCTTGTAACATAGAATAAACGAGCCAGTTTGAGTTGATGGTGCTTGACAGCTCAGCATAACAGCATAACTGTCCAAAAATACCTTTTTCCAAGCGCGTCTTGTATAATTCACAACTCCTTTAACATGTTTTACACTCAGTAATTCACTAAATATTTTGATTTGATTTTTAACTGTTTTTTGCCATTAGCAGCTATTAGCTTCAAGCTTAATATATGTTACTGTCTCCTTCTGCACACAAGAGTTACAAAATAATATCACACACATCCTGTCTCAAAATGATTCAGAAAAATTAGTCAACGCATTCATTACTTCCAAGCTGGATTATTGTAGTTCCTCAACAAAAAAAATGTTTAAAAATTCTCTAGGTCGTAATCCCCCCCCCCCCCCCAAAAAAACGCTGCTGCCCACATACTGACAAGAACAGAAAACAAGAACTGCTCTACTGCTGTACCAGCACTAGATTTTGGTCCAGGATGCAGACACCCTCTCTATGTGTAAGAATACAAGTAACACTGTCATTTTTGAACAAGGGTAGCCCATAGTTGCACCCTCATAAACCGAGAGTGCGAGGGGATATCCCATGATGTGCCAAATTTATCTACTTATGTATTCATTCATATCCCATCTGACAAGGAATTTCATCTGGCGTCCTTGGTTTTAACTTGCTTGGTCTTATCCTCATAATTCATCTGTAAGGATAAGAGCTGACCTGACCCCAGGCCTTGACCTTGGGCTGGGAGTGAACCTGTTTCATCTTCCACAACTTCTTTTATAATCGTAAATTTGTTGTTAGAATACTTACTAATTGTAAAGCTGACCCTTACGACGCCAGTGTTATCCTGATGCACAGCTGTGTTTAGACTGCATGAAGGTCACATTGTGCTGGATGTTCCAATAAGGTGTTACTGGTAGTGTCTGACATTACTAGTATGATAATATGTTTACGAGGAGTGCAACTCAGATGTTCTGGGGAAGCTGATTCAAACTCATCTCACAGTGAATACTGTACATCTGTTATGGACGTCAATTAAAATGTCCAGTGTAGGCCATCTCTGATTCTCCAGCTTGTTTATTGAATGACAAATTCCTTCATTACATAGAAATCCTCTACACCGTACATGCATGTTACTAACTTGACTTTTTTCACAGTCTTTTTGATTCCTCACCTTGCAGATTCCTGACTGATGTTGGTGATGGAGGTGGCTCTGGCTTCACCCTTCATATCAATAGCATTCATATCAGTATTTTTAGTATGCACCAACATCAGCATCATTATTTTGTTTGTATTTGTAGCAGTGGCAGCCCTTTGATGCTTGTAATAATTTGAGGATTGTTGCCTAAGTAGTAAGTAGATGCTATTGTTAGCTATTTTACAATTCTTCTTGCTGCTAGTTTGTTGTGTCTTTCTGCCTATCTGGGAATCCCCTGCCCCTCTCTGCCTGTTCCTCTCTCATATTCCCTTATCCGTCTTTGCCTCTGCCCCATTTTCCTGCTCTTCTCCATAAACAGATGGTCGTCCTTATAAAGCCTTGGTCTGATCCACAACCCTGCCTATTAAAAGGAGGGTTTTTTCAACCACTTTCACAAGATGTGCTTACTCATGGGTAACTGTTGGGTATAAATTATTTGAAAGATTATTGTTTTAAACCTGCTAAACTGTCATGAGAAAACTTTACAAATAAAAGCTGACTTGGCTGCATGCTGGAGTCACAAAGTAATGCAGGAGGGAAAAACATAGTTCTGAGACGAATATACACATTTGTTTGTACTAGGCGAAATACCCCACTTGGATGAAGCATGGCTTTAAGTGAGGGGTAATTATTTCAACATTCAAAAACAGTCACATCCCAACAATGCTTAAAATTACAATGGTAAATTGCACCTTGAAGGAGTTTCATGATTTTTGTTCCTTTCTTAGCACCTTCACAAACTACATCAAAGCTTAACTACTTAAATCTATACTCTGTTCACATTTACACACCAAAAAAAACCCAAGAGGACAAAGGTTGTGTATTTAAATGTGCTTATGGGTGAAAGGTTGTTTTATATCTCTGTCCACAGATTCATCAGCATCATCTAATCACTTTTCCCCACGTGCTGCTCAAAACAAGTTTCATCATGTCAACACATGCAGCCATTGTTCATAAGTAAGCTCATAGTCCTGGAGAAGTATTCAGCAAAGACATGTTTTGTTGAAAGACAAGTGGCATGGTAATTGGAGATATGGCAGAAAAGTGTGCTCATTTTTAGTCTCCAGAACATCTTTAAAGCTGCTGGAGTACTGGAAACCTGCTTGAAGGTTAGAGAAGAGCAAGAACTGAATTATGGGCACATTCATAAAAAGCATGTATGGAACGGTGCATTTGCACTCAGGTTTGGTTTATTGGGTGAGGCAAGAACAAACCCAACAAAATACGAGACAAATGTCCAAATGCAGGTCTAAGCGGAGATCTCTCCTACTGTTTCCCCCCAAAAATGTGTTGTGTTGCTTTTGCACACAACACACTTTTTTCTAAAATAGGGAATACCCATTACCCTGGAGGGATGAGCTTGTTTGACTTCTATAATTCATGAGCTTTGATCTTACTCTAAACAGACGGAAGCTTCTTTTTAAAGGTATTTTTTCATTCCTCAATTTTTCTGCCCAATTAGACCAGCTAGGCACACCTCTGCCATTAGATGTTTTTGAACACTGTGTAAGAACAGCAATGAAAGTGTGATCAAGTTACCCTCAATTTATCCAGGCTTCATTAATTCTTTTGACAGTTGGACATCTGCCATCCTGACGATACACTTATTTCCTGTATGTCCCTGTGTGACCAGGAAGTTAGAAATGCTACGTTAAGTGCTTTAGAGCAAAATGAGCACCAATGGGTCCTGTGGAGTTTTCAAGTACAAAAAAGTTGTTCACATACTGTAAAAAAAAAATGGATAAAATGTTGGAAAGTATTTTAAATCCTGACTATTAGCAGACTTCTTTCCAGCCTGTGTTGGTGGATTGTTGGGGTCTTATAGAAATTATCTGTACATCAGTGGTAGTGTGAAATGGTTGTTGTGACATTGTATTGCCTGATATATATCTTTGTGCACATGCATAAGAAAAACAAGCCACCTCATTAGGAACCAGCAACTGCTTAGAGACTCCACCAGATTGAAACTGTTCCAAACATGCTTATCGAACATGGTCATAGACTGGCATGACCTGGTTACCATGGCAGCTACAACTTTAATGGCCAGTAATTTAATTGGAATTTCATCCAACATTAACAAACAGCAAAATATTACAATTGGATTAAGAAAAGGTAAAAAAAAAAAAAAAAAAATCTCTACATGGTTTAGTGTATACAAAGGGGTGTATCCATCAGCCTGAGGTACCCTAATCCAAGACACAGTCTACTACTGTACAGGACAGGAAAAGTAACAAAGGTTCATATGACAAGATTGTCACTAGAGCTAGTGTCCCTCTCACTAAAGGTTTATAGGAAGCAATTAAGAATACTGGTAAGAACTAATGGAGTTTCCTTTACATTTAAAATTATATAAATCAACAAATTTTTATAATACAAGGATCGTGGGTTTATTGACAGTTAGCCTGAAGCTGAACAGTCCAGTTCCTCTCCCTGGGAAGGAGGGGATCTCAGCCCAGTGCTGGGCTTGACAGCAGCTGGTTTGTATGAGGTTGGGGTGAAGACAGGACGAGCTTCAAGGCCACCACCCATTGCTCAAGCCGCCATCCCTGTGGTAATCCTGATATGGCTCACGTGGGGGGATCTGAAGTGCAAGAGGAAAGAGAGGATTTTTAACAGGATGGCTAGTCCGAAAATAACACAATATGTGCTTTATTTAGAAAGTCCTGAAAAGACTTAGCTAACAAATGTGTGGAGCGATAGGGATATATTTTCATCTTTGTTTAGAGTAAAAAGGCAGCACAGGAGATGGAGGTCAGTAAAGGACATTTTTCAGTAGATGAGAGAAACTTTAAGAATATTAACTGAACTATGTTAAAGGAACATGCAATTTTTGGGGAATTTCATCATTTTAACTGTCAAGATGGGGGGACGAATTTATATCAGATAAATCATCTCTTAGAACTTTTGCTTGTCAGCATATTAAAATATATTTTGTTATTGTTTTTATCAAAGATCTGCTCATACCTAGTCATTGTCTCATTGTCATGATGAAAAAACACAGTTGATGAATATTTTTCAGTTTATTCTTTAAATATTAACACTGCTCAAAACAAAATAAAATGCACCTTGAGGAATTAAGTAATGTGTAAAATAGGTAAACTGGCAAATGCCTGCAAAGTGTTTTTACTGTTAGGACTGTATGTCCTTCCTGCCTGCAAATTAATCAGTTAGTCCAAGAAGGATTTTGAGAGGAAGCACTTTTCTCATGAAAGTAACACACTGGCAGCAGAGAATTTTGGCCAAACAAGAACATAGGGACAAGAGATGCAATGGTTCACAAATCCACAGTTCAATTCATGTCCTGTTTTTAGTTAGTTTGGTATGTTTTTTAACACTGAAAATTTGCCATAAATCAGCATATGATGTATATATATCTTAATATTTACAGTGGTTTGACAATCAATTATCATCAAGGACATGGGACAATCACGGGTAAACTGGAAGAATGAGGCAATTTCACATAAGGCAACCAATAAGACAGAAATAAGAAATGAATATTGGCAGATAAGTTTTAAGATATAAACTTGATATGAACTGAGAAAAAGATGTTAGTGTTTGCCTAAATAAATAAATGCTTCCCAAACAGACTTTTAGGTACAATGGTGGTAAAGTCAAGGTAATGTTTTTTTCATCTGGTGGACAGCTCAGTTTGACTTCAAACCACAAGCCATCTCAAATTCCAAGGCAAGGCTGGGACCCTCATATGCTGATGTGCCTACACTTGTTGTTGCACAGGCATTCTGGTGCTAGGCATAGCAAGGGACAGACGAGCTGCTCCACGATGTTTTCTACATGAGTGACGTGAAAACAAGATTAATGTCTCTCCTTGCATCTCTCTCTCTCTCTCTCTCCATCTTGTTTCCATCAGATTCTCTTTTCAATACATATTGCTTAACCCAAGAAACTACCATAACAGGACATCTGAGAGGATTAATTGAAGTAATTCAGCAACATCCCAAGGTGGGCCAATCACCGCTGAGAGGACAAAAGAAAGTTCAGAGGAAAATAAGTAGATGGATAGACATGAATAGACGCTTGCTTAGGGCTTGTTTCCACTGGCTCACTTCAGCTCGGGTCCGGTTTGTTTGGCCCCGTTTCCACTGGCCCCAACACCGTACTAACTGTTACCATTTTGGTCCATGCTCCATTGGGGTTCCAAATGAGCTGAGTAGGGACTAAAATGTGACGTAAACACATAGCAGGGTGCTGATTGGGTAACTTACCCGATTAGGTTGTGTACTTTGTATCATCATGGCCTTGGCGGAATGCTGGTCAACCGCTTTGTTAAGTCTTTTATACTTTTATTGGGTGATCTGTTTGGCTACTTGAAGCCTTGCTTGTCTGTCGCCCCTTACTTTTAGTTTAAGCAAAAACCACTGGCCGAGCAACAGGCATAACACTGCCTCCATGTCGTCCATTGTTGTTGTTGTGTCACACACAAATTACGCCGGGAACTTTCAGCCAGTGAGTCCACCCACGGTGACATGGTACCTAGTGCTAGTGGAAACGCCATACCGATCCAACCCCACTTGACGCGGGCCAAAGTGAGCCAGTGGAAACGCACCCTAAATCTCCTCCACCACCTGAACGTCTCCGAAGATAGACTTGTGTCCAACATCAGCAGTGGTCTGCCTAACGCAAAACCTTTCTCACATCGGCATGGTCAGCAGAATCTGTCCGTCAAATCAGGAAGTAAAGGACAGGTGAATACCTGCAGCAGAAGTAACATCATGACATCATGATGAGGTGCAACAGCTGATTGTGTGGTGTAGAGACAACAACCTGCTCCTGAACACATCCAAGACAAAGGAGCTAATCATTGACTTCAGGAAAAACAAAACAGACTTTAAGCCTAGTCTCATTGGCGGGACCTGTGTGGAAAGGGTCAGTGACTCCTGCTTCCTCGAAGTCCATCTAGAGGAGAAACTGACCTGGGACAAGAACACCACACAGCTGGTCAAAAAGGCACAGCAAAGACTCCACTTCCTGAGAACCCTCAGGAAGAACAACATCAGCCAGAGACTGCTGGTGTCCTTTTACCAATCCACCATGGAGAGCATCCTTGTCCACTGCCTCTGAACGTGATTTGCCAGTTGCACAGGGGTAAACAGGAAAGATCTCCAGTGGGTCACCAAAATGGCTGAGAAGGTCATTGGATGCCCTCTACCCACACTGGAGGACCTTCACAGCTCCTACTGCTTCAGGAGAGCCAACACCATCCTGAAGGACTCTTTCCACCCAGGACATTCATTGTTTGAGCCACTGCCTTCAGGCAGACTGTACAGGGCCATTCAAACCAGGGCAAACAGACTGAGAAACAGTTTCTTCCCAACTGCTGTCAGAGCCATAAATGCTTTCTCCACGAAATAAGTGCAATATATCTATGTCACGCAACTGTCACGACCTCTTTTAAAATATCCTATGCCAATGCAATTTCACAAGTCTTCGCAACACACCTCTCTACCATGTAAACCATGTATACGTATATAATAGGGATGTGGAGATTAATTGATATGGATCGTGGTTGCGACACAAACGTGCGCGATGTGAGTGCATCGATTCATTCAGTGTGTATCGGTACAATGACGGCTGATATTTGTGATGCTTCGTTCGAAGCGTGTCTGTATCGGTAATCTTCACAGTTGCATCAGTTTTTCCATGTTGTACTGCATTCTATCCTGTTTCCGAGGCGTCTTGTATGCACTATCACCATTTCGCGATATGGAAGCCGTGAGCGCGCATGAGTTACAACATCAGTAATCATGGCGGAGGACAGCAGCAACGCTGAGTTGGAAGAGATTTTTAACGCACCGCAAAAGTTCAAATCAACATTTGAAAGTACTTTGGATTTTACAAGAGAAATGGTAAACTTGACAAGACGCACATTATTTGTAAAGAATGACGTGCTTCTAAACCTCACAATGGCAGCATGACATTTTGTTTACTGTACCGTTTACAGCAGCTGTAACTGTCAGTAATTGTTTACATTTTGCTTTATATTTTTTATTGTTACAGGGCAGGGTCATTTGCTTCCATTTGTACTCTGCCAGAGTTGTGATGGTCCTTGAAATGTTAAAGCAAGAGAAACACTGGTGTTGTAATTGTATACCAGAGGAGAAGTCCACACAACATATAAGCTCTTACAACAGTGTGATTACAAAATATCAAAAGTAATTCATAGTCCTGGTAGAGAGATCACAACTTTTTTGTTCCATTTCCTACTTATAAGGAATAATGTAAACCCAAGCCTATTGTAACATACTGAATTAAGATAAGATAAGAGAGATAGATAAACGTTTAATCATCCCACATTTTTTTGCTTCAAGTTGAATCGCATTGGATAGAACTAAATCTTTAAATCGCATCACGAACAGGGGTGTATCGCATCGTATCGGGAACAAGGTGAATAATACATCGTATTGGGATGAGGGGTGAATCATGTCATATCGAATTGGGATGGAGAGTGAATCATATCGTATCGTATCGAGAACAGTGGATGAACAGTGATCGTAGCTTATCGTGTCGGCAGGGATTAAATGTATCGCAAATTATATTATCGTTGGCAGTGTATCGAGATGCGTATCTAATCGCCACAGTAATGGAGATGCACATCTGTAGTATATACCTTCCCTAGATGTCATAAGTCTGTATATTGCACATTGTTCATCACTTCGTTTTTATATTGCTCTTATATCGTTTTTATATTTGTATATCTTCTCTGCACTGGAAAGCCTGCACCTTACCCTTTCATTGTACTAGTGACAATGACAAAGTGAATCTGACCGCAGCTGAGACTCATAAGGAGCAAACTGTACTGAACTTCCTGCTTAGCAGCATGACAGGACACTCAACAGAGCGTGGTTGCGGAACAGGACACCCAGGACAAATGGGTTAAGAATTTGTCAGACAGAGTACTCGCTCCAGCCGAGTTGCAAGTCCTAGCCAAAGGACTGAACTTTGCGGTGACACAGGATGAGCTACCGGTGGTGGATTTTGTTACAGCCACAGAGTCAGCTATAAAGAACAACAAGTTGTCTGAAACAGAGGCAGATTAGCTTAGGCTCAAGGTATCGGCAGCACTCTCCCAGTGCCAAACTTCCTCCAACTAACCTCTCCAGACAGGAGAAGCAGGCACTCAGCAAACTGCAAAAAGATCCTAACATCACAATCTTACCAGCAGACAAAGGGAGATGCACAGTGGTCCTTAACACAGCCGATTACCACTCCAGAGTGAGCCGCCTCCTCTCTGACACAGCAACCTATGAGACTCTAAAACGAGATCCCACCAACACCTTCAAAACCAAGGTGGTTAACTGCTTACAGAAGCTGGAGAAGGAACAAGCTATTGACCGAGCACTGTACTACAAACTCTATCCTGGCGATGCTATTCTATGCATCTATGGGGTGCCGAAAATCCATAAAGATGGCGCCCCACTCAGACCCATTGTGAGTAGCATTAACTCTGTAACCTACAATATTGCAAAAGTTCTTGCCTCCATCCTTTCTCCCCTGGTGGGTAACACCCCCCACCACATAACAAATTCCATGGATTTTGCAGACAAAATCAGACAAATCAGTGATGTGCCAACTCAACCAGATCAAGAGATTAATACAGAGATGTGACAATTAATCCAGCTGAAGAAAGGCTTTTGGTCTGTGAGGCCTAACACCCCTTTTCAAAGCCTTGAACAAAGGGTGATAAAAAATGGTGATCACTCTGGCCATTGATCCCCCCTTAAGAACTCGTGCTTGCTTGACCGGAAGTTCGCCTGATGCACTGCTATTGGCTGAGAGCCAGTACCATCCCCCGGGAAGTGACATCATTTGCCGGTCAATATAAACTTCAGCGCGAAGAAGGTTCGCTCTCTTTGGTGGTTTTCTTCTCTTTGGTGGTTTCCCGCTGTCTCCGGTGGTCTTCGACCTCTTTGGTGGTTTCAAGCCCTTTGGTACGCTTCGGCTCTCCTCTTCGGACCACGAGCTGGCAGTGCAGCGACGACAGAGACTCCGCAAAGGACACCTCTCTTCACCCTGTCCACTCGTCCAGAGAAGCCACCGTCGAGCCACACAATCCGCGTGAACTGGTCCCTGGTAAAAGAGAGCTCATTCCAGCTTCTTCACCCTTTCCACCAGTAACGCCAGCAGATCCTGCAGGCTGCCCCGCCGCAGCTCTGCTGCCCTCCGAATTGAGCTGAACCGCGCTCTGGATCAACGGAGATCGAATCCCTTACCGCTCCACCGGGTCATGTAAGGATTCCTTTAACTGGGCATTTTCTGGGCAGAGAAATAGCTTAGTTGTGTTTGCCTCTCTCTATCTCTCTCTCTTCCGCTAAGCGCTCAGCTTAGTAATTAACACTCCACGCTTATACCTCCACGGTGCTAACTGGCGGCTAGCTAGCCTCAGCTAACTAGCCTAGCTGCTAGCCCCGCTGCGACGCTAACTGGTTGCTAGGCAACCAGATTCCCTCTCCCCTCCTCACTCTCTCTTCTATACACTCACACACACACACGCTACACACATATTACCACTTTGTATCTTTTGGTTAGATAAACCGTTATACCAACATGTTGCTGATTGATTGATACACTGTGTTAATAAATATATTTTTATTATAGGAGAGAAGTCGTAGTGTCTTTTGTGTAGGAACTTGTGGTCACGTGTCTAAGCAATAGCAGAGCTCGGATCTCATCCTTCAAACATCAAGGCTGTCCCTAGGTAGTTAATGTTACGGAATATTGACTGTTTAGTAGATAAACTCTGTTCAAGACTGATAACTTTTACAAGTTTGGTCGTATTTTAGTTTCCCTGAACAGGGTGGTGCCCCGAATAAATATTTAATACTATTAGTAACTTATTTAATAATCAATAATTATATTCATAATTATCTATTATCATTGTTTTTGACCAATTCGCTCTTCAGCGCATAACATCAGTCTAGACCCTGAAGAAACCATGGTTTCATACGATGTGACATCTCTGTTCTCATGCATCCCCACGGGAGATGCTTTATGGACAGTCAAGAGAAAACTCCAGAGAGACAAAACTCTAGCGAAAAGGACCAACCTGTCACCTGAACAGGTATGTGACCTTCTTGACCTTTGCCTCAACACAACCTCCTTCCAATACAACAATGGTTTCTACAGGCAACACAACACAGAGCAAACCAGTACATGGAAGAGATGGAGAGTCTAGCCTTGGGAACATTCAGAGGCCACCCGCCGAGACATTGGTGTAGATACGTAGACGACACCTGGGTCACCATCAGGAAAAGTGAAGTTGAGCCTTTCACTGAACACCTTAACTCGGTGGACAAGAACACCGCATTCACGAGGGAAGATGTCAAAGACAACTGTTTGGCTTTTCTAGACTGTGCAGTACACGTTGAAAACAATGGGGAACTTAACATTGGGGTCTACAGGAAACCCACCCACACGGATCAGTATCTCCTGTTTGACTCACACCACCCACTCGAGCACAAACTAGGGGTGATCTGAACTCTCAAACACAGAGCACAAAATATCCCCTCTAAAACAGATGGGAAAAGAAGGGAACACAACCACATCCACTCAGCTCTCCAAAATTGCAGTTATCTGAACTGGGCTTTCATTAAAACTGCCAAGAAGCCCAGGGAGGATCAGAAAGATGAAGCCAAAAAGAAATGGAACATTGTCATCCCATATGTGGCAGGGGTTTCAGAGAAACTCAGAAGGATCTTTAACACGCATCAGATCCCCGTGCACTTTAAGCCCAACAACACCCTGAGGTAAAAACATGTCCATCCTAAAGACAAGGTTCCGAGGTATAAACAGAGTAATGTTAATGCAGTCCAGTATAAAGAGGAATGCTCGGACCTGTACATAGGGGAGACGAAACAACAACTGCACAAACGCATGGCACAACACAGGAGGGCCACAACCACAGGCCAGGACTCAGCAGTCCACCTCCATCTCAAGGAGAAGGGGCACTCCTTTAAAGACCACAAGGTACACGTTCTAGCTAGGGAGGACAGATGGTTTGAAGGTGGGGTGAAAGAAGCCATTCATGTCAAAAATAGAACGTCCATCTTTGAACAGAGGAGGGGGCCTCAGACACCACTTATCACCCACCTACAATGCCGTTCTTAGATCCCTCCCTAGGAGGTGCAGTCAGCTTTCACGCCTTCATTCAGGTGACATGAACGACCCTCCAAAGAGGGCTGGGAGGGGTAACGACCCGAAACCGAGGCCAACGACTCAAATCTCCACCTAATGAGCCTATTGTTCTGGCATGAAGACCACTTGTTTTTTCCATTGCCATTTCCAAAACTGACTGGCGGCTACACTCACCATTGCACCCTTTTGCCTCCAGGCCAAATGAAAAGAGTTAAGTAAAAAAACTTGGGTTACTTGCATGAGCTGTGAGGCTCTTCAACACATTTGCCCTGAACCAAACAATACACGCCTGCCCTGAACCATGACATGCGAACTGAATGGTTCTGATTATACTGAGGCATTCCTTAATATAGACAAATGGAACCAAGATCTCAGCCCTGTCACAAACATTCTCATTGCAATTTGCTAGTATGGGGGATGGCCTTTATTTTCAAACACAAGTCAAGTCAAGTCAATTTTATTCATACAGAGCCAAATCACAACAAAAGTTATCTCATGACACTTTACAGGTAGAGCATGTCTAGTACCACACTCCTTCAATGAATTTACACCCAACAATTCTCCATCAGCAAGCACATCCTGCAACAGCGGCGACGAAAACCTTCCTTTTAACAGGCAGGAACGTCGAGGAGATCCAGGCTCAATGGGGACGGCCTTCTGTTTTGACTGGTTAGGGGGAGAGAGAGCAGGAGAGCGGGGCAGAGACAAAGACAGATAATGGAGGAAGACAGATATACAGAAGGAAAGTGAGGGACAGAGATAAAGAGAGAGAGAAAGGGAAGAGACTGATGGACAGACGGGGACGTGAGCAGGTGGTGCTACAGATGGCAGCTTGAGCCTCTCAGGTCTGTAGCCTCCTCCAGCAGCACCCAGGATGTGGGATGCAGGGAGCCCGAAGGCTCCAGAGAAGAAGACGAGTAAGTAACACATAAGAGTGTGATTTATGTATGACACATATAGGAGGACATAGAGGAAAGAGAGGAGGAGAGAGAAGCCCAGGGCACCATGGGAGATCCCCCGGCAGTCTAAGCCTATAGCAGCATATCGAAGGGCCAGCCTAAGCAGCCCAACTATAAGCTTGAGGAAAGCTTAAGCTTGAAGCTTAAGGAAGGTCTTAAGTCTGCTCTGAAAGGTAGAGAGGGTGTCTGCATCCCGGACCGAAATTGGGAGACGGTTCCACAGGAGGGGAGCTTGATAGCTGAAGGCTCTGGCTCCCATTCTACTTTTAGAAACTCTAGGGACCACAAGTAACCCTTCTTCCTGGGACTGAAGGGTTCTAGCTGGGTAATAAGGGACTATAAAGCCTGTCAAATATGAAGGTGCCTGAGGGTTCAAGGTAATGCCATCCAGGGTACCTATCTCATTAGATAGGGTGTCTCTAGGGTGTTTTGGGCCCAGCACAATAACAACAGTTTTATCAGTGTTTAATAAAAGGAAATTATGGGTCATCCATATTTTTATCTCCTTTAGACAGGCCTCCAGTTTAGTCAGCTGATTTGTTGCATGTGGATGCACTGATAAGTACAGCTGCGTATTGTCTGCATAGCAGTGAAAATTAATCAAGTGTTTCCTAATAATGTGACCTAGAGGAAGCAGGTATAGTGTGAAGAGGACTGGTCCAAGCACAGACCCTTGTGGAACACCATAACGGACTGTAGTGGTTTCAGAGGGGTTATCAGTGAGTACAAACTGAGAACGACCTAGTAAATATGACCTAAACCAATTTTGTGCGGTTCCAGTCTCTGTAGAAGGATATGGTGGTCAATGGTATGAAAAGCTGCACTAAGATCTAATAAGACCAGCACAGAGACCAGTCCCTCATCTGATGATAGTAGGAGGTCATTGGTAACTTTGACTAGTGCTGTTTCTGTGCTCTGATGAACCCTGTAACCTGACTGGAAATCCTCTAATAGGCTGTTGCTATGGAGAAAGTCACAGAGTTGTTTAGCAACTGCTTTCTGTAACCGAAAAGGAAGATTTGATATTGGTCTGTAGTTGGCCAAAACTTCTGGATCCAGGGTTGCTTTTTTGAGAAGGGATCTAATTACTGCCACTTTAAAGGACTGTGGGACGTAACCAGATAACAGCGACACATTGATCGTGTCCAAGAGAGGTGCTAACAAGGGGGGGAGAGTCTTTAAGTAGCTTAGTTGGGATGGAGTCTAGAAGACAGGTTTCGAGGAGGAAATTATTGTACTAAGCTCTAAAGGCTTATGGGAGTAAAACTATCAAAATGTATGTCTAGGCCTTTAGCTGCCTGTAAGGTTTCTGGGGTTATAGGTGCAGTGTTGTCAGCAGATGGCAGGAGGAGATGAACACACACTGATAAGATGTGGCATTGTGGACTTTGTAGTATCCTAAGCAACTTGTTGAGCTTCACAGCTTTAGAACAAGGTGGACTGAATTCAGGGATTCCAATTTTTTGATGTGGCCGCATAACAGTAACATATCACGTAGAAGACAAAAAGAAGAAAAAGTAGACTATAAGAAAAAAATGTGCTTGTGCAGAATTCATCAATGTTTTTGTGGTGGTTTGAAGTGATGCATTTTGTTTGCGTGAACCTCTCTGAGTAAAAAGAAATGGAACGGAGAGGAAAACTCAAGAATTTATCTACAGCAGCGAAAAATTAATTAGGATTGAAAATGCCCTCACAACAATGGCTCACTTGAGCAAATCCTTTCTGAAAGACAAGACCAAATCTAATACTTTAAGTTTGAATCCTTTTCTTTAACACTGAAAAGGTCCAAATGGCATAAGCATTATCCTCTACTCAGTCAGAAAGTATAATCTGGAAATCCAAATGTGTGCACATTGTAGTACAGCCACGTTTTAGTTACATAACTAAATTCCCTGAATCTGAATCAGCATAGTGCAAGTGAAGTTAAAGGCAATAGCCTTGAATCACTAATGGAAACTTGAAACCCTACTGCTCTATTTCAGTACTAATTTTACACCCATGGCACCCTCCCTGAGGGGCGGCCACCACGCATCACATCACCGTCCCAGCAAATTTCCCTGCTGTTTCACTCAGCCAGTCGGAGACTGCGGTCTGATAAAATTTAAATGCTGGCATATTAGCTACACACAATCTGTGATAATTTTACCTGAGGCGAGAGTGGTGTTCTCAGGCTGCCTATTTTGTCCTAACGATCTTTATAAAGTAAGAATATCATTAAGAGCACAGTTGGAACGAGCATACAACTTACCATGATTCCGGATCATTGTGTTGTTCATTCTCTTCCTGAGTGACTGCTCTTCTGGCCTGGCCATCATCCTCTGAATATACATAACGTGTCAACATAGTTCTACTGCATTGGCATCTCTAACATTTACAATCTACTTTATCTAGGATTTCTTTTACAACATCTTCAGATAAAAAGAAATATCAGTTTCAAGATTTAGACCAAAAACCTACAAATGATTGGCACCAATAATTTTTTTTTGTTTTTTTAAAAAGGGACAGTGTACACATTAATCAACATTTTATCAAATTTAAATGCATCCAAATTAGCTGAAAGGTGAGTTTTCACTGATAGTCCCCTCACCTGATGTCAATAGACTAGAGTAAATAAAGACAACTAAAATGTGCAACATGTACCACAGGGAAAAAAAACATATTACATTGCAGTAAAAAAAGGTAGAGGGAGTCAGGATTGTAATGAAATGATTAGGACTGGTGTCTAAGCATTTCAATCCACATTTAAATTTAAATATAGAGCTTATGGCAATCACAGAGACATGGTTACAGGAGGGTGAACTGCACAGCTGGACTCATCTACATTCAGAAACAATGCTGCTTTCTAGGAATATATGATAAACTGTGCAACAGAGTGGGAGCACAGGTTCAACAATGCACTGACATGCACTGGGTAATGGTGAAGCACTGTTAAAGGCCAGATGGCTGTTTAGGGTCAGCGAAAGAACAGTACTATACACACTAGGGAGTTTGTGATACACGTGGGAATTTGCAGTAGTTTAGCCCTGGGAAGGGTATTAGTTGATGCATCAGTGTCTGCAATAGTGTTTCTGTTATTACTCCGCCACTTACTTACACATAACCACAGCCATGGACAACCATATTTGTCTGCCCCAAGTAATTATTGATGATGATCGTAAATCAATTAAATACTGAAACCTCAGAGACAAGAGCAACCTTGTCAACCACAGAGCAGGGATTTCATTGTAAACTTCATTTTCAAACTCCCTTTCATTTCACTTTTCAGGCATAGCAGTTTGTTCGGTGACCTGGTGATGACAGAGCTGTTCTTCTTCTAAGCCAAATTATGCTTCTCATGTTGTGAACACAAGGGTCAAGGGCCAAGGGCTTCCACAAAACAGATAACATATTGTGGAGGGATACTGATGGGCTGTTTACAATCACCACAACCATCAACACCAGATCATTTGTACATTGATCAGTATGACCGCCTGATTTCTAATCTGAGATCTGCGCTTTGTGTCTATGCAAGTTTGACTGAGTAATTAGGGCCAGTCAGTATGTCAGTGTGCTGTTGTGTCTGTTACACATTGCACAAGTATACACCAAACAAGACACATTAAACACATCATCAAAATTACTCCTTCTTGGAAACTTGCAAGGCTTTAAAAAGGCACTGTTGCTACTCATTCATAAAACTACCATGTTATACTGTATGTCCTTGCATCTAAACAACAAAATTGTTAAATGATCCCTATCAAAGGATTATTAAATAGGTAGCTCATGTGTCCAATCCTATTTCCATTCACACCTTGGCACAGGTGATGGATCACTGTATGAAGTAGTAACACAAGTTGAATTGTTAGTTTTGGAATTGGATTTGAAACACTGAAAACCTGCATACAAAGAGTATGTATCAGAACGCATCTGTTTCTTTCTTTTCATGGAGTGAGCTGTGTTAAACTTCAGTTCATCTTGAACCGAAAGAAAATCTAACTGTTTCACACTATGTGAATAACAGGTGTTTCTCACCACAGGGGTTTCCTTCGACATCGTCGAGCAGATTTGCTGTGGAATTGGCAGTGCCTAGTCTGGAAAAAAGAGCTCTATTAAGAAAACAAAAACTACCAAATGAACTCTCACAACTCATAGAGGACAACATTGTAGTTTCCAATGTGTGTGAGCAGCAGAGGCCAGAGCAAGATTTACTCAAGGATACGATTGATGCTTTAAGAGTGTTTTCCTTTTTGACTTTCTTCTCTTCGTCTTCTCTGAGAACGTTCTGGCAATTTCAAACAGCTTTTTCCTTGTTGCTGAAAATGAGACAACATTTCATGGGATTAACTAGTATGGTAATGTGATTTTAAAGACTTAAGTCAAATCATCATATTTGAAACCAGGGGACCTACATTTGCCCATGTGTTTGAGTTTGTCTCGGAACAATGCGTCATCTGTGACGGCCTCCATTGAAGCTGCAGAGCATTGTTCTCCTGCACACAGACACAGAAACACTACCACACTGTACATGCTACAGTTTATGTACATGCGTAAACCACACAGCAACTGTAGATAAACAAATCCTTGATATGTTCAACATGTATCACAGTGAAGGCATAGACGAACACAGAGCAGCATTCAATTGGTTCCAGATAACAGAGACAGTAGCAAATAGCTTGGCAGAGGAAGCTTGATGAGCGATATCTACCTGTGGAATTCTCCATGCTAGATGAATGATTGGACTTTGATTTCTTTGATTCATACTTCAAGCGATCTAAAAACAGAGAGCAGATTTTATGACCACTGATATGAGGAGCCATGATGAGACGACATCTGTTGGAATAGTATATCATGTCATCTCAATCAGTGTCTTAGGAAATGATGAGACGACATCTGGTGTAATAGTATATCATGTCATCTCGATCAGTGTCTCAGGAAAATGTAGCAACAATTTGAAATTTTAACACTGAACTCATCTCAGCTTGTGATTTCTATCAGACAGTATTTTAGAGGCACCCAACAATCTTAATAATATATAACATTTCATAATGCAGTGTAAAAATGATTACTGACCAAATATTGAGTTTCTCAGTTACTTAACTTGTCAAAAATCAAAAAGTGGGGATAAAAAAAAGAAAAAATAGTGCTACTACTGAGCTTAAAATCTCATCTCAACCTGTGACTAACAGGACAAGACATGCTTGGGTAAGTTTCAGACAAATGACTTTCTGGCTTGGGTTCATGTTCAACAGAAGACACAGACCACTGGTTCCAACTGGCATGGGCAGGAACACAAAACCCAGGTGATTCACTACTAGTTTCATGACAGGTAAGCAGTCAAGCAGTCAGCCATCTGATGGGGTTCTGGAGAAAAGGGTATTGGGTACTTGTCAAGTTCTGAAAATGATTGACAATAAGGAAATTTCACCTAAATTAGTATGTTCCTTTCAGGCAACTCTTCATCTAATCACACCGAGAAAGGGCTCAATCTGCTTTTTCTTTATTTTTATTTTTTTAGAAAGTAAATAAAAAAGAGGCATGTACTTGGGTATTTGACTGGCGACCTGTCCAGGGTGTACCGTAGATGCTGGGATAGGCTGCAGCCCCCCCCCCCCCCGCGACCCTTACTAGTAAGGAATAAGCGGAATATGACGATGGACGATGGGACTTGGGTATTTGCAGTAGAAATTGGGTATCACAAGCTGAAAGTTAGATATTCACTCAAAGTCTGACTTAGCTCCCCACCCCAGACTCCAAGTCTACTAACATATGGTCACACGTGCCTTGCCTCCTAAGATGGGGGAAGTAGGACTATGACAAATGGAGACATATGGAGTTAATTTTGTCCAAGTAAAAAAAGGAAAAGAAACATATATAAAAAAGACAAACCAGCTCGTTACCATCTGACATAAAATACCACAAAGTACAACAGAGCTAAAAATGTTAAATGTTAAGAAATCATATTTGTATGATGCCTTTTTCTTAATTAATAGTTGCAGGGAATTAATAGGAGTTTAGCATGATTAGCTTAAGTTACCAGAGACTGATAAATTGAATTTTGTTTTCCTAATTTTAACACCTAATTTTCTCAGGTTGCTCACTGCTATTACTCTGTGGTTTTTGATAATTTATTTCAATTTCTTTACTTAGACAAAACTAAGTTATTGGAGAGAAGCACTGGACTAGCATCAAGGCAACTTATAGAAATAAAAGCACAGAAAACAAAAGATGTTTAATAAAAATAACCCAAGGACTTGTAATTATTTCAAAGCAATATATCAAATATTTTACAACCTCCTTTACATTCCATTTATCATGTTCAAATAAGCAATGCCAAGAGTGTGGTGAGAGAGTGTGATGATACCTCTCTCTAAGGCAATGAGAAACTCCCTATTCCGTTGCAGTTCTCTCATAAACTCCTCATTCTGAAGGAACAGGGCAATGCGCTCATCTTCCAGATACTGCTTCAGTTTCTTTTCTTGCTCCATAGCTCCTGTTGTCAGACCTGGACCTCCAGTGGTCCCTACAGCTCCAGACTGAGAATCTGTCTGGGCTGTCCAGTGGTTTATTGAAGAGAAGGAAGATGAGGATGAAGAAGACGGCTGGGACAGACTGCTCTCTGAGGTTTGCTGGGTTAAAGACAGGAGAGGTTGCTGGTTATCATTTGAGTTCCTATGGTTTAACTGGTGGCCATCTCTTGATCTCATTCCCACTGCTACTGTTACTTCTACTTCATCAACAACAACTCACACTCTAAACCACATTTATTTACTTCTTTTTGCTGAAAGTGACACGCTGGGTACCATCATGTCTGCCCAGAGACTTGCAGTAAAAGCTGTTCAACAGCTGGATGTGGCAAATTGCTATAGCTAGAGACCCAAGAGCTGTCAGCAGAACCACAAACGGTTGCTTTTATATTGTTGTACAGGTAAATTGTAAACAAAGGTGCAAAAAAGTAATTAGTGACCAGGAGAGATATTTTCTGGACTTTGGTCAGAGCCAGGCCAGCCGTTTCCCCATGACCTGGTTAATGACTGAGTTCAGCTGTACAGAAAGGAGATACAGCAAGTACTGGTCTTGAAAAATACTATCAAAATGAAAGCAAATAGGCCTATATCTGAAAAAAGACAATTATTCTTGAAAAAGATGATATATGGGGCTGTGTATTTTTCATTGATTTACTAAAAATCTTGAATATTTTAGATCACAGCTACAACTTTTGTGAACCACATTTCTGCATTTTACACATCTGAGCTACCACTTCCATGATTGGCTGGAGGATTTTGTTGTGTAGCACTTAGAACATGCTTGAGTTGCATAAACATGCAACTGCAAGAGGGATCTGTGCATGACTAATAGTTAAGAAACACACCAATAACCCATCATCTATCCTCTATAGAAACACACCTCTTAAGAGCAGCCTAAAACCACCAAATAATCCACTTTTAGTACATAGAAACATACCAAGATAACAGGCAAGAATCTACTGACAAACTTGGAACCACAATTGATGACCACATGTTTTACATTGGAGATTTGGGCTACATTAACAAATGTACACAATGAGACATATTGTTTCTGAACAAATTCACCAGCTTCTTGCCAATAAGATGACACGTGTTTACCTTTATACTATCCAACTGCTGAGGCAGGATGCGCAGGAAGTCATCGGGTAGATTTCCAAGCAAAGGAGGGTTCCAGTTGCGGTAGCTTTGGACCTGCTCGTGACCTGGCAGCAGCTGGGTGTCAAATCTGTTAGTGAACAGACATAGAAGTCATCTAAAAACTTCATCAGGTGCTACAAGCAGCGTTGTTAGGGCCTGAGCCTCCTCGCGCCCACGGCTGGGTGCAAAACGCCAGCCCGAATCCAACGGCAAATCCCGAATATTTGGCAAATCCCTGGGCCTTGTAGTTTAGGAGTTAGAAGCCTGAGTGTGATCAGAGTGAGAGCAGTGCTGAGAGCTGGCCCTTTAAGAACCCCTCCCCCACTGCTCTCTGCTGTCTGTGTCAGAGTGGAGAGAGAGGAGGATGCTGACATTTTTAGTGATTCAAAATCAAATAGCTCTGCATGTGTTGGGCAAAAGTGGAACATACCATATATTAGTAGGGATTTTTGTCAGGAATACAGTGGTGTGTATTTTGAAGCTGTGGGGGTTTTAGTTTACAGGTGAGAAGCGAGTGTTTGAGCAGACAGGTGCCCCATTGGTTTCCATTGTAAGGTGAAAAGTGTAAAAAGTGTCTCCCCTACTTTGAGAGCTTATAAAATCCAAACCGTTTACGCTATAAAAAACTTTTAACAACTTTTAATCAGCAGAGTTTGAAGAGTCATGTATTGAGTTTTGGAAGCGATAACATGAACGCCCTAGGAGGAGATAGCGTTTGTTCAGGGCGCAAAATTGGACATTCGTGTCCAAATCGTGGACGTCCTGTTGGAGTCAGGTCAGGGGTGTCTGTGTATGACTTGTCCGTCTTGATGAGACAAATAAAACTGTGTTGTTCCTGTGTCTGGGACATTCCTACAGGCTGTGGTGTGTTTTTTTGTGTATGTAGGTGGCACTATTGAGTAGAGCGCTTCTTTGTTTTTAATTATTGTATTTTTTGCCGCACCTGATGTGTGTACCAAATTTGGTGAGTTTTTGAGCATGTTTAGGGGGTGAAATTAACTTTTGAAGTGGTGAGTGTGTCGAGCAAACATAATAAGGTCTTCACCCTGGAGTACCTCTGGGCTCAGGCCATAATAAAAGCTGCACGCAGGCCTTGTAGTTGAGGAGTTAGAAGCCTGAGTCTGACCAGAGAGTGAGAGCAGAGTTGAGAGCTGGCCCTTTAAGAACCCCTCCCCCACTGCTCTGTCTATGATCTGTAATAGAGTGGAGAGCAGAGCTGAGAGCTGGCCCTTTAAGAACCCCTCCCCTGCTGCTCTGTCTATGATCTGTAATAGAGTGGAGAGCAGAGTTGAGAGCTGGCCCTTTAAGAACCCCTCCCCCACTGCTCTGTCTATGATCTGTGCTAGAGTGAGAGCAGAGCTGAGAGCTGGCCCTTTAAGAACCGCTCCCCTGCTGCTCTGTCTATGATCTGTGCTAGAGTGGAGAGCAGAGTTGAGAGTTGGCCCTTTAAGAACCCCTCCCCCACTGCTCTGTCTATGATCTGTAATAGAGTGGAGAGCAGAGTTGAGAGCTGGCCCTTTAAGAACCCCTCCCCCACTGCTCTGTCTATGATCTGTAATAGAGTGGAGAGCAGAGTTGAGAGCTGGCCCTTTAAGAACCCCTCCCTCACTGCTCTGTCTATGATCTGTAATAGAGTGGAGAGCAGAGCTGAGAGCTGGCCCTTTAAGAACCCCTCCCCCACTGCTCTGTCTATGATCTGTGCTAGAGTGGAGAGAGAGGAGGATCAACAGAATTGGAGTGCATAAAAGCTGAATAAATTGGCATACGTTGGTCAAGAGTGACTCATAATACCATATTTTTCTAGGGATTTTGGTCAGGAATGCAGTGGTGTGTTTGTAAAAGCTGTGAGATGTATGGTGTAGATGTGAGAAGCATTTGTTGGACAGTATGTACCCTGAGAGGACACGGTCTCTCCATAACTTCCATTGAAAGCGTGAAACGTGTCTCCCCCACTTTGACGGCTTATAAAATCCAAACAGAGTAGTTCATATAAAAACTTTTAACAAACTTTAATCAGAACAGTTGGGAGAGTAATGTGTGAAAGTTTGGAAGTGATATCATTAATGCCGTAGGAGGAGATAGATTTTGTTCAGGGAGTAAAAAAAGTCCTCATTTTGACAGTTTTGTGCAAATTGTGGACATTGTGTTGTAGATAGGTGAGGGGTCAGAGTGAATGAATTTTGCATCTTCATGAGACGAGTCCAACGGTGTTGGTCCCATGTTTGTGGGACATTCGTGGGAGGAGTTATAGCGCTGCAAATTATCTTAAAATTATGTTTTAGTTGTGTGGCTCCGTAGGTGGCGCTATAGACTTGTTTGTTGTTTTTTTGTTTAGCCAGACCAGACAAGTGTGCCGAATTTCAGCCAATTTCATGCATGTTCAGTGGGTGAAATTAGATGATTTCTGCGCATAATGCGCGCACTCATTAACAGCAAGAACAGTCTAGTACAGGGGTGTCCAAACTTTTTTCACTGTGGGCAACATACAAGAAAATATGCAAACAGACGGGCCACACACTAAAGGTGATAGTGTAATGTCCATCGTCATCTACCACTTATTCCTTACTAGTAAGGGCCGCGGGGGGGCTGGAGCCTATCCCAGCATCTACGGGCGAGAGGCGGGGTACACCCTGGACAGGTCGCCAGTCCATCGCAGGGCCAACATATAGAGACAAACAACCATTCACACTCACATTCATACCTTCGGTCAATTTGGAGATTCCAATCAGCCTAGTCCCCAAATTGCATGTCTTTGGACGGTGGGAGGAAGCTGGAGTACCAGAGAGAACTCACACAGGCACAGGGAGAACATGCAAACTCCACACAGAAAGATCCCGCGCCCGAGCCCTGACTCAAACTCGGAACCTTCTTGCTGTGAGGCCACAGTGCTAACAACTGCACCACCGTGCAACCCGTGATAGTGTATTGGAGTTAGCAAAATCGATCAATTGTAGGTTAGTTATGCTTGATAATTGAATATGCTTGAAGAAAAGGAAAAAAACACAGCTTTCCACAATGTTTTTTTCATTTATTTTCTTTCAAAAAGGGTTGGCAGCTCATTCTCAAAACAACAGGCTCAGATTGCTCCTTAGTCAGTATGGTGATCCCCTTCACAGCACTGAAGAAAAGGGGGGTAAGGGGATGAGGATATTTCAGACTTGTTATGCAAATAGGTTATTGGGCTTATTAGCACACCAACTAACATTTGTTCGAAAATGTTATCGACTTTAATTAATGAGTACGAATTTATTAGATAATAAGGCTTACTAACATATAAATTATTAATTAATTGACCCTTCCCCCCTCTGACGCAGCTAATTCACACATTCCTCATGCAAATCAGGCTGCTGACTGGTCGGCAGAAGTAAAGACAAGTACACAACAGCATTTAAAAACATAGCACAGCCTACTATTATTGTTTGTCCATGAACACGCATCTGGAACAACTGGATCGGTCACTCAGAGCTCCAAGTCTGGGTCCACTCCTGCAAACACTGCTCGATGTCTGCCCGGTCAACCGCAGGTGTCCGAATGTCCGAACGGACAGCTGAAGCACCATGTCAGCCTCTTGCTCTAGCGAAAAATCACTTACTGGCCATCTTTTCTCTCGCTCTGCCGCGTTCACCGGCTTCAACGACTACAGCGCTGCTTTACGCAGCCAAGCTAACTTTACGCACCACCGGTGCGCAAGACTCCCGCTGTTGCCCATGAAACCTGATACCCTCATGCTCTGTACCGTTTTGTCGTCTGTTTATTGGCTAAAAGAATATCTACTTTATATTCAGAAATAATCTCATAGGCTGGTGTCAAGTGTCAATCAAGTGATGCATGGTCCGCTCTGTAAACTGGGGCCTTGTTGGGGTTTCAGCCTGCGGCTCAACAACCCAGGTATTGATTGGCTCAGCCTGCTATTGATGTGTTCAGCAGACCGTCACCATGACTGAGAAGGAGTGTCGCGGAGATCAAAGTAATACTGGTGGCTGGTCAAAGGGAGAGAGAGGGGGAAGCTAGGTAGGTGACTGCGACCACGGAGCAATGCCAGCACTTCAGTAGCGTACTGAAAATAAAGATTGCAGCAGGGAATACTGTAAATTCTACTTCTTTGGAGTCTTATGGATGATGTTAAATGCCAGTAGTATAACGTGATGATGTTGGGAAAACTAAGTTAGTGTGTAGGAATTGCTTGCCGGTTGCCTAGCAACATTATAACTCAACTCCGGCTACAAGTCACTTTATTCATCGTGATTGGGTGTTTGTTAATCGTTACACCACCAGGTTTCAAATGAGGTATAACATGATCGGATACATTGTTGCCGTGAAAATCTGTCATTTACGTGCTGTACCGCCACCGGTACAGTGCTGCTTAAGAGGTTGAAGTCAAGTTCCATGTGTGGGCCATATTCCATTATATTTTTAGAATATGCTGCGGGCCAATTCAAATCAGACCACGGGCTGCAGTTGGCTTTTAGTGCTGCTAATGTGTTGCTCTGCCGAGCAAACATAATAGGGTCTTTGCCTGAAGTACCTTCAGGCTCAGGCCCTAATAAACTATACAGTCACTAGAGACTACTGAACAACTGATACTCTGAAAGTGCCTACTGGAGACTGGAGACAGGAAATGTTAAGCGTTTATCATATTTCCTTAAGACCAAAAAGAATGAAATGAGTGAAGTAATGTCTGGTAAATCATCTTATTGGAACTATTGGATTTCCTCTACCTGCGTTGCGGTAAGCGTGTGACCTCACTTCCGGTTTGTGCATTGCTGAACGTAGTGCTTTGCTTGTTGCGCTGGCTAAAGTGTGATCATCCCCGCTAATTCCTTATTCATTGACTAATGACCTGCCCAAACTACATATCTATTTGGTTTATTTGGCCGAAGTTTAAAAACCATCTGTCTTGTCGCGACACCCTATCTTTCTGTAAACTCTCCACTCTCAGCTAGTAATGGCTTCCCCCTCCCGCTCTCCTCTCTCCTGCTCAGTGTGCCACATGTTTACTTACTCCTCAGCCTCTTTGAGTGATACAGATAAGTGCGTTAAATGTAGTTTGTTTGTAGCGTTGGAGGCGAGGCTTAGCGAGGTTGAACTGGACCTGCGGCAGCTCCGTACCGATGGATCCAAACAATTAGCCGCTACAGCTAGTCAGTCGCCGTTAGCTGGTGCGGATCGTCTTAGTTTAGCCCCAACTAGCGTTCCCCCGGCAGCTCCCGAATAGGTTCTCCCCACTTGGTGACACACCCGCCGAGAAAACTACTCTGGTAATTGAAAGTTCCATTCTCAGAAACGTGAAATTAGCGACACAGGCAACCATAGTCAAGTGCACACAGCTGTACTTATCAATGCATCCTCATGAAATAAATCAGCTGACTAAACTGGAGGCCTGTCTAAAGGAGATAAAAAAACTTGGATGACCCATTATTTCCTTTTATTAAACTCTAATAAAACTGAAGTCATTGTCCTGGGCCCAAAACATCTTAGAGACACCCTATCTAATGAGATAGGTACCCTGGATGGTATTACTTTGGCCCCCAGCACGACCGTAAGGAACATAGGAGTTCTTTTCGATCAGGATCTGTACTTTAATGCCCACATTAAGCAAATTTCTAGGACTGCTTTCTTTCATTTACGAAACACTGCTAAGATCAGACACATCCTGTCTCAAAAGGATGCAGAAAAACTAGTCCATGCCTTTGTCACTTCCAGGCTGGATTACTGCAATTCCCTCCTATCAGGCTGCACCAGTAGTTCCCTAAAGACTCTCCAGCTGGTCCAAAATGCTGCTGCCCGCGTGTTGACCAGAACTAGTAGAAGAGACCATGTCTCTCCTGTACTGGCTTCTCTGCATTGGCTCCCTGTCAAATTTAGAATAGAATTAAAAATTCTCCTTCTAACATACAAAGTCCTCAACAGTCAGGCTCCTTCATACCTGACAGAGCTCCTAGTCCCCTATTATCCAGCTAGAACCCTTCGCTCCCAGAATGCGGGGTTACTGGTGGTCCCTAGAGTTTCTAAAAGTAGAATGGGAGCCAGAGCCTTCAGCTATCAGGCTCCGCTCCTGTGGAACCGTCTCCCAGTTTCGGTCCAGGATGCAGACACCCTCTCTACCTTTAAGAGCAGACTAAAGACCTTCCATTTTGATCAGGCTTATAGTTAGGACTGCTTAGGCTGACCCTTAGATATGCTGCTATAAGCTTAGGATGCTGGGGGATCTCCCATGGTGCACTGGGCTTCTCTCTCCTCCTATCTGTCCTCCTATATTTGTCATACATAAATCATACTCATATGTGTTACTAACTCGTCTTCTTCTACGGAGCCTTCGGGCTCCCCTCATCCCAGATCCTGGGTGCTGCTGGAGGAGGCTGCAGACCTGAAGAGGCTCAAGCTGCCACCCGTAGCTCCACCTGCTCACGTCCCCGTCTGTCCATCAGTCTCTTCCCTTTCTCTCTCTCTTTATCTCTGTCCCACTCTTTCCTTCTGCATATCTGTCTTCCTCCATTATCTGTCTCTGTCCCGCTCTCCTGCTCTTTCCCCACAACAGGTCAAAGCAGAAGGCCGTGCCCATTGAGCCTGGATCTGCTCGACGTTCCTGCCTGTTAAATGGAAGGTTTTCGTCATCACTGTTGCAGGATGTGCTTGCTGATGGAGAATTGTTGGGTGTAAATTCATTGAAGGAGTGTGGTACTAGACCTGCTCTACCTGTAAAGTGTCATGAGATAACTTTTGTTGTGATTTGGCTCTGTATGAATAAAATTGACTTGACTATTAGTAATATGATTTTTTGTCGTCATCAGTTATGTTTGCAGTATTGTAAAGCCACTTTGGTCTTGTCTTTTCTGAACAACTACTGGGATGATTGCCATTCAGCATTGTTCAGATATTTATGCTGTGGGAAAAACAACATTCAAAACTTTCCCAAATTGAACAGGCTAAAGAAAATGGACTTTAGAATGTGCCATTCCATTATCTAGTCCCACTGTCATACCAATTCTTCTTTTTCTCTACTTTTCCAGCAGTTTGGCTTATGACCCTTACTTTTAGAAATATTTCACAGTGCTGTGCAATGCACTTGCGATATATAGGATAAAAGAAAGGTTACAGGCTATCCATTCATCCATCATCTGCCGCTTATCCTGTTAAGGGTCACGGGGGGGGGGGGGCTGGAGCCTATCCCAGCAGCCTTCAGGCGAGAGGCAGGGGTACACCGTGGACTGGTCGCCAGTCCATCGCAGGGCCAAAGGTTACAGGCTAGAGGAACATAATCCTTTTAACTATATTAGGTGACTAATACCTTGAATTTGATTGTGTAAAACTAAGTAAGATGACCTTAACCAGAACCAACTTTTACAAATGACACCTAAAGCACCAGTAGCAGGGTAAAGTATTGATTATGTTTTGTTTCACCAGCCCAAGAAATCTTGATTTCAAATATATTTCTGCTTGCCCCCCGGGAAACCTTTCCAATTTTATCACGAGTACCTAATCTGTACGGCACAGGTGCAACTGTCAACACAGAAAAGAATGAAGTGGGATGGCTAATTTCTTTGATATTTTCATCTAATCTGGAGGAACAATATGAGCATATTACTTTTTTAACCACTTGCCCGACATTGCATTTAATAGGTGCAAGACGAAGAATTTGAAGAAAACAAATTAACTGTTCAGGATCTCTGAGGCAATAATACGTTGATATCACATGTTATCAATGTGTTTTCACTGACGGCAGGCGTAGGGTTAACTGGAAGAAAGGGTGAGAAACAAAAGAGATTATTCGTTATCCTTCTCAGATTCTGTCGGACCAATAAAGGAGCAAGATGAGGGTGAATCTTAGTTCAGCATTTTGATGGTGGTCGAAGCTGAAAGATCGTAGAAGCTAAAATGACATGCCAAGGTGGCCACTTTTCTACTGGACAGGTAAGCGAATGTTTGCTAATTAACAATAGCAATTGCAAAAGTTACCAACTTTAACCTCTGACAAGTCCTTTTTGTTATTGATAGTGTGTATGGGAATCATCAAATATTCCTTACTTGACATGCTATATGTCTTATTATCACTGTTCCAACTCTGACCATAAACAATTTTGTCAACCTGGCAACCAATAGAATGAATTAGTGCGGCAAGAGTGAGTGTGACACCTACTGACTGGGAGATGTAAATGTTGTCCCATGCAGCTTTAACTTGCCTAAGTCAAAACAGATACATTTACACAGAATTGAGTCCCAAAATCCCTAAGTTAGCAATTTGCAACATCCAGTTTCCTCATTTCTTAGTCCATGTATTTTTTGAAAGGGGTTTTGTTTTAATGCCTCAATAAAGTCTGTGGTCAACACAAGCTCAAAGATGTTTTGTAATAAATGCCGCATAAAATATGTCACAAGAAACCAAACGGTCATTTTCAGGCACAGTCTTAAAAAGACAGTTGCATACAAGTGGCTAAAAAGAAGACTACAGAGGTCATCATGCCCTCATAACTCAACAGGTAGAATGTCAGTTTTGTTCTTCTTGGTACAGAATTAACGCTTCAAAAACCATGCAAGTGGTTTTGTTTTGAAGATAATTGTGTTTCATTAATTTTTTAATTTTACAGAGAGCTTATTTTCAGCAATTACTCAAATTACAACGTAAAAATAGCTATGCCAGGAGCTTTGGGTCGCTCCTAATTTGTAGATTGGCCTCGAAATGCATGAGAATGGCCTGATTATAATTTTTGAAGCGAATAATCCATCAAAAAAATGTTGGCCCATAGATTTGTTTGAGCACAAAATTAAATTATCTTTTAAAGAAAAAATTCTTTAAATGCTTTTTATCTGATAATTACCATAAGTGCAGGTTCTTACCTTGGTGGGGGTGTAGGTGGGGCTTCCAGGTATTTCCTGTCATAAATATGCATATCATATGCTGGCGGAGAGTAGACTGGAGGTGGCTCCTCATCTGAACTGTCAGGTTCAAGCGTACGCTCCAGAATCTACAGAGAAATACAGGTCACAGTACCAGATTTGGTTCGGCAAATGTTTTTAACCTTCATGAACGTTCAGTTTTCACAAATATTACTTTGATTCCATTCAGAGTCATTCATTAAGAATTAGGTAAAATATGCAATATTTAAATCCCCCTGTGACCTTTGATGTCTTTAGGTTTAAAGTCTGTACTAAAACTGCAATTCTGAAGAAATCCAATGGAGTTAATTATTTCAATTGGTTTAGTGTTGATTGCACTGTAATGACAAGAGACTAAACATGCTTTCAATGTCCCAGTGGTGTTCATGACTTTTGACCATTTACACTGACCTCAGCAGGGATGCTGTCTTCCGAGTCTGAGCTGTCATCAGAGCCCTGTCCGTCAATGCTCATTTGGAGTAGCTGGTCAATGGTGGCGTCTACAGCTCCATTGTTGGAGCGCAGCACACATTCTATCACCTCATAGTCCATGGAGGGGAACATTGTTTTGAAATCCTCCATGGCCTGATTGAACTCCAGGCGGCGGACCTGCCGGTTGGGCCTGCTGTTGTTGAGCTGGCCCTGTCCACCACTGCCCCCACCACTTCCACTGCCTTTGGAGCCTCCATTGCTGCTGCTGCGCCTGAACAGGCTGGTCATCCTCAAGCCTTCTCCTCCTCCTGATATGATGGATCTTTTTCTGTCAATAACACAGCACTTTGGCCCTGTCAGTCGTATTTGATTTCTGCTTTTTCGCTGCTCAGTCTCTCATTCTAAGATGGGCATGGCAGTGCTTGAATTAGAGTTTAAAACAACTGGAGTTTTACCCCAGCAATACTTGTTATTGAGCTGCATCAAGCACAGCTGAAAGTATGTAGGCTTGTCAGGTGGCAACAGAAATCTAATGTCAAGGTTCCTGTTACCAGGTGGAGAAAAGAGTCCAAATCTTCCAGGCACCAAGCATAGCTACTTCAAAGTTGTCAGCACCTAGAAATAGAAGAAGAGCACTGTGTTTGCAATGGCAAATAACAATACAAGTACAAAATAATCGTCTGTCCTTTCACTTTCATTTGTGGTCTAAATTACATTTTTAGCTTATGAGCCAAATCTCTCATACATAAGATAAAAAAATCTACCCAGCAAAACATAAAAAGTAGTTTTGTAGCCATAATAACAAGTATCAAACAGATGAAAAAATCCTGAGTGATAACAGTGGTTAACAATTTAATTTGATGCAGCAGGACAAATTCTCCAATAAGAGGGGAACATGAAAACACTGTGTTTATTTTGTTCAGTGGCAGCCCTAAGCAATTTCGTGCCCCAGGCAATATTTTTCCTGGAGCCCCCTGGCTGTGGTTGTGGTGTGCGACATATTCGCCTCGCAGGGGGGTTTGACTATATGGCTTGTCTCACACACATTTTCACAAACGTTTAATTCAAATGAAGATGTATTGGTTGATTGGCTCCCTCCTAAAAAAAAAGCCCCCAAAAAAGGATCACTAGGTTACAATGCTGTAGCTACTCAAAAATTGAACTATCATTTAAGAAAAAAGGAGATAATGAGTGTCATCAAGTGTCTGTAACTAAAGAGTTTAATAAACAGAAAGTAATAAAGAGGACCGAAGTCTCTTGTGCAAATAGAAATAACTGAAATAATAGCACCATCCATCCATCGTCGTCTTCCGCTTATTCCTTACAAGTAAGGGTCGCGGGGGAGCTGGAGCCTATCCCAGCATCTACGGGCGAGAGGCGGGGTACAGGTCGCCAGTCCATCGCAGGGCCAATATACAGAGACGAACAACAATTCACACTCACATTCATACCTACGGTCAATTTAGAGAATTCAATTAGCCTAGTCCCCAAATTGCATGTCTTTGGACGGTGGGAGGAAGCCGGAGTACCCGGAGAGAACCCATGCAGGCACAGGGAGAACATGCAAAATCCACAGAAAGATCCCGCGCCCGAGCCGGGACTTGAACCCAGAACCTTCTTGCTGTGAGGCCACAGTGCGAATCACTGCACCACCGTGCAGCCTGAAATAATAGCAACTCTCTTATAAAAAAGAAAGTAATGCAGAGGACCTAAGTCTCTAGTACAAATAAAAATAAGGGAGCGGCCAGAGCACCTCAGTCTCTTGTGCAAAGCATGCTGTTTCATAGGTCGTTGTCATAATAGCATCAGCATGCTGCCTGAACGTGCAGCTGGGCTAAACCCAAAAACAGTCCAGCTGCAGGGGTGTGTGAAAAAGGCCTGCCAGAGGGGAGGAGCTTGAACAGTCTGTGTCCAGAATGTGAGGGGTCTGCAGAGATGTTGGCTGCCCGTTTCCTGACCCTGGACTGATACAAGTCCAGGATGGAGGGAAGGTCATGATCCTCTCTGCAGACCTGATTGTCTGTTGCAGTCTTAACCTGTCCTTTTTAGTTGCTGATCCAAACGAGACAGTGATGGAGGTGCAGAGGACAGACTGAATGATGGCAGTGTAAAAGATGGTCAGCAGCTCCTGTGTTAGGTTACACTTCCTGAGCGGTCGTAGGAAGTACAACCTCTGCTGGCCCTTCTTCCAGACAGTGTCTATGTGGGAAGTCCACTTCAGGTCAAGGGAGAGTGCATCCAAGAAACCTGAAGGTATCCACAGTAGACACTGTGTTGATGAGGATGGTGATAGCAGAGAGTGTTGGGGGGCTTCACCTAAAGTCCACCATCATCTCCACCTCCCATCTGTAAGCAGACTCGTCACCGTCCCGGATCAGTCCAATCACAGTGGTGTCGATTGCAAACTTCAGGAGTTTCACAGAAGGGTCCCCTGATGTGCAGTAATTTGTGTAGAAGAAGAGCAGTGGGGAGAGGACACACCCCTGGGGGGCACCAGTTCTGATGGTCAAGATGCTCAATGTGATGCCGCCCAGCCTCACCTGCTGCTCGCTGTCAGCAAGGAAGCTGGTAATCCACTGACAGGTGAAGGCAGGCACTGTGAACTGGGCGAGCTTCCAGTGGAGGATTTCAGGGATGATGGTGTTGAAGACCGAGCTGAAGTCCACAAAAAAGACCCTCGCATATGTCCCTGGTGAGTCGAGGTGATGCAGGATTAAGTGCAGTCCCATGTTGACTGCATCATCCACTGACCTGTTTGCCCTGTAGGCAAACTGCAGGGGGTCCAGCAGGGGTCTGGTGATGTCCTTCAGGTGGCTCAACAGTCTCTCAAAGAACTTCATGACCACAGATGTCAGGGCAACAGGCCTATAGTCACTGAATCTTGTGATGAAGGGCTTCATGGGGATGGGGATGATGGTGGAGCGCTTGAAGCAGGAGGGCACTTCACATAGCTCCAGAGATCGGTTAAAGATCTGGGTGAAGATGGGAGTCAGCTGGTCAGCACAGACTCTCAGGCAGGAGGGGGACACACCATCAGGTCCTGGGGCCTTCCTGATCTTCTGTTTCTGGAAGAGCCGACACACATCCTCCTCACAGTTCCTTAGTGCAGGTGGTGGGGTCTGGGGGGGGAGGGGAGAAGGTGTGGCAGGTAATCCCTTTGTTTGGGTGAGAGCTGAGAATAGGGGTTCTCAAACCTGCAGTAGAAGCTGTTCAGATCGTTTGCAAGTCTGGGGTTTCCCACCCCAGGACTCATGTAGTTGGTGATGTGTTGCAGGCCTCTCCAAACTGATGCACGGCTGTTAGCTGAGAGGCTGTTTTGAAGCTTCTCACTGTAGCTCCTCTTAGCTACTTTTATCTCCTTTGTCAGCTTGTTTCTGGCCTGCTTAAAAAAGGCCTGGTCCCCACTTCTGGAGGCTACCTCCTTGTCCTGACCTGGTATTTCATGGGTCTCACACAAGTGCCATCAAGACATCCCCTTGAAATATTTAAAAAAATTGCGACCAGCAATTTGTTTCCCCCTACATGCATAAAATTAGGAGAGCAAATGTATGAGCAAGACCAAAAAAAAAAAAAATGTTGACAGGGACCACAACCTCAACCCAAAGCAAGTCAGCCATATTTTTATTGATTTTCTCCCTGCTACCTTGTGGATATGGGAAGGGACTTTTGCCACAGTAGTGGATGCATTAATATGCACCTTTATTCAAAATCCAAACATTAGATTTCATTACTCGGGATACACCAGTATTAACTGGTGCCACATGACTTTTTGGGCACTTTTAAAGGGTCGACTCGGCATTTCAACCAACTTGCCAAGCGACCCGGGTGTTTAGCGGCTCGGCTCAGCTCGCCTCGCCTGCAGTGTGAAAAAGGCAACCCGCATCCTGATTTTGTCACTGTGCCACCTGTCAGACTTCGCCTGTAGCTTCTTTGACTCCCTTCCAGACTAGCCAAAAACTCCATCCTCCTTGACTGTATTAGCGCTCGGACATTTTCCAATCTGCACCTAGTTTGTATGCTTTGCAAAAGAGAACATTGCAATGCATGCAACGACAACGCTAACGTTCAACTCGACAACGTCCATGTTGTCGTTTGTTTACCACTCTGTGTCTCAAAACCATTTTTCCGGATTCGATCTGATTGTGAAGCGCGTCCCAATCTGGAGGATATGGAAAGAAATGTTTTTTTAAAAGAGGGAATGACCCAGAGGGCAAATATAGCTACCTTTTGATCACAAGAAGTTTTCCTAAATTGTTTTCAAAGTTGTTTCAAAATGAAGCAGTCATCAGTATGCGATGTGGTCAAAGAATGTCCATTTCTATGTGTGCTGTCAAAGTCCATGAATTGCTGTCAAACCCAGCTCACCATCAATTGCCAATCCTGATGAGTCAATCAGCTGGTGCCAATTGCTGATTGGGGAGGAGCACACTCAAATCAGGAAGTGTTTGTTCACTATGAGAAGCAGCAGTGGTGAACACCACATGGAAGACAAGCAACAAAGACTCTTCCAAACATTGGAGCTGAAAGGACTGAAACCTTCATCAAGCCATCTCGGGGAAAGCCACTGGTGCGATAAGTTCATACTGCTTATGTTTTATTATTTAATACTTAGACCTACAATGTATTACTTATGTTTGATGCAAGTTACCATGGTTTGTGCTAGGCCACGCTGCCCTGATTATATTGAATTTAAGTTGCTTACTCAAGTTGAAAGTTTGAATCAACTGAAAATGAATTTCAGTTATTTTTTATTTCATTATGAATGACAGCTT
Source organism: Aulostomus chinensis (assembly GCF_037954235.1). Taxonomy (NCBI): domain Eukaryota; kingdom Metazoa; phylum Chordata; class Actinopteri; order Syngnathiformes; family Aulostomidae; genus Aulostomus; species Aulostomus chinensis. The sequence continues at coordinate 14,508,024 of NC_141329.1, read as the reverse complement.
GTATTTTGTTTCTCCTTCTCTGTTTAAGGTTTTCAACCTACTGTAACAATCCGAACAATCAAATTAAAAACAAAAGGAAGAGAAGTTGTCTTATTGAGTTGACCACAGATCCCCCTGTCGGCTAAGCCGTTTTTCAAGTTTGGGCAAAAAGGTTTCAGAAAATTCCAAATAACTTGACACTATGCCTTCCTGTGACTCTTCCAGTCTCTCTGTATTTCTGTTGCAACCCGCTGATGACACTGTGACATTGGTTAAGTGCTGTCTTGGTCTCACGATGTCAAAATGTTAATGGCATGAAAAAGAGGACTGTTCCAATTCTGATTGAACCAGTAAATTTATTGGTTGATTCATCGATCGAACACCTGTTATGAATTTTGCCATTAAACTCTTTGTTAGAGAACAGCAAGTTGGACAAAAAGTACTGAAACACTGAACAGTTGGACATTTGCATTCAAAAGTTTAGATAATGTCCCAAGTTAACCAGTAAAAGTTCAAGTGCATTTTTAGCTTCATCCACTTTTTCATCTTACTTATTGTGATTAGTGTGTAATTTTATTTATACACATATATATATATATATACACACACACACACATATACACACACACACATATACATACATCTATACATTATATATACACACCTCTCTCTCTCTCTACATACACACAGATAGCTATAGATATATAAATAAAGGGAACACTTAAACAACACAATAGCCACGTTTACATGCAGACTTTTTCTTCATTCCGATTGAAATTATTGTGATTGAAGAGTTCGGGTCAACTGTTTACATGTGACGTGATCTATTCCGATCTGGTGTTTACATGTGCCACTTCATTTAATCGGAACTGCCCATAATTTTGTTCATCGGCTCGAAAAACAGAAAGTTTGTGGGATCATATCCACTTTTGTTGTTGTGCCGTTTAGCATTGCAGTAGTCAGTCTTCAGAGTTTTCCAGAGGTTTCTAATTTGTTCGACGCTACGGTCGATGCCGGCTTCGTCGAGTTTTTCGTGGACTTTTTTGAACAGTTCAGAATTTCTTGTTTTCCGACCGTCTAAGCGTGCGATAATAATCAGGTCTTTGAGAGTTTGTATTAAAAATAAACTCTCCGCAGCAGACCAGTTCTGCGTGCACTGCTGCTTGGAAGCCGCCATTTTTTCAAGTGAGGAAACGTCACTGCGCATTTACGTCAAGACAGAGCATGCGCAGAAAGAACACGGCCTGACAGCATTCCGTTTCACAGTTTACATGATAAGATTTTACATCTGATCAATTTGGGAAAAGGAATATTCTACCCCTGTGAAAACCTAATGAAATTCCATTCGGTTTAGGCCTCTTTATTTGGATTGAGGTGTTTATATGGAACATTTTTATTCGGTTTGGGTTTCTAATCTGATTCTAATTGGAATATTAGGCTCCATGTAAACCCAGCTACTGTAACTCAAGTCAGTCACACCAGTGGCGTCATTACAGTTTCAGACAAGGTATGGCAAGCCCCCCCCCCCCCCTTCCCGTGAGGCAATTTAGCAATGTCAGAATAGCAGAACGCAGCAAGCTGTTGTGATTTCAGAGCAAAATTAAGAAACCTTATATATCAATCAATATCAATTATCACTATCACTACTATGGATTAGATTATAGTCACAATACCCCACACAGGTGTTCAAAATATATCATTTTCTTTTACAAACAATGAACCCAAATATCCAGGAGACAACAACAGGAGACAATATTGGTCAAAAACTTTAACTTCAACCACATCCTCTTCTCCTCATCCCTCTTCTCCTGACTCCCTCCCTCTCTCTCCTTTCTTTTTTCCTCCATTCTTTCCTATGGAAACAATAAAACCAAGATTGACACAGAGCAGGTAAGGTAGGTGGTCCAGAGCTGACAAGCTGACAGTCAACCGGGCACTCATAAGTGGGTCTTTATGAAATCGGACCATAATCATATGGATAATATTTAAATAATCATAAAAAAATACTTGATAATCATCAATCCATCAGAGGGTACCGGCGGGGTTTCAACCTGGCTAGATCATCCACTTTGAAGGATTTCAACAATTTTCCCCTCTACAGCCATGAGCAAAAGGTGGGTGAGCCTTTCATCCCCCATAGTGGTCCTCAAATAAGTTTTTACTCGATTGAGCACGGAGAAGAAGCGCTCATTGGAGGCAGTAGAGATGGGCAATGTAGCCACAATCTTAAAAAGCTTCAGTACCTCTGAGAAAGCAGCAGGCTGAGTTTTGAGAGGGAGGCAAGAATGCTATCACCATCATCATCATCATCATCTTTGTCAAAAGCCTTAGTTGAGTGGCACTGGGTCTGGAGCTGTGTTGAGTCAATATGGCTCTCATAGAGACGGGCAAAGTCTTTAACAATGCAGGGATCCATGAACTTAGGTGAGTTCATATCAAAAGCTTGGAGGGAGGAAATGAGATCCTCATTCTCAGGGAAGCGGCTTGTGAATTCCATTCTGACCTGATCAACAACCTCAAAGAACATCCTCCTATTTTCATTACCCTGTCTCTGGCCACTGGTTGACTCAAGAAGGAAACTGGTCAGTTTGTTTATTGTTGTCTATCTGTCTGTTGGACACTGATGTCGGACTGATGGAGCGTCGGACAAATGGGAGGTTACCTTATACAGTCCAGAAGGTTGGATCTTTTCTGCTGAAACTCAAACATAAACAAACGCGACTTCCTGGAAGTGACCCGGGGAAGTCGTACGCTGCGTCTGAAAAGCCAAGTAGGTAAGATCGTAGGTCGCAGAGTAGATCGTAGGCTGTCCGAAACCACAACTGGCGTGAGTTGCGACCTACTTCGCAACCTAAATTCCAGCCTAAACACGCTCACATTGTAGGTCAGTTCAGGTGCATCCTACGGAGCAACCTATGGCCAACAATGCACCGCTGACTACTTTTTCTTGCTCTAAAAAAAATACATCAGGAGACATGGAGGAGGCTGTAGGAGGGCAACACCTAGGACCTGCTGGCCTGGGACCCTGCCCACACTCCCGGGGGGTCTCGCCCACATTTGGGAGGGGTGCGCTTACCTCGGCCCTGTCGTTGGGGGGGCTGAGCCCTGGCACAGCGTCTTGGGCTGCCGCCGCTCCCGGACAATGGGAGGATGTGGGGGGACTTAGGAGGGTTGGGGGCTGGCCTCCTTGGTGCTGATCAGACTGAGTACCCTGACCATGGGCTGCTGGCTGGGGTGGTGGACCCTCTGCCCGGATTTCTGGACGGTGCCCCTTGGCCCTCTGGTTTGGCCCCTGGATCAGGTAGGCTGGACTCCCTGTCAGCTGGTTGTGGCGGTGACGGGGGCGGCCAGCGGGGCCGGTCTGGAAGCTGGCCCCCTGCGGGTCCAGCCCATGCTTCGCTCCTCTTATCGCCTTTCTGTCCCATCACACCACATCTCATGTGACACTAGGCCTTGAGGGGCTGGACCCCCCAATTTTAATCACATAGTAGACATCGAGGGCTTGGGGGAGTGCACGGGGATGTACTGGGAGACTCTGCCGTCTGCAACCGGCGGGGCTCCCATGCCCTGGGTGCCTCCCCCAATTTTAAACTACATTCTAGTCATCCACATCATCACATCTAAAATACCACGCCCAACATGCACCCTGCACCCTGGGGGGCAGCTGGGGCGGGGTGTGGGTCCATTGCTGCCCCTGTTGCGAACTGCACCAAGTGAGATACTAGTGAGGCCTGGTGGCCTGACTGGTGTTCTCGGGATGGGTGGTCTGCCTCCCAGTATGGTGGTTGGGCTGGGGTTGGTCGCAGGCCTTGCCGTTGTGTGGTGGACCTCTTGCTGACGGTTTTACTAGGTCTGAGGTGCCCTTGACTACATCCGCATCTATGGAGAGCTCAGCCCTGTATGGGCAGAGGAAGATGAGGGTATGCTTCATTTATTTATTTTGTCTGGGGGTGGCGGTCCCGGACGCGGGTGCCTTTGGCTCACCCCAGCGGGCGGGCTTGGGCCTCTCGGGTGAGTGGGGGGTCCCGATGTTCTGGGGGTTTCTGGGTGCCCTGGTGGCTTGGTCCTGACCTGCCCGCTATCCTCGACCGGGGGCGTGTTGTTCTGGTCCCCCACATCAGCTACAGTCAGCTACAGCATCCAAGACAAACAGTAGCACACACATACACACGCGCATACACACACGCGGTGCACAACTGATACATAATCACACACATTCAAACATTTACTTTAAATTATATTAAACTAAATGGTAAATTTGCACTGGAAATTCTGCAACCAATGTTTCTTTTTTTTCTGTTATTGTTACTGTTAGTTTTTTTTTGCTATTATTATTTATGTGTCCCCCCCCCTTCCCTATCCTGTCCCTGTTCTCCCTTCCTATCCACTCCTGAGCCTCAGTCCGGTAGCTTTATCAATGAACCAATACCATTCCTAATAAAGTTAAACACAGATGGCGATAGGAGTTTCAGATTCCTCCTTTGCAGAGTAAAACTGCTTCAGCACAACAAGGCACCAGGAACATTGATACTGCCTGCCCCAGCTGCTGAACAGGACAGGTTTAAAAAAAAAAAAATTTGTTTATACAAACCAATGCAAATCCCTGGCCCAAGTCCTAATAACTATGTACAGCATTTCTAGCAGAAATGTTTGCTGCAGCCATTCATTATTTCAAACTTAGAACAAGCCACGCTACAATGAGAGTGATTAGATATTATTCATGCCTCTTGTATCCTCACCCCTCCTTCCTTTTACATCATTGAGGATTCATTGTAGCTAGCATTCACCTTGTGCCACACATCAGTGCCAGGCACAATCCACAGCCGAGAAACAGAGCCTCTCTCTCTCCATTGACCAAGACTAACTTTATAGTAAACAAGATGCCGCATTGGATGGCCTTTCCTTTGTACTCTGTCACAGTGCTCTATGTGGGCTTGTGTCAGTGTGACCTTTGAGACCAAAAAGAATAAAAGGATAATGGAATTTAAAGACAGCTTCAGTACATGATTGGGTATAACAAATGCCAGTATGAGCCAGACAGAGTAACTGGATTTAGGTGAACCCCCCCCCCCCCCCCAAAAAACCTGCCATGAAACGCATCAGTCAAGTGACTGGCAAGGACAGGGTAAATTTTACAGCATCTATATATCAAAATACGTTAATTGCAGACAGAAATATGAGATGTACTCAGCCAGGATACTGCAGCAGGGATAGTTAATTTTGCCTGGTCCAAGCCCTGAATTTGGGCTCGAGTAAATTTACCCCAGGTTTTCAGTTCCAGAAGAGATGACATGAGTTAAATCAACTATTGAATATTCTCTCTTTGTGGGTGTTGATAAAGTGATAGAGCTCAACTCTGGATAGGGAACTAAAGCCTTTGTGACGATTAAAAATCTATGTGTCTGCTATAATCCGACAAATGACAACACAAGGGGAAATACATTTCCAGAGATTAAACAAGTTAAAATATAGTAATTTAAAAACATGACATATCTTGATATCATTTTGAGACATATTTGGAGATGAGCATTCAGTGATCTTATTCCAGCCACCTCAAAAATAAAAAGAGCCAAAGAAAACCCCTAAAAAAACTGTAATGTCTGATTACATGAGCATTGCATCATAAAATCACAATCTGTAATAATACTTTGAAATTAATGCTAAAATGAATGAATATTAATTTTTACTATTTTCCATCCAATTAATGAATTTTCTTCTCTTCCTGTGTGTCCAAAAACACTGAAATCCATGAATTGCAGCAAGGCCAGTTCTCTTCTGACTTGGTTCTCTCTCTCTCCTTGTCCCATCTCTATCCTCATTGCATCTCTATCTCATCTCTGTCTCAATATCTCGCAGAATATATACACACACACACACACACACACACACACACACAAAGTCCAGTATTTCCATGGATAGAAAACACACAAGTTCTCATGGCCCCTGCTTAGACTGATAGGCAGGAAAATATTCCATAAATGATCTTTGTTGTTATTTAACAATTCTCTTCCATGAAGCTTTTCATTTTTAATGACATTGACTGGTTTAGTATGCAGGTATTGAAAGCTATTAGGCTACTAGTACTGTTGGTAGCGCCCCCACCTAGTATTTGTGTTTGTGAGTATGGATCGATAGAAAATGGATGGATGGATTTTTGCGACGAAAACTTAAATTGGATTGAAAAATTGAAAAAAGAAAGGAAGACTTTTAAAAATATAGTAATTTTTACAGTTATTTCACAGACACAAATATGTCTTTGATAAAATTGGGGTTTTTAGGGAAGTTGTACTTAGATTAATAAAGTGTTTAAAAAAATCTAACATCACACACAGCATTTCAATACTCCAGTGACAAGTTTTTATCGCCATCAAAAATGCAACTAAATATCAGTATTTAAATCCCACATAACCACTGGCTTTTATTATAATTAACCCAATTACATTTTTTTTTCAATCAATTCCCAGAACAAGTATTTTTTTTCCTTCAAACTGTTACTCGATTCACTTGCTGCAACGGGGACAGGGCGATGTTACCTGGATAGCGGTAGTCCTCTGTCAAATGTAACATCGGCAACAGTCGAGCCAACAATATAACTACGGAGACAATAACGTGGACGTGATGCTACTTGAGTAAGTGGCAACAGCGGTAAAACCAGCCACTCGTGTTAGCTGTTGCAGCTAACTAATCCATGCCAGCAGATGAAGTCCTGCGGAAAACCAGTTAATCACAAGGCCTTGGTCAGTGATTTTCAGTCGCTGCATCTGACCTACATAAGCTCTTTTTAAATGTGCCATCCATTCCAGGACAGAAATTTGAAAAAAAGTCATTAAATGTGACAATAATCCAAACTACAAACAAGAGCGCGTTTCCATAGCTGTGCTGTGTTTAACAAAGAGCAGCAGTAAATAAAGCGAAGCATCCCATATTGGCCCGATTCAAAACAACGGTTAATTGAAGCTGAAAAAAGCCACAAAACAAAACAATCATGAGCCAAGGGTTAGGCTACTCACTGGCTCATCCACCGCGGGGTCTGGTAGGACTAGTAATATCCACAGAAGAGAGGGTCGAGAGCAAGTACAGCTGAACCGCGGGACACAAAATTTGATCATTGTAATGGCAAACAGAGAGATAACTGCCTCTTAGCCGTCCAGCCGCTGCACTGCCAGGAAATTCCAAGAGTATCTAGCTTCAGACATGACGGACCTCCGTGGTTGACAGGAAACTGTGTCACATCTTCTTTTTTTGTGGTGCTACTTATAGGGGGAATGACGGTTGGGAAACAAGCTTATACATGCATTACCGCCACCTACTGAGCTGGATAGTGGAACAGTAGACTGACAAGGAGAACGATTTCTGTTTACTTGAAGTGGTTTACGATATGTTTCCTTGGTGTATTTCCTAAGTGTCTCAAACATAACACCGTGCTGTCCTTAATTTAATGCTGCTATTCATCATATTTATTGCAGTCAATCAGTACATGTGAGACAGTTTCAGGGTTATCAGTGTGACCATTGCCCAGTAAGGCGCTTCCCTTTGATATGTGTGTGATTTAATCCTGTATGTCCATCTGTAAATGGGTGATGACTTTCTCCTCCTTTGAATTACCACCCTGTATTCTTTTAACTGTGACATGTTTTTTGGACTAAAGGTGTCTTCCCATGTCCATTTCCCAGACCTGATACTCAAGAGCACTGCTAAACTGTCATATTCTAACTCCGGTTTGATTGCTGTCTTCCGTCCAGTTTAATGTCAATAACATTCCCACTAATTAAGTTGATACTTAAAGATGTTCTTTTTCACTGGAATCTCAAAATGGGGATAAATAATGTAGTACCTGTCTCAAATTCTTTGATCCATCTGTAAATATGAATGCCTTACATTGATCGATTATAATTTAGTATTACTGTTGATTTTGGAGCAATTGATTTTTTTCCTTTTAACTTTTACTGAATACTTGTATCAATAGATGGTAAAACAAATTTCCATGGAGTTATTGTTGATGACCTATTGTGCAAATACATTGGCTTCCAAAAGTATTCATACCCCTTGAACTTCTCCATAATTTGTCACATTATGACCACAAACAAATATATTTTATTGGAATTTTATGTGAAAGACCAAGACAAAGTGACACACAATTGTGAAGTACAATGAAAATTATAGATGATTTAAAATTCTCTTTTACAAATAAAAAAATTGAAAAGTACAGTGTCTTAAAGTATTCAGCCCATTGAGTCAATACTTGGAATCGCCTTTTGCTGCAATTACAGCTGTAAATCAATCAATCAATCTCTACATCGTGCCAAATCCCAACAAAAGCCATCTCAAGGTACTTTACACAAAGAGCAGATCTAGAACCTCACTCTTTTATTCAAATGAAAGAGACCCAACATTTCCATATGAGCAAGCACTCAGCAACAGTATGAAAAACATCCCTTTTATCAGGAAGAAACCTCAGGCAGAACCAGGCTCAGAGTGGGCATCCATCTGCCTCGACCGGTTGGGGTTGAGAGGGACAAGGACAGAGGTAGGGATGAGGGAGGAGAGGAGAGAGAGAGAGAGAGAGGTGGGGGGGGGACAGGGGGATAAGAGGAGAGGGAGAGAGAGCGAAGGGTGGAGAGGAGAGAGAAACACAGGGCCAGGGCTAGAGGGTAGCTGGTCCAGGACAGGAGGCCATCAATCCAACATCTACAGCCTGGTGACCTGCAGGGCGAGAGAGCACAGACAACTACGCCAAAGAAGTTTAGGTTAATGGATGCATTGATACATTTTAATGTTAGAGATAAAGATGGATAGACACAGAGAGGAAGAGAAAGCTCAGTGCATCGTGGGAGTCCCCTGGTAGTCTAAGTCTATAGCAGCATAAACTAGGAGCTGGTGCAGGATAAGCATGACTGGCCCACACTACCTTATCAAAAAGGAAGGTTTTCAGCCTACTCTGAAATGTAGGTAGGGTGTCTTCCCCCTGGACCAAAACTGGAAGATGGTTCCACAGGAGTGGAGCCTGACAACTGAAGGCTCAGAGTCCCATTCTAATTTTAGAGAGTAGGAACCACAAGTAGACCTCCATGGTGGGAGCGCAGTGCTCAGGTCGGTTCATAAGGAACTATGAGCTCTTTAGTATATGATGGAGCCTGATCATTAAGAGCTTTTAAAGTGAGGAGCAGGATTTAAAACTCTATTCTGGATTTTACTGGAAGCCAGTGCAGTGAAGCTAAAACGGGGGTGATATGGTCTCTCTTCCTAATTCCTGTCAATATACGTGCAGCTGCATTCTGGACCAGCTACTGTCTTCAAAGACTTTTTAGTGCAGCCTGATAATAAAGAATTACAATAATCCAGCCTAGAAGTAACAAATGCATGGACTAGTTTTTCGGTGTAACCTTGAGACAGAATCTTTCTAATTTTTTAGATATTTCGTAGATGAAAAAAGGCAGTCCTTGAAATTTGTTTAATGTGTGAACTGAAGGACAAATCCTGATCGAATGTAACTTCTAGGTTCTTAACAGTGCTGCTGTAGGCCATAGAGATGCCATCCAGAGCAGTAATGTCACTAGATATCCATCCATCCATTTTCTTCCACTTATCCTGTTAAGGGTTGCGGGCGTGGGGCTGGAGCCTTTCCCAGCAGTTTTTGGGTGAGAGGTGGGGTTCACCCTGGACAGGTCACCAGTCCATCACAGGACCAACACATAGAGACAGACAACCATTCACACTCACAGTCACACTTACAGTCAATTTAGAGTATCAATCAGCTTCGTCCCCTCTTGATGTCTTTGGACTGTGGGAGGAAGCTGGAGTACCAGAGAGAACCCACACAGGAACAGGGAGAACATGGAGACTCACACAGAAAGATCCTGTGATGGAGCCGGGAGTGGAACCCGGAACCTTCTTGCCGTGAGGCGACAGTGCTGACCACTGCACCACCGTGCAGCCCTATCACTAGATAATGTTTCTCTAAGGTGTTTGTGGCCAAGCACGACAACTTCTGTCTTATCAGAGTTTAACAGTAAAAGGTTGTGAGTCATCCAGGTCTTTATGTCTGTAATGCATGCTTGTAGTTTTGATAACTGTTGGCCTTCATTTGCCTTTATTGATAAATGTAGTTGAGTATCGTCAACAATGGAAATTTATGGATTGTTTCCAAATAATATGACCTAAAGGAAGCATATATAAAGTGAAAAATATCAGCACAAGCACTGAACCTTGGGGTACACCGTATTTAACTTATGTTTGCATAGATGTATCATTAAAGTGTACAAACTGAAATCAACCTGAAAAATACGATTTAACCCACTTAATGCCATTCCCTTAATGCCAATTGAATGTTCAAGTCGCTGTAGCAGAATTTGATGCTCAATTTTGTGAAAGGCAGCATCACGGTCTAACAGGACGAGTACAGACACAAAGCCATTATCTGATGAAATTAAAAGGTCGTTTGTAATTTTTACCAGTGCTGTCTCTGTGCTGTGCTGGGCCCCAAAACCAGATTGAAAATCCTCAAATAAACTATTGTTATGTAGGAAGTCACACAGCTGATTAGCATCTGCTTTCTCCAGGATTTTAGAAAGAAAGGGGAGGTTAGATATCTGTCTATAGATGGGGGGGTGGGGGGGTGGTGAACTAGGTGATGCTAGGTGAACATCAGCATTGCAGATCACTCTGATGAGATCATGTCCAACTGAAGGGGAGAGCCAGAGTTGTGGTAAAAACAGGGATACGCAGTGACCCGTCTCTTAGAGCGGAGCAGAATCCAGATGCCATATATGCGATCCTGAAGCAACATTTCAGTGACCTGTCGTGTTCGTGTATGCCATTGGCCGACTTCTATGGTACCCTTCCCAGAACCAACGACAGTCCTTTGGATTACTAGGTGCGCCTAAATAGGGCCGCTGATGTAGCTGATGAGTGTCTGCAGCACCAAGGGAAGGGGATGGGAGATCTCAATGGAGAGGTGGAAATGATGTTTGTTCGACACTGTAATGAGCCTTCTTTGTCTGTTGTTTTCAAGAGCAAGCTGTCTAACAGCTGGACAGCCAAAGAGGTCCAGGAACGAATTGATGACTATCACAGGGACTTGAAGGCTAAGGCCAGCACAACTGCAGCAGAACGCTGTACCAGGCAAGCTGTGGCTTTGGTGACTATTGATCTGCATGAAGTGAAGGGACCAGAGACTGACATAATGTTGCAGTCCCACAAGCAGAGTATGAGTTACCCCTCACCTCGTCAAAATATAAGTTTTCCCCAACAGCGTCAGCCGCAGCAAAGTGTGGAGCTTGCCTTACTCAAGAATTCCATGGACAAGATGGCTGAGATGCTAGGTGAAGTGTTGAGCAAAATGGCAAAAGGTCCTGCCACCGGGGGTCGCCAACGTCCATCTCAGAGAGGAACACCGGGACCCTGCAGAGTCTGCAGTGAGACTTCTCACTCAACCACTACGCACTGCAAACAGCACAACTTGTGTTTCTCGTGCAAACAACGGGGGCATGGCAAGCTCCGACGCCCAAACATCCAAGCCTCTGCACCTGTGTCTACACCAGGTGCTCCGACCTCCTCAGCTAACCAGGGAAACTTGATAGCCTACATTGGAGAGGAGCAGTGTGGGCTTGAATGGTAATACCCTTTGTGATGGTCTACAGTCAGGATATGAGTCGGTCTGTGAGAGTGTTTCCAGTTGTCAGACAGTCATCGCCCAGAACACTCAGCATCTAAGTGGTACAGATAGCTTATTTTTAGGGCTGCAATCAACCAAAGAAATTCTAGTTCAACTGAAGCCCTCAAATGTCGACTAAAAATCGACTGTTAAATATGAAAACTATACTGTGTCAACTATCAGCACAAGACCTGTTGAGGAATATTTAGACAATTGTTTTTGTCATGTTATAATAATTGACCGACACTATCATTTGTCCTGCGCACAGAGCGAGACTGAACAGAGGAGCTCAGCATCGCGGCTGAGACACTCTCCTACGGTGGCCGACACTGGCCAAACGCGGTGCAACGAGAAAACAGCTGCAAGTTGAGAAACGCTGCAAAAGCACCAACACAGGTGTAAACGAGGTGTGTAAAAGATGAACGCGGTGCAAATTCAAAAAAACGTGATGCAAGAAACGAAAACAGATGCATCATCACCTTTTGCGCTGCAAAGAGAGAAACGATGCAAAGCACAACACGATGCACACCGAGAAAGCAGCTCCAATATAAAAACGATGCAAAGCCAGTCGCCACAACGGAAGTCCACCATACCTGCAGGGGGCGCTCTCACCGCAACAGCTCAATGCAGACACCGTGTAGGAGAGGGGACGAAAAGGCTGACTGGCACTTGGTTTTGAAGTACAGCGGCAAGACACTGCACGGTAATGTGATTTTTGTTTGATTAAATTTTCCACCAATCGCTTCTCCATCACCTTACAACGCTGCACATTGCGTGTTATGCTTGTTACTGTCAGCAGTTCACGTACAAGTAGTGACAAATGATCTCCACTGTGTGTCGCTGTATCAAGAGCAAGTGAAGAATATAAATGCTCATCACAGTAACATTACAATAGTGTTCTAATTGTACTGATATGTTTTCCTTTTTCCAGGATACTATGTTTTGTCCTTTCTGTGGACACAATCTGGGAACTATTCAAGTTGTCTGTGGCTCTAATGTGCAATTTTTGGCAGAGGAGGCAGGCAGTAAGTGGAATTTTAATCATGCAGAATGGAGATTTAAATAAAATACTGGTCACATCTATAACATTGATATAGTTCGTGCCACAATTCAAAATGCACTCATGTAAATGACACTTTTAACAGCCTGTGTTATGTAATACATAAACAGTTTTTAATACCGTTTGCCAAATCTTTGTCAGCTTTGTCATTGCGGCGCAGCTCGAGCCTTTTACTGCCATAGGATAGAAAATTAGGGATGATGTCATGGTCCTGATGAGAGAACTTGACCCACAAGGAATTCAACTTTGTGCAAGTAGAAAATGTGTAAAAAGAGTGTACAGTTCTGATGGACCAAACCATGTCTGGCATGTGGACGGGTATGACAAATTAAAGCCCTATGGTTTTGGATTAAGTGGCTGCATAGATGGATCCTCTCGGAAAGTGCTGTGGTTGAGATGTGGAGCAAGCAACAGTGACCCAGGGCTCATTGCCCAGAATTATCTGAACTGTTTGTCAGAATGTGGAATCATTCCAATGCGCCTTCGTACGGACTGTGGTACTGAAAATGGCACAATGGTGGCAATCCTTAAGATCATCTCACAATGACGACTATGCTGGGGCTGCAAGTTGTCTGTATGGCTCTTCAATGGCAAACCAGAGAACTGAAAGCTGGTGGTCATATTTCCGCAAACAGAGGTGTCATTATTTTATGTACTGATTTCTTAGTGTTTTAGAAAATTTAAATTGTATTTAAAACCGACAAAAGACCATAACCTTCAAACACACAATTAAAGGCAAAGATGGAGGCTTTTATTCAGAACATTGTGGTCCTTGCATGCTCTGTGCTGTTTGATGAACAGATGATATTAATACTGATATTCAAACATTTTAGAATGTTCAACCAGAAAAGGAAATATTTTTACAGACAAATCTCTATCACTTGAAAGTCAAATTCTTCAGACACGAAATAAATGCATTACCCTCATTCCAGTTGGTGTTTTCAGGTCTCAGTTTTGGATGGACCAACGATCTGAGGGAGAGGAATCTCTTCAATGGTGGTCATGAGCACACGTGCCTGCTGCCATTTGTGTTTATGGATGTGCTTCAACGTGACCTTGACGACTGCAGAGTAAAATGGAACCCTCATACAATCAGACCTGTTAGCCAGTCTCGTTGTCCATCTGGTCAACCAGAGGTCATTTACGACCTACCTCACAGGTTAGTTTTCAGTGGTAACATTCGGTTCATTCCTGAAATGACAGTATAAAAAGTAACAACAATGATCATCATCAAAAGATGGGAACATTCCTCCCTCCCTCTTACGTAACATGATACAAGACTGAAGTCAACACAACAGATTCACAAGCAACTGACACCAAGACTTCATTTTTACTCCAGGTTTGGTGGAAGTGACTGTGGGTTTCCAGTTTCACCAGAGGAACTGCAGCCATTTGAGACTGAGGCAACACCCGGTCCATGTGGAGACAGCCATCTCCAGTCACACTTGAAAACCTGCAAAGACAAAGTGGTTTAATGCAACTAATGACCTGGGAGACCTGTGTGGACCTTTCTATCAGATTGAAGGACATGGCTGATTTGTAAAAGATGGTACGACAGGAAAGGTTAACTGGGTGAAACAGTATGTCGTACAATAAACATTTTTGTACAGTCCAAAACCAGGGGAGTTTTTGATTCCAAAGTCCATGTCCCTTTTAAAGACTTCATAAGTCACTGACAGAGGAATTTCCATTGTGTTTGCACAGGTTCTGCTGCACGGGAAGCGAGACTCCCTCTGAAACAAGTTTTGGTCTCGGCTTGAATCCAGAGGGGGGCAGAGAACTGACTCCTGTGGCAAACATCAGGATGGCAGAGAGGGCAAGTCCTGTTTGTTCATCTGAAAGAAAAAAAAAATCTATTTTTTCTTTTTAATTATCAAACCTGTTATAAACTAAAAGCTGTTTATAAAGTGTAAGAAATTAAGGCAAAACTGTATGACATGCTATTTTAATAAACCTTATGTATCGAGGAGATCGTCTCTCCAGAATGCCAGCACCCTGGTCTCCTCTTGTGGTGCCTCGATCGCTGAGTTGAACTTCAAAAAGATGTTCCAGTGTTGTGGATGTCCCTTGTTCCATGCCACAGCACATACACTCATTGAAGATGGGTGCATGCTGCTCCAAAGCATGAGTCACTTTAAGTGTTGCAAGCCCATCCTTGAACCTACAAAATATGTAACATGCCACATATAATATCACATCAAGCTATTAAATAATAAAGCATAATAATGTAACATGCCACATATAATATCGCATCAAGCTATTAAATAATAAAGCATAATAATGTAACATGCCACATATAATATCGCATCAAGCTATTAAATAATAAAGCATAATAATGTAACATGCCATATATAATATCGCATCAAGCTATTAAATAATAAAGCATAATAATGTAACATGCCACATATAATATCGCATCAAGCTATTAAATAATAAAGCATAATAATGTAACATGCCATATATAATATCACATCAAGCTATTAAATAATAAAGCATAATAATGTAACATGCCACATATAATATCACATCAAGCTATTAAATAATAAAGCATAATAATGTAACATGCCATATATAATATCACATCAAGCTATTAAATAATAAAGCATAATAATGTAACATGCCACATATAATATCGCATCAAGCTATTAAATAATAAAGCATAATAATGTAACATGCCATATATAATATCGCATCAAGCTATTAAATAATAAAGCATAATAATGTAACATGCCATATATAATATCGCATCAAGCTATTAAATAATAAAGCATAATAATGTAACATGCCATATATAATATCGCATCAAGCTATTAAATAATAAAGCATAATAATGTAACATGCCATATATAATATCGCATCAAGCTATTAAATAATAAAGCATAATAATGTAACATGCCATATATAATATCGCATCAAGCTATTAAATAATAAAGCATAATAATGTAACATGCCATATATAATATCACATCAAGCTATTAAATAATAAAGCATAATAATGTAACATGCCATATATAATATCGCATCAAGCTATTAAATAATAAAGCATAATAATGTAACATGCCACATGCCACAAAAAGGCTGTACTAAACATGCACTTTAGAAATCACTCCACCCAGCCGGTACATTTGTAACATACTTCTGGCTATCCATTTGCCTTTAAAACAACTGTTGTATTATTTTTTCATACATCAAATTTGAATGAATAAATATGTCAACTCAAGCAAATTACCTTTGTATGGAGAAATGGTTGCGGTAAAAAGCACCACTGCATGAAGTCTTTCATGATTATCTTCTTGTCCCCCACAGCATTTGGGTACCGAAGACAGTCTGCAACAGACTTGAACATCTGTCAATCACTGCGTGTAGTTCATCCAGTGTTGCTGCACTGGATATCTGGGAGACAATTAGCATACTTTCAGTGCCATGCCACCACCTCCCATTCTGAATGATGAAGATGGAAAGAAATGCCTGGTTAAAAATGAGCCCCTGAGTCATCATATTGTATCAGGGGTGCAGCTAGACTGTAGATAGACTGTTGAGAAAGTTGTAGTGTGTTCAGAACACTTCAGCTTTGTGAGCTCTTGATTTGACCACAAACCTCAACCAAAGAAGCTCTTGTGTCGTCATCTGTGAGGTCCTCCATCCTCGCGTCAAGGTCAGTGCTTCATTTTCCCGTGAGGTGGTTGTAGAGAATTTCCGACAAGAATTGAGGGCCCGGACCACCATGGACTCTTGATGTTGCAATCCTCCCAACAGGAAAATATTCGTCATCTCTGGCAGCTGTTGATATTTGACCACCCATTAGTGCCACTATTAAAGTCAGTTGAAAAATACACATGAAAATGCGTAACATGGTAAATTTCACTGAATCCAAGTGAAGAGCTAAAACCAGATTTTGAATCTCCTGTATGAATGAATGAATGAATTTTATTGTAAACTTTGAAATGTTTTTAAAATTGTAAAACATTAAAATCTCCTGTATGAATGAATGAATTTAATTGTAAACATTAAAATGTTTACCTGCACAGTCCAATGTGAGAAATCGCCTGTCTTCTGGACCATCAAAAATCCTCCTTGATCTCAGGCAGTCCGTCAGCAGGGTAAGGAGCTCCTGTTTGGGACCACCAGTGTCCACTGCACCCTCTGCTCTCCCCTCATCGTCAGTGAATTTGACCACAGTTTCATGGGTCACAAGACTGTGGCTTGAAGCCTCTGAGTGCTCCACCCCACACATTTGCCCTGCTGATGTTGAACCTGTTGTGTGCTGTATTTGGAATCTTGGAGGCCGATTCTGACACAATGTCTTCAGCACTCAAGCTCCAAACCTGTGGACTGTAAGACAGTATCAGTATACATTATCAATAATGATATATATTTCCAATATTGGAGCACAAAATTTGAGCGATACTAGTAATGAATCGTACTTTTCTACTTCAGGGCAGTCTGTGTGGTCATCTGTCTCAGGTTCACTGTCAACAACTATAAGTTTGTGGAGTTGCTGCAGGGAACAGGTTCATAGATTCAGCTGGAAGAGCCACAGTGAACGATTTTTGTCGTGTTTTACAGATGCCCAGTGTGCACTATTTATTTTGCTTTTTGGAAGGAGTTTGCAATCAAACAAAAGAATACACAGCCTGACATTCCAAGAAAAAAGGTAGCAAAAATATCGAAAGGTTGCAGGAAAAAGGCTCAATGTAACAACGCCTTCCATGTTTTTAATTTATTATTTTCTTCATTCAACACACACACAATCACCAAATATGCTGAGGTTGTAAATGTATGCAGGTATTGGGATTCTGGGGAGATTTTAAATGATCCTTGGCAGTTGGTTGCTGTCCATCTTGTTGAAAATAATACATTTTTCAAATTAATCACGTAATCATTTGGCATTGTTAGCTGCTTCGAACTAATGCACGTCATAAATGATGGACGCAAAGCACTAAGGATAACTACGTGAATATTCAAAATCATTTAACTGTATTTCACAATTTTATGTAGGATTATTGGGTATATATCTTAAAAAAAACAAAACAACTTACTTGATGGAATCCAGCTTGATGGCATCCAGGGGGTCTTCAGGGGAGTTATCAAATAACCAAAGATTATTTTGCTCCACCACTGATGACTTGATTTGCTCATGAAGCAAAGCAATCACTTAACAAAGGCAAACGTTACCTGTGCAAAACATTCTCCGTTCTTGGGGTGCTTGTGACATCTGGAAAATCCCAGCCCTGCATACATCAATATAATATAAACCCTTAAATCACAAATGATATTAAATACAATTTTCTAATTTAAAGGGATAGTTAGACAAATTGATCTATTGCCATATTGCCAATCGTCATTATTTGATATTGTACATTACCTTTAAATATCAGTGCCCATTGTGTGCCGGTGGGAGGGCAGAGGCATGAGCTGCTTATTGTGCAGCATGGCGGTGAATGGTAGAAGTCCTTCAACTCAATTCATCACACTATGAAATGATTAATATATTATTATGTAACAACACAACACTTGGCTCCAATAAGTTGCAGTATATGTGCTTCAGGTGAATGTCACCAATTGTCCCCGACAGCCTTTTGGAGTTGTCAGATGAAGTATTTGATGAGTTGAAGGACTCATTGTCCACCTCCACTCTACCTGCTCAGCGGCTCATGCCTCTGCTCGCCCACCCCCTTGGCTCAGGACAACAGGCCCTGATAATTAAATGGTGTACCTGCTCATGATTATAGGCAGTCTTACAAAAGGCCAATTTGCCAGCCACTGCCATTGACTTTTGCAAGCCACTCTAACATAAGCCTAAATTTGAGCACCTCCCACCCAAACTACATGATGTCGACTCATTGCGCTCCCAACAGTCCCCGAATTCTACGTTCATTGTAGACACAGGTGACATCTTAAATACTGGTTTGAGACAAATGTCATTATAAGAACATAAATTTGGACAGTGATTTGTTATTACTAGGGCTGTAATCTCCCAGTCGACTGGTCGATTTATTAGTCGATATGTTGTCTCGACCAAAATTCTGATTGGTCAGTTTTTTTGCCACGTTAATTTCATCAGGAGCAAAGTACTGAAAGCACCCGTTTCACAGATAATCTATCTTTGAACACCCCCCCCCCCCCCCCCCCCCTGTTCTTGCTATTTTGGACTAGCCCGACCCACTAGAGACAGACAGACTGAAGAGTACCAGAAGGCCAAAGTCTGGTGGTTTGATTAATGTGTATTTAATTTTGAGGGTTTCATTTAAAGTCAGTCCTCGTCCACCACGTCAAAGACATCTGCAGCGTGGCAGCATTTCATGAAAATAGATGATGGAAAAAAAGTCAAATGCAAAGTTTGCAAACAACAGTTTGTATATCACAGCTCCACTACAAACATGGCGTATCACCTAGAAACAGAAAGGTAACTTGTCCACCTGAGGTTGCCCCGTCAGTTTTGAGTCTATGAACATATCAAAATTGACAGTTCAATGTTTAAGTCTAATAATTGTTTTTGTTTTAATTGTAAAAATTCTTACAGTGGACTTGCCCTTTTGTGTTTAAGAGTAAAGTTTTAAATTAAAAGTCTATTTGTGTCTCAGCCGCGATGCTGAGCTCCTCCGTTCAGTCTGGCTCTGTGCGCAGGACAAATGATAGTGTCGGTCAATTATTATAACGTGACATAAACAATTGTCTAAATATTCCTCAACAGGTCTTGTGCTGATAGTTGACACAGTATATTTTTCATTTTAACATTAGTCGATTTTTAGTCGAAATTTGAGGGCTTCAGTTGACCAAGAATTTCTTTGGTTGATTACAGCCCTAGTTATTACACTCAAAGGGGTTTGTTTGTGTAATAAAGCTATTGATCATTATTGTCCATATGTAAATGTTAATACATTGCTTTGTGAAAGTCAGAACAATCTAACTCATTTCAGAAAGCAAATGTCATAAATGTAAAAACTGATTACAAAAACAGCAGCTCTAAAAGAGCGTATTGGCATTTTACTTGTATGAAAAATGCATCTGGTGTGTACATCTTTACACAGCCAGCAAACTGCTAAGTCAAAAACTCAGGCAGAAGAAATTTTATGACATTGAGGAGGATGAATCATCATTTAAGGACAAGCCTCTGCATGGCATGCACTACCAACAGATAAAAGAAGTAGCTGATATCAAGAAATCCTACCAGCATCTGGAGAGGGTTAGATTGAAAGAAAGCAGAGGCTTTACTCATGGCGGCACAAGAGCAGGCACTTGGCACAAGGTCATAGTCGCTGGGTCTCCAGGCAGCACCCAGGTGCAGGTTCTTCAAAGATGCCCTTGAGACTGTTCAGTGCATAGTCAGATGCATTAACAAATGGCTGGTAGGGGGAAGAACAGCACTGAGTATGAGCTGAAAGTCCTGAGGTCAGAGGGACCCTCCTGGTGGTGGAATGTTAAAATGATGAACAGAATTTTTTGCATTTTCAGTTTGATCCAAATTCCACGTGCATGGGTTTTAAGTCCTCTTACATAGTTATTGTTTGGTTTACTGGTTGAATCCTCATCTCATCCAGCATCATTATTTGCATTGAAGACTTCTGGTTAATAGGAACAAATTTAACTCTCAAAAATGCTTGCGAGAACAAAGACCAACTTGTACAGCAACATAAAAACAGTCAATCAAAACAATCCATTTTTTAAAAAATCCATTCAATTTTTATTGGCAGTTAAAACATTTTCTTTGAATGAGTTTAATTAAAAGAGTCAACAAAAAAATAGAGATGAAAACAGTGACAAGCCCTTGATTAGAGCCATCAGTCATCTGAAAGGCAATTCTTTTGGATCAACTGAAAACATGTTTGGGTAATTTAAAAAGTTCATGAAAAACAAAACGACTTAAAAAGATGTTGGACTGTTTACAACGTGGGCAGGTATGCAAGAAACAAAGATGGGTAAAAAAGGACGACATGTAGAATGTAGAGAAGTATGTAATAACGAAAAAATTGAGACAAAGTTTGAGGTGAAAGGTTAGAGTGTGCCTTAGTTCATTTGAAGAACTTTTTGTTGAGGAGGAAGATGAGGAGGTTGACATTGACTTTGGCCTTGTTGAACATCTTCATCACTGCGACTCCCTCATACTGTAGCTGCAGCAGGTCCTACACACACACACACACACACACACACACACACACACACACACACACACACTTCTAATTCAACAATATTTTTCTCAGTGCCGCTTGAGTATTTAGCCTGTCTTGTTACCTGGTATTTGAGCAGGAATTCCTCCATTTCGATGCCAAGGAAGCACGCTTTAACATTGAAGGTTCCTTTCTCTGGTCCAGGAACAATGTTGAAAATCACATTTTTAAACCTGGGAGATAAAAATGAACAACAGCTAACAATACAAGACAATGTTAAGTATGCAGGTTTAAATTTAGATATAAAAATATGATGTTGAAACATTTTACATAAAGTTTAATCAATGAAATGCAATGTTAAAAGCTTGATATTTAAAAGTCTGATGTTAAATGCAACAATGCCAATGATATTTCCTTATTTACAATGAAATTATAGCCTCAATTCCTGTGTCAATCGCACTTCCACATCCTGATTTTTGCAAGTTGGATGGGTCTGAAAATTGTTTGTGCATTCTCACTGTGTCGCTGGTAGGTCTTCAATCTCTAAGAGAACCCCCTTCTCCTGGAGTCGGGCAGCGCTGTAGCTCAGAGTAGGAACCTTTTTTCCTCTGTTCTCCGTTGCCTTCTTACTAGTCACTTTACTGCAACACATAACCAATTACAGTCCTGAGGAGCCTGGTGAGTCCACATGACAACAGGTTCATGTTACATCAGTCCTTCCGGAAAAATGCATTTGTTTTGTTTTTGGTCATTGTCGCAGGCAAATATCATTCATTATGCAGCACATTTTCTTAAATGCAATGGAATATGTAGGATATTTATGAAACTTTCTGACATGAAATTACGGGAATTTGCAAAAATTTGGTTTGTTTGTTTGGTGAATAAGAAAAGTGATTCCCCCAAAATTCTGTTCTCACTAGGGTACGACCTTAATGTAGAGTCATTTCTAATGACTTCCTATGATAAGCAAGCATTGTGCATCACACAAACTGCTGGGAGTAATCAAGTCCTTATCTTGTTTTATTTCAGACCTCAATAAACACATGGCTCAAACTTAAACTTTTATGAGTCAAACAAGTTCCAAACTTATTTTTGTTGGCAAATGAGACTGATCTGCAGGCTTCATCGAGTCTTCTTTGCGGGGTTTGCAGATTCCTGATGGCGTCACCTCACAACATTCCCAAGGCAACAGGAGGAAAATGGCCGCTCATGTGAAGTAAACACAAAATTTTTCAACTTTCCATGAAGATATGTGGGGTTTTTTTCAAAGAAAATGAGGGGATTATGAAATCATGTAAACCCTGCATATTTCACGCATTTGGTGTGGAAATCAATGAATTATACAGCAACAGTGTAGCGTCTTTCAGAAAATGTGGCCCCCACATATATGTGTGGACTTTGGCTAATTAAGCATTCAATTATGCGATCGCATAACAGCGCTTTTTCTGGAGGGACTTTTAAATGGGCGATTTTAAACTGACCAAATCTGATTTGGAAGTTTTAAACCAATGACAGGTCTGACATGGCTGTGTGGAAAGACACTCAGACAAAGGTTATAGTGGGTGGAGCATGAAGAGCATTAAATCCAAACAGCCACTGAAATGTGATGAATCATATACTCATTAAATATTGAAATCAAAACTGTATTATTGCTAGGTAAAAGTGATAACAGCTAAATATAACTAAACCGATAGTTTAATTGTTCTTTGTAGCCCTCAACTTACTGCTGCTGCTGCTTCTCTTTCTGCCAGGGTGTTGGGTCAAACAGTTGCAGGGGGAGGTATCAAGTGGGGGAGGTGGTCGAGGGGACTTTGGTTACTTGAGTCAAGTGTAAATATTGTATGGGTATTTACTGATGATGTATTTATATTGGGTCAGGTTTTATGTAGATATTTATGATATATCTACATGGATGTGTGTGACTTAAGCTGTATAATGGTTCATGCTGTGTAATTATGATGGGAGCAGACTACAAAAGGAAGTCATTTCAATATTGGGGAGGTGTTTTTAGCGGAGGGTTTTTGGTGAACTTGGAGCGCAAAAATTTTTTTTTTTTTTTCAAGATTGTGACTTCTGACCAAGTCCTCAGTGGTTGCCTCATCATTGCTTCAGCTGGTCAACCAGTTAACACCCTGATTTAGTTCCCAGATATCAATTAGCTGGGTCATATGTTGGCAGACTGGAGTAGATGTTCTGTTATGATATACAGGTATATTACATATCTATTTTGAAACCTAGCAGGATAGTAAAGAAAGTGCAACACTTACTGATGCAGTTATTAGAATCACACTAAATTAATTTACTACTATTAGTTTACTCCTGACAATTCCCCATGTGTATGAGCAAGTACATCAGTGGCAGCAGTGATCGATACTTTTGAGTGTGTGACCTCCAACACCTGAGTTTCACCCCTTAAATGTGTTACCTTTTAGCGGTCAGGTTGTCCAGACAAGAACTGATGTAATGTCTGTAGTAGTCAACTTGTTCACTGTGGAAACTGCTCTTTGCATGCAGGCTGTTGATAGTCTGGCGGAGTTTCTTAAGCTCCTCCCTGCGGTGCTGGCGGTGTGCATGCTGATGTCGCACATCCTGCAAGGGGTGCATAAATACACAAATGTAATAAATATAGTGACGCTGGTCACAATCAGCAGAGAGTGAATTTGACTGACTATTTTTCACCTTGGCAATCATCAGCAGGATCTGGTTGTGGCTGTGAGGCGGTGTGAGGATTCCAAGTCCCTCCAAATGACAAAGATACCTCTCGATCTTCCTCTTCTTCACCCCCAGTGTAACATTACAGTCACTGACAAGTGACTGGTTCCTCGTCATCCTCTCAAGTAAACAAGCTTCCTGGCGGACACGCCGCTGGATCAGCGAATAATGGCACACTTCCTGTTTGAACACAAAGGAAGAATGTGTCTCCGTGGGGATATTTTCTTTTCTGTGTCCCCATACATTTCTTGAAGCCAACTCAATCTTACAACAATGACAGCTCTGCTTGATAATGTAGCCCTCAAATAATTGTGTTTTTTGAAAAGCGATGCACAGATCAAATAGCTGAATCTTGCATCAGTATAATATATGGATTGCTCATTCAATCCATAATTCATTCATCAGTTAAAAAAAAAAGGTCTACTTAAGTAGACTGTAAACACATAAACACTGTGGTCGTTAACAGAGAATATGATAAACATAAGGGAATATAATGAATAGAAGAAAAACTGTTGGTTACCACAATCTAGCTTGATTGTCACAGGTGAAAAGGGAGCAGAGCTGAGAAAGCAGAAAAACTCAAAACCCTGTCTACACTATGCATACTGTGGGCAATGTAATAGATATTTGAAAACGTTTGGATGAAACAGCCATATCAGATGGCATGGTTACCATCTGGTAAGTCCTCCACAGAAAGGGCAGACCATTTGAATTTCAATCCCCTGCCAAGTATTTCCTCAACCAGACAGATCAACAAACTCCCATAGAAACCAAAGCCACCTGAAATGGTTTCTGATAGAAAGCATTTAAAATAACTTCCTCAGGAACCCCCATTATTGTTTTGAACACAGTTGTTAATTCATCACACCAAAACCATGCCCCTCCCTCTCTAAAAGGATACTGATTGGCCGAAACGAGTACTGTCCTGACAAAAGCACAAAACTTGAAGCCTGGCAAGAGGGATTCTTGTTTGAACTCTAGATCTTGCAAATCCAACTGCTTCACAAAATGAACAAGTACTGTGTGGCAATAAGTCTACCATTGAGCACAGTGAATACATAATGTATTGTGCAGCAGAAAAGTATTTCAAGTAAGCTCATTATGCACACACAGACACCGTTTCTCATCTGGTACATTTAAAGCATTTCTCATGTACAAAAACTCAACACACAGTGCAGTTTAGTTGGAACAAATAAAATTTGCCACATATGAAGTAGCAGGCCATTTCAAACTTTTGTCTGATGAATGTCGTGCCAACTCAGCAAGAGATTAATTCAGAGATGTGACAATTAATCCAGCTGAAGAAAGGCTTTCGGCCTGTGAGGCCTAACACCCCTTTTCAAAGCCTGCATTTGAGTGACCACATGTTCTTGAACAAAGGGTCATAAAAGGATTGTAAAATGGGTCTCAATCTGGCCATTGACCCCCTTCCAAGAACTTGTGCCTCTGCTTGACCGGAAGTTCGCCTGTCAAAATGCTATTGGCCGAGAACCAGTACCATCCCACGGGAAGTGACACCATCTGCTGGTCCACATAAAAACTTCAGCGCGGAGAAGGTTCGACCTCTTCGGTGGTCTCCAGCCTCTTCGGCTCTCCTCTTTGGACCTCGAGCTGGCAGTGCAGCGACAGTAGAGACTCCGCAAAGGACCAAGTCAAGCCGAACCGCGCTCCGGAACACGGAGATCGAATCCCTTACTGCTCCACCGGGTCAAGTAAGGATTCCTTTAACTAGGCATTTTCTGGGCAGAGAAATAGCTTAGTTGTGCTTGTATAATGTCTATGAATGTTCTGTTTATGTGACGGATGTCCTGTAATTAGCAGATACTATTATATAGAATTATACGATATTTATTGATGTTAGTTATTAATAGCCGTAACATTTCAAAAAGGGTGTTACCTGTTATTAATCCTGCACAAGTGTGTTAACACACATTTTTGGGTTCATCTCTGTCCTTTCCTCTCTCTATCCCTCTCTCCCGCTAAGCGCTCAGCTTTATAATTAACACTCCACATTTTTATACCTCCACGGTACTAACTAGCATTTAGCTAGCCTCAGCTAACTAGCCTAGCTGCTAGCCCTGCTGCGTGTTTGTACCTGCTCATGTGAGGCAGATGCTGTCAGGACATCACTTAGAGTCTCCCCTGGCTGAGTCCTGATGACATCAATGATCATCTGCTTTGTGCTGAAAAACAAAGGGAAAAACAAAAACAAGTTCAGTGAACTAAACTGCACTTACAATGCTGGGGAGGCCAAAAGGCTGAGTAGTTAAGGATAGGTGAAAATGCAGATGTCTGCACTTATTATGCTGATTATCAAAAAATGTCTGCAGTTTGCACATGCACGGTTTAGTTTTTTCAATTTTGGCTTTAAGGAACAACTTGTGCTTCTAAGTTGTAAAATTTGGAATCGTATTAAGTAATTTAGGGATGCAATGAAAATGTGTAAAATAATTGATTAGTCTACTGTAAAAAGGGATAGGAGAAGAAATTTATGGGCAATGTAATTAAAATGATGTCTTTATTAAAAAAAAAAAAACAGTACACATCATTTGTTTCTCCAAGTTATAACCCTACCTGACATTTCACTCCAACTGTTGTTTTTGAAATTATCCTGGGCATAAGAAATGCAGGGAAAAATGCAAATAAAAAGAAGTACTGAAAAACCCATAAATGTCAGATGATGACTAGATGTATGCACTATGCTAACTGGAAACATACGTGAGCAGCAGTCTTCTGGTGTCTGGTGTGTCTTCAGATCCATTGAAGATCTCAAACTTATCAGAAAGAGTCAGGGACACCTCAATCTTGGTGCTTTGAGATGAGTTGGATCCTGAATCAGCTGTTGAGGACAAATATAACTTCCTGGTTACCTGCTTTATCCACAGAGCATATTACAAACAAGATTTAGAATTGTGTGTTCTGTCACTTTAATCAAGATCAACATCTCCAGGCTGGTTTCTAACGGAATAAATTATTATTTAAAAAATGGAAGAGTCTTTGATTAAAATAAAACATTTTGGCTCATGTTTTTCAAACATCAATCAACAGTTACTGATCATTTTTTAATAATTTGGTAGATTGAATAAAGACCGGGGGGCAAGCTCTCTGAAGTGTTATGAGGAATGCCAGAAAGATAGTTTAACATTTAGAAATAATCCTACAAGGGCAATAAATGATTTTGAATGAAAATACATGAACTGAACAGTAATTCACATCAACTTTTGTCTTTAATATTTTTGTGTCAGACCCATACATGAACACATTCATTCAAACTGTGGGTGTGCAGCGAGACAATTTACTTGCTCCTGCCAATGTTAACAAATGATGCGAGCTGGTACAGGGGTGTGTCTGTAGGTGTATTGGACAAAAAGTATGGAAAAACTAACTCACTGCTGTGTATGATCCTGGCAAATGATCAATTCTTAGTATGTGTGATAGTATGGATGAGTTGCAAACTAAAGTTGTTCACCCTCAAGAATTCAAAGAACATATGGAGAAAGAAGGAACTTGCACATTTTTTAGGTGACCATCTAATTTTAAGAACACTCTCCCTCCTAACCAATTAAGACCTTGATGAGAATTTTTCTGGACAAGTGATATCAGTCCAGTGTTAGTAGGTCCAATAGTTAACAGACTTTGTGGTACCTGTGGTATTGGTTGTAGTACCCATCAGCTCCTGCAGGGTAGGAACAGATCCAATGTCCTTCAGCAAGAGTCTGAGCGGGTCTGATGATTCCAAACATAAAACTTTCTGATGCTCCAACAATAGCTGGAAGGAGTGAAAATTTAGTTAATGTTTGAGCATTTAAGCAGAAAATTTGTTGACTAAGAAAACTAGGAATTATATCTATGTACACATCCATCTATAAAAATAAAACCATACATGTGGTGCTTTAAGTTATATTCTACAATTACAACCAGAATCCAATCAGCTCTGAAAACAAGTTTACCTCTAATGTCACAAAACAGATATTCTGCTTACCACCTGTCTTGAAAGCCTGGTTTTTCATAGTCTACTTTACAATTGGCCATTTCTTCTCTAGAGCTAACTAACAATAAGCTTAAACTGAATTAAGACACAAATGCCCTATGCATGCAGGCCATTTATTTTGGACTTCTCGTTTTTTGTGATCACTTTACACACCATATCATTAATGCACTAGGAGGAGATAGATTTTGTTCGAGGAGTAAAAAAAGTCCTAATTTTGACAGTTTGTCCAAAGTGTGGACATTCTGTTGTAGATAGGTGAGGGGTCAGAGTGTATGAATTTTGCGTCTTGATGAGACGAGTTCAACAGTGATGGTCTCATGTTTGTGGGACTTTCGTGCAAGCAGTTATAGCGCTCCAAATGTGTTGTTTAGTTTTGTGGCTCCCTAGGTGGCGCTATTGAGTTTTTAAAATAATTTTTTGTAGAATATAAAATTATTCGCCAGACCAGACAAGTGTGCAAAATTCCAGCAAATTTCGTGCATGTCTAGGGGGTTAAATTAAGTGTTTTTTTGGCGGCGGAAAAATAATAATTTATGGGAATTATGCGCATACTGCACGCGCTCATTGACAGCAGTCAGTCTAATACCAGGTTTTGAATGGGTGTGTATGTGCCCTCTGGCCCAGCTGCCTCATGGGTTTTGGGGGTTGCTGGTTTTTAGTGCTGCTAATGTGTTGCTCTGCCGAGCAAACATAATAGGATCTTCGCCTTAAATATTGGGGGGTTCTGTGGAGCGACGAATCGAAGCTCCTCTTCCTCTTCCTCTCTCAAGACAAAGCTGACAAATAGCCCCAAAACCTTACTTCAGATGAGTGGTTGAAGATGGTTGCTGCTGCTGCTGCTAACAACTCTGGCAGAAACTGCTGAAGAAGGGTACAGGTGTCAAGAGGCTACAGACGTCACGCTGCCACTCTTAGCATCCCCTGCTCACGTCTCTGACCCAATATAGACATGATCTGCATGTCAGTCAGTCCATGACCAATTCTGGACATCTATTCGATGTCCAAAATAGATCCACTTTTTGGACGTCCAACCATGACCCCGCTTGGACATCATATTGGCATTCAACATTTGACCTTTGAACTGGGTACATTTTTGGATACCAATTTGACATCTAAGAAACATCAAATTTGACATCAAAAACATTGATTTCTCATGAAATGGTCAATATTGAAATTTTTGGCTGGTTCTATCCCTAAACATATATACTTTCAAACCACCACAAACCGCCATACAGAAACATGCAAATTACACATGTAGGGGGTGATTTTATTTCAACTTGTTTACTCAACCATTAGATTTCACCTAAATTTGCCTGAAAGTTCGAATTCTAACACAACGTGCCATACTGCTTATAAAAGTATTTGATATCATTGTAACGGTACATTCTCAAGCACATTTCCCACATATGTAATCTAAATAAGGTCATTTCCTTTCTGTCAGGAACCAACAATGAATTTGCATTGGCCAGTGTCGGCGTCTATCACTCTGGTGTTGGTTTCTGCTAACGTGATTCGTTCAAATGCACTTTACAAGGTCACGCTGAGCAGGTTGTCAACCTGCATGGCTGAGGTGAGGAATGACCTACCATTGTATAGATGCTACATGAACACATCGATTATAAAGATTATAATAAGGGCAACCCCTCAAAATTGAAGGTAAGTTTAGTCAACCTAATGAATTCTATGTCCATGGGAACATACAGTATGTTCTGCTAATGTTTTGAAGCTTAGCCTACATGTCTCTTCACAAACCTGTGTTAGTAGCTAGTTCTAGAGGCACGAATAGCCAAGGGCGTTAGCTGTTAACATGCCTTACGAGGATATATTTTTGTTGAGCTTGCTGCACAGTGCTCTTCCATGAGGGAACATGTTGTGTAATGTAAATTGAAATGGCTGTATCTTGCAAATTGATTCGATTTGTATGGTTGCTACCAGGGTTGCAAGTTAGCTAGCTAGCTAGCATCACGGAATCGAGTTCTGACTGTTTAGCTAGTTGTGATTAGCTGGTGTCCTTATACTGGGTTCAAAGATGATGCAAGGTTGATGTTACCCTCAGTGTATGCTCCTACAGAAAATGTCTGTAGCTGTAAGGCATTTTATTCACCCCGTGAGTTCGCTTCATTCAATCTGGTGGGTGTTTACACTCCGCCGCAGGCCAATGTGCAGAACGCACAGTGCATGCTCGCTGACCAGATACAGTGTGTGGAGCGGACCTAAACGGACTCCTTAGTTATTGTTCTTGGAGACTTTAACAAAGGTGACCTCGGTTGCGAACTCCCTAAATACAGACAGTTTGTTAAATGCCCCACCAGCGATGAGAATATTCTGGATCACTGCTACACCACAGTCAGGGATGCTTATCACGCCGTCTCCTGTGCTGTACTCGGCAATTCCGAATACGTCATGCTCCACCTGATTTCTGCCTACAGGCAAAAATTAAAGCTCTGCAAACCTGTAGTGAGGACTTCAAAGAAGTGAACCAGTGAGGCTGTGGAGGTTCTCTAGGCGTGTTCTGACTCTACTGACTGGGATGTGTTCAGGTCTGCTACCGACACCCTGGTGCGTGATGGATCACAACAGTCTTCACAGAAGCTGATGTATGACGTCACAGCCTCCGTGTACTCATCCAGACTGATGACAAACCCTGGTTCACAGCCAAACTCAGAGAGCTAAGGTTGGCACAGGTAGAGGCCTTCAGGAGTGGGGACAATGACAGACTCAAAAAGGAGAAGTACAAGTTTAGCAAGGCGGTGAAAGAGGCTAAACGACTGTACTCTGAGAAGCTCCAACACCAGTTCTCAGCCAACGACTGTGTCTGTATGGAAAGGGCTCAGGCAGATCACCAACTACAAGCCTAAAGCCCCAAACTCCATCAATGACTGACGCCAAGCCAACGACCTAAATGAGTTCTACTGTTGCTTTGAAAGGCAAAGGGACAGCCCTGCAACCATCCCCCACAACACCACCCAACAGCCCCAGATCCAGTCACCTCCATCAATGCCCACCTTAATGCCCCCCCTCCCCCTCCTCCTCAGCAATGACTCTTTCCATCCACGACAGGGATGTCAGCAAAATCTTCAAGAGACACAACCCCCGGAAAGCAGCCGGACCGGATTCTGTCTCCCCATCCTCCTTGAAGCACTGCGCTGATCAGCTGTCTCCAGTGTTCACAGACATTTTCAACACCTCACTGGAGACCTGTCATATGCCAGCCTGCTTCAAGACCTCAGCCATCATTCCCGTTCCCAAAAAGCCAAAGACCGCAAGACTAAATGACTTCAGACCCATCACCCTGACCTCTGTGGTCATGAAGTCCTTCGAGCGCCTTGTGGTCATGAAGTCCTTCGAGCGCCTTGTGCTTTCATACGTCAAAGTCATCACCGACCCTCTCCTGGACCCCCTGCAGTTTTGTCAAAGTCATCACCGACCCTCTCCTGGACCCCCTGCAGTTTGCCTACAGAGCCAACAGGTCTGTTGACAATGCTGTCAACCTGGCCCTCCACTACATCCTCCAGCACCTGGACTCCGCAGGAACCTACGCCAGGATCCTGTTTGTGGACTTCAGCTCTGCCTTCAATACCATCATCCCAAGCCTGTTACAGAAGAAGCTCTCCCAGCTGGATGTGCCTGACTCCACCAGGAGGTGGATTACAGACTTCCTGTCTGACAGGAAGCAGTGTGTGAAGCTGGGAAAACACATTTGCAACTCTCAGACCATCAGCACCAGATCCCCCCAGGGCTGCGTTTTCTCCTCTGCTATTCTCCCTGTACACGAACAGCTGCACCTCCTGTCACCAGTCTGTCAAGCTCCTGAAGTTTGCGGACGACACCACCTTCATCAGACTCATCTCTGATCGTGACAAGTCCGCCTACAGGTGGTAGGTTGACCACCTGGTGATTTGGTGCAACGGGATAAACATCGAGCTCACCGCTCTAAAGACAGTGGAGATGGTTTTGGACTACAGGAAGAAGTCATTGAATTGAAAAAATGGCAGCGCCCTGTCCGGCTGCTTCGGCTCCCAGTAACAATGCAACTTTTTCGGTAATTTTGACATCTAAACCACTGTTTTTACCATCAAACGTTGGTGCAAGAACAGTTTACGACCAGCAGGCTATCATCAGTCTGAGTAAAGTCAGCAACTTGGACCCGTAAACACTAAGACCGGAGACACGGAACGCTCTACACAACCTCGGTCTGCTACGCCGGTCAGATCCAGCGGCTTACAGAGTAGCAGAGTCCCCCCCAGCACAGGCCGCCCATGGAGATATCGGAGGCGGTGCAAGTGGAAGCAGAAGCGCGGCTGTTGCGGTGGACTTACAGCAAGACTAAAAGCTAACCCGTTCTGACACCTGCTTCCATCAGTCCTGCTCGCCAACGTACGCTCCCTGGAAAACAAACTGGACTACCTTAAGCTGGACTTAAACACCAAATGGGAGACAAGGAACTGCTGCATCCTCATTCTCACCGAGACGTGGCTCAACTCTTCTGTCCCAGACACCGCCTGGACGGGCTAACAACATTCAGGTCCGACAGGAGCCATGCTCTCACAGGTAAAACCTGGGGAGGTTGTGTTTGCATCTACACTAGCAACTGGTCACTCCACACCTCCTCCCTGGCGAAGAAGGCACAGCAGCGCCTGCACTTCCTGCGACAGATGAGAAGAGCCTCCCTCCCTCCTCCCATCCTAACCACCTTCTACAGAGGGGCAATCAAGAGCCTGCTGACCAGCTGCATCTCCGTCTGGTCTAGGAGCTGCAGGGCCTCAGACTGGACGTCTCTGCAGAGAGTGGTGAGGACGGCGGAAAAGATCGTCGGGACCCCGCTCCCCCTCATCTGGGACATAGCAGACAACCGCTGCCTATCAGAGCCCACCGGATCCTCTCTGACCCCACCCACCCTCAGCATGGACTGTTCTCCCGCCTGGCGTCTGGCAGAAGGTTCCGCAGCATCCGCTGCAGAACAGCCAGACTCAGGAACAGTTACTCCCCCCTTGCCATCAGACTGCTAAATGCCAAATAACACCACCCACCCACCCACCCACGCACGCATGCACACTCACGGACAATATCCGAATGGCTTTCGGGACCACAAAATTCCTCAGTGCATATTTCGCATATGGACAACACATTTCTGTGCAATATTTTTTATTTATTAATTACCTCCTATTTGTGCAAAAACTGACACTGTTAATTTTGTTGTCTTGATTCTGTTTCATCTATTTATTTATTCTCTATTTGCACTCATTATTATTAGCTCTTGTTGTTTTTAGCTTTAGTTTCAGTCTATAATTTTTAAACTGCCCAACAATTCCATCCCTGTTGTAATCCGGAAGCCAAGCAACGGCATTTCGTTGCTAAAATCTCACTGTCGTGTTTTTTTGTGCAATGACAATAAAAGAAGTCTAAGTCTGTGGTATTTATCACTGCCAACCGCACTGCTGCTTTATTCTACATAACAGATTGTATATATTTATATTTTTATATGTTCCGCACTTTAAAAATTTAGTTTAGTTTATTGGAGTGCATGCACCAACAGCACCACAAAAAATTCCTTGTGTGTATAAAATCGTATTTCGCAATTAAGTCTTTTCTGATTCTGATTCCAGTGTGTCCCAGGGGTTAAGCTGCTGCCTCCCGCGAGTGACAGGATAAGCAGATGAAGATGGATGGATGGCTGAAAAAGCTTTGTTTGATATATACATGAAATCTACATATCAGCACTTATAGGACCAATATCTGACCAGATAGACTTCAGTCTATTGGCTCGCTATTGTGTGGTGATATCGTAGTGATCATCTGCTGTGGTAACGACTCTTGTGAACACTTTCTTTTTCCTTCTCTCTCACTCTTTCCTTCACATCACCACACGCATCTCACCTACGTTGTATTCATATTAAAGCTGCACTAAGGCACAATCATGGGATAGCTGATCTGCCGACACAAGGTATGAGGATCACTTCCCCGGCTTCGCTCCCTTTGCTCAGCATTTGTATCTCACGATCAGCCACCCAGATGGCGGCTGATCGCAAGATACTCTACGGAGTGTGTCCCCTCTAGGGAGTGTGTCACACATGCAACATTTTGGCTCCCACATCCATCATGTGACCACACATGTTGATTCACTTCATAAACCAAGCATAAACCAAGCTTTAGTCTGAAAAGAGGAGCAGGATGCTTCCCTCTTGACCTTTCTAATGATAAGTCACCCTTACATGAACCAAGAACTTCTACTCCCCCTTCTTACTCCAAAGACTTTCATTCATCCTGACTATTCAGGCCTTGATCACTCTCTCTCACTGCCAACTTCGCCTGATTCCTTAAGCTTGGTTTATGCTTCTGTGTCGCGGCGACGGCGTAGACCCTACAATCCTAGTTTGGTTCCAGAAACAAGGCTATGATTGAAGATAAGCCCCACCAGATCTAATAGACAGTGTGTCAATCTCTACCACCAGCTCAGCCCCTGCCTGGCTGGGTTCCTCCAGATACTCACTAAAGCAATGTTACTGTTATTACTGACAGTGAGTAAATCCAGGTCCACAGTCAGCTGACCTGATCAGGCAAAATGCTTCAAACACAAAAAAGTAAAAAACTGACATGTCTTCAGATTAATTCTAAATCATAAGATGGGTTCAATTATATAGCACACACACAAAAACTATCAAAATTTGGTTCCAACTAAACACTGTTCTGATTATAGTTAAATCTGCATTCGTGTTCAGGTGAATCTGTACGAACCTTGTGAGTGTTGAGCAGCTCACTCACTGAGATGTAGATAACAGGTTTTGTTACCATCAGCAGCTCTGAATATTCATTCATCTTGAATCTCTCCTTTGGTTCAGGGACATCACAAACACCCAACAGGAACTTCCTGTTGAACACATACAACTGTAAGAGGGACTAATTTGCTTTAAAATACCCAGAACTACAGCTTAAGATTAGTTCATGATGGGGGATATTGGACATAAACTAGGAGAAAAAGAAGGTCACATAACGTAGCCTATCCCAGCGGCTTTCGGGAGAGGGGTGGGGTACAACCTGGATAGGTCGCCAGTCCATTGCAGGGCCAACACATATTGACAGACAACCAGTCACACTCACAGCCACATCTACAATCAATTTAGAGAATCCAATCAGCCTAGTCCCCATTTGCATGTCTTTGGACTGTGGGAGGAAGCAGGAGTACCCGGAGTAACCCATGCAGGCACGGGGAGAACATGCAAACTCCACACAGAAAGACCCCGTGCCCAAGCCGGGACTTGAACCTGGAACCTTCATGCAGCGAGGAGACAGTGCTAACCACTGCACCACCATGCCGCCCTGGAGGTTAACTACTGCATCAAATTTGCTGTGATTTTGTTTTATTATATGATCTATTTCTAGTTTTGGCATCATGATCCAAATGATACTATATTCAGCACAAAGTTTCAGTGGGGATGGGGAATAATAACACAAGCTTTGGTAAAAAAAAAATTGACCTGTTACCAAGATGTAGCACCATTTCCAGTTTGGAAATGAATCAGAAAATTGTACAATATTTGTATTAAAAATTATTGTACATCAAAAGTATTTCACTAACTTTATTATGAGCATCCACAGATTCTCCACGCAAAGTTTCAGTATGA
Source organism: Aulostomus chinensis (assembly GCF_037954235.1). Lineage (NCBI taxonomy): Eukaryota > Metazoa > Chordata > Actinopteri > Syngnathiformes > Aulostomidae > Aulostomus > Aulostomus chinensis. The sequence goes on along the minus strand of NC_141329.1, from coordinate 14,472,899 downwards.
TCTGAGGAGGACCCATGAGATTAAGCTCACTTCAGCAAATTTGTGGTGTCAAGTTTTACATTTTGTGATAGTGTATGTTAAGGTGACAAGCCAACATGCCTTGACCCTGATTACAGCACCAGCTACTGGCTGGCATGTGTATTTTTTTGGTCTAAGGTACATCCAGCAATCTTTACCAGTCTTTAATTTTACTTACATAGGGTGTGAAGCTATCCTGAATCTTTTCACATGTTACTTTATGATACACTATCAACCATATTCATGCCAGCAGTCGCATTTGTGCTGGTGGACCATAACTCATAAAATCAGTAATTATAAAAGATAAAGCTAACTTAAATTTGACATATACAGGTATGATAAGTGCCATCTCACATCCCATGTACCACCATAGCAAAGAGAACAGAGTGGGCCTGGACTGATGGTTAATATTTCAGTTCAATTAAGAAAAAAAAAAAGGAGATAATTTTTAAATGTTATTTTTCATAAAAGGAGTTGCGAGGATGGAAGAAGCTCAGTCCAAAACACATTATTTCAATCACACTTTAAGCACAGTGTTTCATGAACCGAAATGTTTTTCTTCGTTCAAAATATAAATAAAAACAGACCTGAATTTTGTGTGTGTGTGGCTGATATACTGGTTGAGTGCAGTGACATGTGGTCCATCTCCATTGAAGTATTTGTTGGTAGCAGCATGCTGTAACATTCGGGCAATGGAGCCCAGGATGTGACGCTGCCCTGGCTGCAGAGCTGAGCCTGCTGAGCGCTCCACCACATTGAATCCATCTGGAGCCACAATGGCAGGGTTCATATAGCGATAATAGATCAGGTTTCCCACAATCTGAGGAGAGAGCAGTAGTGATGCAGCCTCCACACTGAGAAATGTTTTTTTAGTCATTTTTAAGTTGTATTATCAAACAAATGGGGACAGAGAGAGGAATGGCAACACCTAAACAGAGACTGATATGAATGGCAAAAGGACTGTAAGGTACAGACATATAAACTAATTCTAATATTTTGTGTTCTCTTGTTCACATCAGGCAATGAGTAAATTAATTTCTGCATTTTTCCCAAATACTTTTGAAGTTTGATGATATAGTGCACCGATATTGATGTTATGCAGTTTGCAATTTCATTGAATAGTACATGAATTACAGCCCTTGTAGCAGTTATGTGCAGCGCAGCTATGATTAGACAATTTAAAAAACAGATCCTGCTTGAACCAACACAGAAATAAATATTTCAAAAATATTGTCAAAGTTTCATGTCATCAATTTATCAAAGCCTGGTTACTTCTGACAGAGAGGGCTTGATGGGAACACTGCAAGTTACCTTGTAGAGCTCGTTGTCACTGGCCTCAGGGAACTTTGTCTTCAGAGCATCTCTGAGAACTTTTGCAGTGTAACGTAAACCATATCTACAGCACACAGACAAACATTCTATTCAAGCGTGGACAGGTATGGTGACAGGTGGAACATCTACAGTAGTTTGTGAGGGTAAGAAGTGTACATTAGTTTTGGTGTTGGAAATAAACAGATGTAGACTAAGGGTTGTTTGGGGAGATTTGAGGTGAGAAAGGCAAGACTACAGTAGTTTGAGGAGGTTTGAAGTGAACACATGGAGACCCATAGACATTTATAAAGATGAAGGGTGATCAGGTGGAGACCTACGGTAGTTTGTGGAGATTTGAGGTGATGGCTTTGAGCACTCTGTCTGTCAGGTTCTTCAGGTTAACGATAGCGACATTGATGCGTCGCTGAACTTCAGGATGAGACAAAGCCTCCTCAGCAGACACATCATAGGGCAGGGAGCTTCAGGGGGACAGGAGATCCATGTGAGACAGGTGAGTAAGTAATTAAGCAAATTCAAGCTGTATGTCTGTTCAGACCTCTTGTTTCCAGTTTGGCTCTCAGTCTGGTTGATCCAACTCTTATAAACATCCAGTGGGTCAGTCCTGATGGCTAGGATCTGGTCTAACAGGATATCCTGCAGAGCTAGACCCATAATGTCTTGGAGGATGTTCTGACCATGAGCATGACGATAAAAGCTAACCAGCATCTTGATGACAGTGGGGTTGCCTGTCACCACATCCTGAGGTTGATCCACCTTCCACCTGACACCAATTAAGACAAACAGGTATGGAACAACGTGTTATATTAGCATCTAGTCACAATCTAAAAATCAATCAAAAAGATCTTAAAAACTGAAAACATTTAAAAATTAGTATGATCCAGTATGATTAATTGGGTTCTTTCTTTGTGTTTTAAACAATTAAAAAATTATAAACATTTCTTGATTAAACATGAACTCTCAGGATAACAGTGCCTTTTATGATCCGTCATATAAATTAACTTTATGTAGCCACCCACTTGCCATCTTAGTCACAAAATCAGTCTTTATAATCTGTCAGTTCAATTGAACCAACACTGCTTTATTCATAACAAAAAGCCCCAAATTGTTTTTTTCTTAAAAATTACGAATGTTTTGCTTTGTTCTAGCAAAATATTTGATTCAGTGTTGCCTGAGACAATGATTAGTTACAACACTATATATGAAGAAGGGAATATTTTAGGTTTTTGCAAGCAGAAAACATGAGAAAAAAATCTGTGTGTATAAAGACATTCAACTATCACAGACAGCATGCAGGCTCCAACCCAGTGAATTTCCCAAGGTTCCTGTGATTGTGGCCAAAAGGCAAGTTTAATTTCATTATACACAGTTTGAAACAGGAAAGTTACAGCCAGACAGCTGTCACATGGTTTTTTAATTTATTTCACTTTCATTCAGAGAGAGAGGAAGACAGAGGGGTTCTCTGTCTGTCTTTGCGTTCTGCAAAGCCCTCAAAAGATAATTTTTACTGTTGAGAACCCTTTGCTTCTCACTACACTAGTTGCTGCTTCGCATCATTTAAAAAGGCAACAGCTAAGGGTGAAATGCCCATGCAGTTATGGCAGGCTAGTGGTGGTTGTAAATATTGGAGACAATCTTTCAGGTGGATGAATTATGTAAACTTAGGGATTTTGGACAGTCAGAGCCAATTAACGCATTTCTAAAGACCAGACTGATGACATATGTGGCTGTATTTCATTCACACATGTAGTTATAAATACAGTAGACAACCTCCAGATGTGGTCAGATCTCATTTGGAATCTGCCTTAATGTTTTTTCCATTGTTCAGAAAAAATGTCCAGAGACGGATTGCATTTTAATTCTAGGTTTGCCATTGGTCTATGTGGCCTACTGCTGATTTACAATATCGGAGGCAGTATTTTTTTTAAAAACTATAAATTAAAGCTGCAAGCAGTGTTGTTAGGGTCTGAGCCTCCTCACGCCCACGGCCGGGTGCCAAACGGCGGTCCAAATCCAACGGTGTATTTGGCAAATCCCTGGGCCTTGTAGTTTCGGAGATAGAAGCCTCAGTGTTATGCGTTGTGAGTGCAGAGAGAGAGCAGTGCTGAGAGCTGGCCCTGGAAGCACCCCTCTCCTGCTGCTCTCTGCTGTCTGTGTCAGAGTGGAGAGCAGAGGAGGATTGTGACATTTGTAGTGTGGAAAACAGTCATAACTCCCCATATGTTGGTCAAACGTTGAATGTAGCACCATCTGTTCGTGTGGATTTTTCTCAAGAATTCAATGGTGTTCTTTTCGAAGGTGTGGGAGTTTTATTTTAGAAGCTAGAAGCGTTTGCCCTCATGGTACATACTCTCAAACAGAGCTGCATACGTTGGTCTAAAATGGAACAAAATACCATATTTTTGTAGGGATTGTTGTCAGGAATGCAGTGATGTTTTTTTAGAAGCTGTGGGATGTTTAGTTTAGAAATGAGAAGCCTTTGTTAGAGAGAATGTACCATGAAAGGACACGGCCTCCCTATTAGTTTCCATTGAACGTGACGTGACGTGAAAAGTGTCTCCCCGACTTTGACGGCTTATAAAATGGGACCCGATAGACTTTTGACAAAGTTTTTAACAACTTTTAATCAGCGGAGTTTCATGAGCAATGTATGAAATTTCGGAAGCGATACCATTAACGCCCTAGGAGGAGACAGTTTTTGTTAAGGGAGCAAAATCGTCCAAAATTGGACATTTGTGTCCAAATTGTGGATGTCCTGTTGAAGTTAGGTCATGGGTACATGTACACGATTTGTCCATCTTGATGAGACGAATCCAACGGTGTTGGTCCCATGTCTGTAGGACATTCCTTTGGGCCGTTACGGACCTTTTTCTGTATGTAGGTGGCGCTATGGAGAAGAGGTGTAATTTTTTTTTTCAAATATCAAATTCTTCACCGGCGCTGACGTGTGTGCCAATTTGGTGAGTTTTTGAGCATGTTTAGGGGGTGAAATTAAGCTTTAAAGTGGCGTAATAAGAAAGAATCATAATTTTTTTTCCGTTTTTCGAACAAAAACACTCCTATGTGTTTTTTAAGGCCTGAGCCCAGAGGTACGCCGGGGCGAAGACCACATTATGTTTGCTCGACACACTCGTCACTTCAAAGCTTAATTTGACTAAACACGCTCAAAAACTCACCAAATTTGGCATACACATCTGCTCCAGCAAAAAATTCAATATTTAAAATTTAAAAAAAGAAAAAAACAGCGCTTTACTCAATACTGCCATCTAGATTGACAAAAAACCCTGCCACGGCCTGTAGGAATGTCCCAGACACAGGAACAACACAGTTTTATTCGTCTCATCAAGACGGACAAGTCATACACTGACATCCCTGACCTAACTACAACAGGACGTCCAGGACACGAATGTCCAATTTTGTGACTCGAACAAACGCTATCTCCTCCTAGGGCGTTCATGGTATCGCTTCCAAAACTTAATTAATGACTCTCCAAACTCTGCTGATCAAAAGTTGTTAAAAGTTTTTATATAACTCACTTGGTTTCCATTTTATTAGCCCTCAAAGTGGGGGAGACACTTTTCACCTTACAATGGAGACCAATGGGGAACCTGTCTGCTCTCATGGAACATACTCTCAAACACTCGCTTCTCACATGTAAACTAAAACTCCCACAGCTTTAAAAAACACCACTGTATTCCTGACAAAAATCACTACAACAATATGGTACTATGTTCCACTTTTGCCCAACATATGCAGAGCTATTTGATTTTGACACACAAAAAATGTAACAATCCTCCTCTGCTCTCCACTCTGACACAGACAGCAGCAGGGGAGGGGTTCTTAAAGGGCCAGCTCTCAACTCTGCACTCACTTGGCCTCACACTGTAGTATATAGTGCCACGCACTGATACCTTCATTGAATAGTGCCTCCTTCGGAGGCGGAGTGATATTGCAGCATATACACAGTTATTGTCATGGTTACCTGTTACCTGTTGATCCCGAGTAGCTGCAAGTCAAGAGAGCACTTGAAGAAACTAAGTCTTCTTATTTAATCCTGCACCACAACGAGCACTCTACCCTAGATAAGGTAAAACTACGACACACACTGAGGCTTGTATCTCCAAAACTACAAGTCCCACAGATGTCATACTTATACCGCTGGATTCGGGATGACTCCTGTGACCCGGTCGCAGGCGCGCGGAGGCTCAGGCCCCAACAACGCTGCTTACAGCTTTGATTTTTAGCTGGGATATTGTTTAGTGTGTCATTTTTGTGTTTTTAGCATTTGAGTGTCGAGCAAACTCATTAAGAACCTGAGCCAGAACGTACTTCAGGCGAAGACCCTATTAACACAAAACACAGTAAAAATGCCTACAGTTGTCAAAACAACAGTGTTATATAGTGCTTCCAGCTAAGAACGCTCCAGTGCCTCCGCCCTGTTTAATTTGGGCCTGAGCCCGGAGGTACTCCGGGGCGAAGACCCTATTATTTACTAACTTTATGTTGGTCTTTGTTTAAATGGTCACGTATGACAGAATTTTCAATAAAGAAAGTCATTTGTTGAAGATATTGGCTTTCTACCTTCACGTTGTCATATCTGTCCAAAATTGGTGCAGTGAAAATAGAAAGGGTCAATTTTCAGTCCAGCACAAAAATTCAACACATCAAATGCACACATCAGTAATCAGTGATTGTCCCACCCTATCTAAGCCACTGAGATGTCTTGTCAGATTTTGGTAAGGGTAGTGTATTTACTGGCTAATTAACACAGATTTATTAGGGCAGAAAAGAAGATCCAACACACTGATGATAGATTCAGTCATTGTTTCCCTGCAGTTTAAAGGCCTGATCAACTAAATGACAGGACAGCCAGTCAGTAATATGATTGTTAATTACCTGATCTCATATTGCAGGGCCTCAGTGAATAGCTGCAGCAGCAAGAAGGCCTCCCTGGGACTGGAGCCATAGTTAAACAAACTGAACACCAACATCTCCATGAAAGAAGTAGAGCGACTCTGAGGCATCAGGACGATTAGTTGAGCCAAATAGGATGGCTGAATCTGAAAAGACACACTTGGCTATAATATTACTTATCACAACATTGCTCCAGTAGAAAACCCAAATAATTACATGAGTGCAATGTTTGATATAGAATCATTGTCCAACTGTTCACTATCTGGCCTTAAAATAGCATTGCTGATGTTGTGACAACTCAACAAGAGATTAATTCAGAGATGTGACAATTAATCCAGCTGAAGAAGGGGCTTTTGGCCTGTGAGGCCAAACACCCCTTTTCAAAGCCTGCATTTGACTTTAACTAGGCATTTTTCTGGGCAGAGAAATAGCTTAGTTGTGTTTGTATAATGTCTATGAATGCTCTGTTTATCTGATGGAAGTCCTGTAATTAGTAATTGTAACTACATAGCATTATACGGTATTTATTGGTGTTAGGTAACACCTTCTTGAATGTTACGGTTATTAATAACTGTTACCTGTTATTAATACTGCACAAGTGTGTTAACACCCACATTTTTGGGTTTACCTTTGTCCTTTCCTCTCTCTCTCTTCCGCTAAGCGCTCATCTTAGTAATTAACACTCCACGTTTATACCTCCACGGTGCTAACTAGCGGCTAGCTAGCCTCAGCTAATTGGCCTAGCTGCTAGCCCCGCTGCGACGCTAACTGGTTGCTAGGCAACCAGACTCCCCCTCCCCTCCATATCCACACACACACTCCCTCACTCACACACATATTACCACTTTGTATCTTTTTTTTAGATAAACCGTTATACCAACGTGTTGCTGATTGATTGATACACTGCGTTAATAAATATATTTTTATTATAAGAGAGAAGTCGTAGTGTCTTTGTGTAGGAACTTGTGGTCACGTGTCTAAGCAATAGCCAGTGCTCGGATCTCATCCTTCAACATCAGAGCTGTCCCTAGGTAGTTAATGTTACGGAATATTGACTGTTTAGTAGATAAACTCTGTTCACGACTGATAACTGTTACAAGTTTGGTCGTATTATAGTTTCCCTGAACTCATCAGGGTGGTGCCCTGAATAATTAATATTTAATATTAATTAGACATTTTTTTAATAATCGATAATTATACCCATAATTATCAATTATTATTTTCTGACCAATTCACTCTTCAGCGCACAACACTGACATACTTGGGTCTGTAAGTGTGTATGATAAACTTTACTAGTGGGTAAAATTCACACATTCTGTTTCCAGCCAATACATTTTTCTTAAAAAAAAATATGAAATTGCCTATTCTTTGTTGTTGTTTAAACAGGGCATAACCTGCAATCTAAAAGGACCTTAATGAAGCAAGTGACTGTAAACACCTGTCCAACACTAACAATGAAAGAATTTGCCTCACTTTACTGGGTGGAGTTGGCTGTCCTCCAAGCCTCCTGTTCATAAAGAAGCAGAGAAATATTTCAGAGCTAGGCTGGTGTTGTAACTGTGAGTGAACCAGTGCACAGCTTAACAGAGCTCCTGTGTACCGTTTAAGGTGTGTATTACTGACTGAAAGATAATGTCCTCTGCCTCCATTTATCGGTTTGCAAAAACATGTTTGATTTATGTTAGTGTATTTAAAGAAATTTTAATTTGTGCAAAATAATTAGGGACATTAAAAAAAAAAAAAAAAAATATATGTATAAAAATGAAATTGACAAAAAATTCACCCCCTCCCGCTCCAGTACCTCCAATCTTATCTCTTTCAGACATTTTGTGTTGCAATTATTACAGCACACAAAGAAACTGTCTTGAGCATCCGATCGGTCCTTCTGATTGGGCCTTACAGCCACGACCAATCATAATTTAGAGCCTGTATCAGCTGGTCACAATCTGCAGGTGGTCATTCAGAGCACCTTTTTGTTGACTTGTACTACAGTACCAGAAAAATTTATATTATGTGGCAAAGTACTATTTGTATACAGCATGAACCAATATACTGCCAAGCCCTAAATCAAATTCTCTGGAGACAGGCAAAAAGTACCTGCACCTGCCTAGTTGCAGGTGCCAATTTCTAAATCGGACAACAACCACGAAAGACAGCTTTAACTGTCTTGCTTTGCAAAAGATTTCTGAAATGAATCAAACGAGCAGGTGCGGAATTTACAGGTTATTTACCAATTTGAATACTGGAAAAGGTTGTCGATTAAATTAGCAAAATAAAATGAAATGATAACCTGGTTAAGGTAGGGTTGTCAAAAATATCGATTTATCAATTTTGAAAAATAAAAACGATACGATGGAAAAGTCATTTTGAACCGATACTCTACCTGCCTCCTTGGTTTACACATGCGCCGCTGCCCCAAACACACACACACACGCACACACACACACACACAGAGCGCTGCCCTTGGGAGCGAGCCATCATGCAGCAGCCCCACCCCTCCTCGCTCACACAAACACCACTGGCTGTATTTTTTTAGTGTCGTCATTCTACAGTAGGTGTGTAAGCTGCCATGAGATGGCGTCTGCAGGAACTTCGCAACCACTTTTAATAAATAAACAAAACAGCAGAAGTGCTGTTTGGAGGTTGTTTGGCCTTCCTTGTTCATCCGACTCAAATCCAAAGGACAGTAGCAAGCCAATATGCAAGAGATGCAACAGAGCTGTGCCGACAAAAGGAGCAAACACAACGAATTTAGCAAAGCACCTTCAAGACAGACACCCGGACCTGTATAGATTTTGAGTTATAGAGGTTGATAACAGTATAACTTTAAGTAAGTGTTGCCTAGAGCTATCACATCTGTTGGTGTTTACATAAATGCTAAAGCTAATCGACGGTAGGTTACATATCGTCACCCTATTCAAATAATGACCCAAGTCATTTTTCAACGAAAATTAGTTTTGGGCCTTAATCATCTATTGATAATGCCGGCCATCTCTAGTAAAATTACCAAATCCTTTGAAAGGATAATGTTCCTTATGCCCTATAGACAGTGGCCTATGTCAAGAGAGTGACAGGCCATTTGGTTACGTTTTTTTGTTTTCCCAAAAACTTGAAATCAGGACATAGGCTGTTATTTTAATAGGGTGACAATATATTAAAACTTATTTGCATACTGTTAATTTGTAAAGAATACCTTGAAAAAGTTCTCTACCTCAAGAATAAACTTCTTTATTTTTCTTTAAATAAAAAACATTTTTGCACAAAATTCTGAGTGGTTGCATTGTATTGAAAATAGAATCGCATATCAATATTTTTTCAAAAAACTGTATCGAAGTGTGAAATCCAGTATCGCGACAACACTAGGTTAAGGTAAACACAACCTGTTTACCTGTCATTTCACCTGTCTCGCCTACATCATGTAGAACAAGCATATCTCACCTGCAATAGGTAAAACAGGTGCTGATAGGCCTCCAATCTCTCTCTCCTCCCTCTGCTCAGAGCTTTCAGTCCTTCACCTCTCTTCACATCCATCATGTCTGAGAGCTGCTCCTTGTTTTTCTTAGTCAGTTTCTTACAGTGAGACACCAATTCCTGTACAGACAAGACATTCATAATACTACAAAGGTCTAACTGAACTGTAACTGTTACTCAGCAGAATTTTTAAAATGAGGGACAGGGATAACAAAGCAACTTTCAGTGTAGAAAAGTCACATAGTTTTGTTTTCCATGCGAGTATAAGCTGATGTCTTGATAGGTCCCAACCTGTAGCGTGGCTCTGTTTCGGACAAGCAGGCCAATCTTCAGGTCCATCAGGTTTAGATCAGCCTCCAGATGTCTGTTGAAACGGATGGTCCTCACCACTTCCTCCCTCAATTGTAGAAGCTCTGATTCCTCTCTGATGTCACTGTCACCCAAGTCAAGAAGGTGAACAAACTTCCTGATCACAGAGAGTCGAGGCGTGTCTGAATGGACTGAGACAGATGAGGGACGATAAGGATCTTGTTAACGGTCCAATGAAGTGAATGCAACATTCCAATTTCTGTAAAGAAATTACATCAACAGGTAACTCCAATCAAGAGAAGCATTTTGTTAGAATTCTCCCATTAATTTACCCAGCATCCTGTACTCTCCTCTGGCTCTGTTGGCTCTAAAGAAGGCCTGGATCTTTACAACAGCATCTATCTGTGAAGACAGAGCTAGTATCTTGTGATGGCACAGACACAAGTTCATAATATTGTCACAAACAAAAATAGTTTGATCATCTGACTTATTACAATTTATCCTCAGAATTGACAATCTTCAACATGAACTGAAATATAAAGACCTTTGACTAAGCAGCAGTGCTTACATTGTATCTGAAGAAACACAATCGCGCTTGATATTTTCTCCTCACCAACCACATCCTCACAAACGACTGGATCTAATGACAAACAATTTAATGTTGATTAAAAACTCAGAAAAAATGTTTTATCACCAATGGACCAAAATCTTGATATTGAATATCATCCTGTGAGTGTATGTACATTTAATAAATGAAATCACATAAAACCTGGTGATTAAAACAGATGAAAAATAATTAACTCAAGGTATAGATGTGATGTTTTCACAGTTACCTTCACTACAGCTCTCCAGTTTAAGTAGAGAAACCGCAGCCGTTCTTTGTATGCCCTCTGCTGGACAAACCTCCTCCAGTTAGACTAGGTTCAGCAGAACAACAAAAAGGAGAATTAGAAATCAAAGCCGCCACCACCAGTTTTACTGAATTGATTTTGCAAGTTAAACATTCACTATATTTAAATTCACTGTTCAAAAACTGGCAAAAAATGAGGGGTTTTGGAAAACAGTATGTATTTCATCAGAGATGTTGATAGGTTTTCAATATAGTGATTCTCCATGACCCACAGGTGGTGATTTGAGTGGGTCCCTGGGAAATTCAATGGGTCCCCAATTAAAAAATGTATTTCTTATATTCTTCTATTGCTTAAATTGTAGTGTTAAACTCTCTCAATGGTGGTACGGTAAGATATGGCTATAATTAGCAGGCATGTTCAAAATGTTTTTTTCGCCAGTCAAAGTTTTGTTTTTTTGTTTTTTTTATTGTCACACAGCCACCACCGGAATATTTTTTTATTTATTTTGTTAGAGCACGTCCCCTAGACGTTAAACCACCAACCAAAGTGAACACAGCATATAACAGTTCAAACGTGAATTTATTTACTACTAAGAAGTTCGTATCTTTAATTGTTGAAATGAAATCCGTGGTAGTTGTAGTTGTAGCGGCTAAAGTAGCATGTCACGATACTGTACTCAAGGGGATCATGTCTGCGCTGAGTTAAAGCGCAAAGGGTTGAAACAGGGCTCGTCAGGTCCGCTGACAGCAAGGTTTCTTTTGCTACTTACTGCAATTTTAAACACAAGTTGTTGCTCACAATGTATGGTTTTTTGTGGGAAAAATGAGGTGTGTCCCTGGGACGCGCAGATAGTGAATTTACTGCGTCCTTTCATATTTTAATGCATCAGGGATGCAGGAAGCGTACCTAACAACATCACTGTTTCATTATTAACTTCCATTATGTAGACGGGCGTACCTGCCAGCTAGCCTCTTAAAAAGATAGATCCTGGTAACGTTCAATCTGGGATCTATTTTCTTTGGGTTGTTATTTGAATTGTTCAATATACAGTGCAAGTCCTATGGGTGACAACAGCAAAATGACTGCAACACAATTGCCACTTTTTCCCTCCTTTGCCCTGTCAGTTTGATGACGATTTTAGAGTACTCTTCTTGTGAAATACCCTCAAATTCCATGACTTTAGCCAACTCTTACAATAGAGCTCACAGTATAGTAGGGAAAATATGTCCGGAATCCAGTGATACAGATTGAAAAAGTGGTCAGACTTATACTTTGTGTCAAACTGAGGCTTCTGACATCTAAACTATATCTCCAGAAATTGCTTCCCCATTGGTTTGTAAGGTGCAATGAGGCACAGCAACGTTTGGGGCTTACAGAATCCAAATGGTTTAAGTTGCTTCAAAGTTTCATAACTTTTGTTCAGCATAGTCTCATAGGTCATATATTAAAGTTTGAAGGTAATACTATTAACGCCCTAGGAGGAGATGGCACTTGTTTTGGGTCCAAAATTGGTGCAAAGTCATACTTTCATATTGTGGACTTTCTGTTGGATTTAGGTCAGGAGTGTCTGCATAGGATTCGTAGGTCTGGCTGAGACGAATAATTGAGTTTTTGTTCCATGTCTTTACAACATTCCTACGGGCCGTGGCGCCCCTTTTTAGCTACTTGGTGACACTGTGGAGTACATTTTGGCACTTTGGGGGTTAATTTTCACATTTTATCAAATTTTTCACCAGACCTGATGTGCATGCCAAATTTGGTGAGTTTTTGAGCATGTTTAAGGGGTCAAATTGAGATCTAAAGTGGCGGGGGGACCACGACAGATGGACAGACAGACAGAGAAAGAGGATACAAGAGCGTCTTCACCCCCTTTGGGGCTCAGGCCCTAGTTATGGCTACTTGTGTGACATATGGACAAAACCACTGCTGTGGCCAATTTAAATTTGCATCTTTTCCTTTAGAAAAATACTGGTCTTAAGAGTTGATAGGCTGGCTGCAGACAGAGTCAAGCTTTTGTTGCATCTACGGCCAGATTCTGCGGTTGCTTGATGGAGGCCGCAGCCTCAGCCCATGAGTGTGAGTTCTGCAGTGTCTTCGACACAACAAATGAGATGTTGCTAGTGCCGGGCTATTCAGAAGTTCCCAAACTACAGCTAAAGTTTAGTAGCAGCTGGCAGTGCGTGAATAGTGTAGTACTCCATGTGAGCAACGTACCGCACAGGCTTTCTCGCCGACAGGTGTGCTGAGGAGGCACTCTGTGGAGCTATGTCGGGAGGACACCAGTGTGTTGCAGTGAAGGATGGTTTCACCGTTGCCATGGACTCCGTTCCATTATTGGACTTTTATATTAGATATTCTAAGCTAGTTATTTTCTGGGATTCTTTTAATTATTTTTGGTCCCTTTTAGAATATTCAAGGCACCGGTCTTGAGTATTTGAACTCGATTATGGGTTTTATTTCGGAGTTTTAAAATATTTCAGTCCTAGGTCCATTCAGACAATTTTATCTATTGAAACTGTTTGTTTTATAAAACAAAAAGAAAAGAAAAACAAAAATGAAGTAAAAGAAATTGTTCTTTCCACCTCAGCCTTCATTGCCACACACTGCTCTCCCCTTGAGAACCAGGTATATTTAAGTGATTATTTAGAGCTCTAGTCTCTTACAAACCTAGGTGGTGTTGTCAGACACCCAACTTGTAGTACCTGGGCCTGCAGCCTGCTCAATACCATTTTACAGTTATATAAGTTGGGACAGAGGTCCCAGTTCACAAGCATGAGGCCAAATGTAGAGATGCAAGCACCTGTGTGTGCACTGTGTGATTGTTTGAGTTTTTTTCCCATCTACAAAGGACCTCTGGATCAGGAAGACGTGGATTAGTTATCCCTTTACTTCAGAGCCATAGCATCATGTTTTCTGCCGATTACCACACAAAATTTTAGAAACAACACTGGTAAATGAACATCTGCCAAAAATTACCACTAAGTGACATGCTGGGTGATGCACCCTAAATAGCCAGGTAGCATAATAGTCTGTTGGAATCTATGAGGCCATCTCTGCAGTAAATGTGTAAAGAACAGAAAACAGGGAGCGATGACATGGAAAGTGAGCTCATTTTCCCCACAAAAGGCTTTATTTTGGGAAAGTTGCCACAAATTGATTATAATCATCTTGGTGCCCCCTTCAGCACTCAGTGCCCCATAATCTACATGTGTATATAGCAGCAGACTTCTTCATCTAGATCAAGAAAGAGTTCTTTTTTCTTCTATTGTGTTAAGAGACATTAAGCCAGTATGAAGAAATCCCCGTGGATGATTTATTTCACCAAGGAAGGTCAGAAGTTTAAATCTGGGATTTAAAAAGAAAAGATTCTCACTTGGATGATGGTGGCAGCCTCTGTTTGGCGGTGAAGGTAATGTTGCCAACCCTCAAAGTGCTGTCTGATTAGGAACCCTCGACTGGCCGCCTGCAAGCGAGTGATGAGGGCTTCACTGCTCTTCCAAAGAAGACTGCGACTGTACGAGGCTGAAACACTGCTTACTACTTCCTAAGAGGGAGGGTCACATGAAATCGCATATCACATTACATCATTGTTACTGACCAACCAGAGTGGGACAAATGCAACAGCTCTTTCTCCCAGTTAACATTTACTCTTTTTACACTGAAAAACGCGTGTCAAAGTGGGTTTCTGGACCCGCATTTGCTCGGCATTAGGGTGCATTCATGCTTCCAGAAGACCTGGGTTTGAACTCCCGCTGTGAGGGCTGCGTGCCTGTGTTTTTCTCTCTCGTACGTCATCGTGCTGCCGTCATCATTACACATAAACGTGCAACACTGAGAGGTACACAAACGACAACATGGACGTTGTTGAGTCGAACGTTAGCGTTATCATTGCGTGCATTGCAATGTTGTCTCTTTTGCGAAGCATACAAACTAGGCGCAGATGGGAAAATGTCTGAGTGCTAATGCAGCAAAGGAGGATGGAGTTTTTGGCTAGTCTGGAAGAAAGCCGAAGAAGCTACAGGCGAAGCCTGACAGGCGGCACAGTGACAAAATCAGGATGAGACAGGAAGGTTGTGTGAAACCTGAGACGACGGGGGTTGCCTTTTTCACACTGCAGGTGAGCTGAGCCGAGCCGCTAAACACCCGGGTTGCTTGGCAAGTTGGTCGACGCAGGTCGAAATGCCGAGTAAACCCTTTCAGAGTGCCCAAAAACCCATGTTGACCCATGTTTTTGGTGCAGTGTGAAATGGGCTATAGACACACCTGTCCTGAAGAACAAAGTGTAAATCTTTTGATTCCCCCAAAGTGTGACTGTCACTGAAAAATCCAATTCTCAGGTGCATCTCACCTGGATCTCTTGCTGGTCCAGAAACACACTGTTATGAATGAATTTGTGTGGTTCCTCCCAACTCCCTTCCAGTCTATTCAGGTGAAAGAAGTAGGATGACCCATCCTCTAGCTGGACCCTGACCCAAGGACTTCTGTTGTCTTCTGCACACACAGAAATACCATTTGCAGTTATAAGTTGGTGCAGTGATAAGTTTGTGGTGGATTGACATGTCATAATGTCAATGGAATTTGTCTGAGTCTGTACTCAATGAATCTTACGTTTGTGCGTGATCCGAGCATTCAGCTCCTGCTGATATTCTGCTGCACACTGTGACATTACTCCATGCAGTCCTACTTCTGGTAGACACAGTACACGAAGAGTCTGTGTCATGCTGTTCTCCTTCATTGCCTGATTTACTGCTGCAACTGACAGACACACTAAGGGGAAGACATACAACATATCAATAGAGTACCAACATGCAGCACATGTTCACACAAACACACGTGTTCTTATATCTTTGCGTGGACCTTCAGTGACATAATACTAGGGTTGTAGTGAAAACCATGTTAACCAAGATGGGCACCAGACATTAACAGCAAATATTTTAGTAGCGATATCTTATCAAATAATGCACAGGCTATAACCCCAAAGTTGTTGTCTACACAAAATCTTGTGGTCTGTGGTCTGCATTTCTCCAATTTGCAAGGTATCATACACACAGTGTTTGCTGGAACAATTACACATCAATTTACTGAGAAAAAAACATTTTTTAACAAATTTGTGTACAAACCAACTCACACTTCAGAGCTTTTTGAGTCTGCTGGTTAGCTCTCCATACTCCTTCCTGGATGTCAGTAAACGACAGCTAATTGGATCATGGGAGAAGACATGAGTTCAGTTTGAATAAAGCTTATAAGAGAAGTTACATGTTAGGAGTCAAATTTGCAATCAGATTAACTGATGAATAAAAAAAAAACTCTGAGTCTGCCTGGGTACCTGCATGGTTAGTCATCTAAATATCAGTGGATGAGAAAAGTCTTAGTGAACCAGGTTTTGATTGGTTGCTCAGTTGGTCCCAGGATAAAAAAAACAAAACAAAAACCTCTCTCTCTCCCTCGCCATCTCCAATCACAGCCCCATGTACACAGTACCTTATTCAGTACCTGGGGCACAGAAATATTCCAAGGCAAGAATGAGGTTCTTCATACAGATTGTGACAGAGGGCTGTCTAGCTTGTCAGTACAGCGCCTTGTTATTGTCTCTGGTTACTATCGCAGGGGTGCACATCTGACTTTAGCTCGCTGGGGACTGATATCAACTTTTAACAAGCGCCAGTACATTAGAGGATCTGTGAAAGCGCACACACACAACGACAACATACAAACATCCACTGAATCACACATCTGTTTTCCCTGACTTCGGCATCTCAACCGCGATCAAATAAATAATGCGCTCTCTGGGTAGAGCGGGTTAAATCCTGTGTACGGTATGCCCATTTTCTTTGCTTGTTGTTGTGTTATTCATTTTTGCCTGGTAGGTTAACTCCTGGGGGTATTTGTTTGGGGAGAGTTTGAATGGCGTGCGTGCCGCTGTGACTGGCTTACCCGAGCAGTGGGGCGGAGGGCTAGCTCAAGCGCCTCAGCGCTGCGCAATGCAGCGTGGGTACGGGGCAAACTGTGTTTTGCGGGGTTTATTGTGAAATGTTGAAATAATAATGTTTACAAGGGGACATGTGTAATGATGTTGAGGCATATGGAGTGTATTATTGTGAAAGTATTTACTGACGGTAGTAGTAGTGCCTGACAGTGTTTATTAGTGATTTTTGCAGTTAACAGTGAACATGTAATGACCTGTGCGAGGGGCTGAGCATCTTAAATTGGGCTAAGTTCATTCTATGGCAGGGAGAGTGAGGGGAAGCAAGTACCAGCTCAGGTGCTTTTCTCCTCTGAGCGAAGATGAGGTCTCCAGACTTCTCCTGAGCTCAAAACCTACAACTTGTCCTCTCAATCCAATACCCACCAGCATCCTGAAGACCATTTTGCCCACTATCAAACCTGCATTCACACACATTGTCAAGTCCTCCCTAGAAAGTGGCATTTTTCCTGCTACTTTTAAGCAAGCCTGTGTCACCCCACTGCTGAAAAAGCCTAATCTCAACCCCGCCAAGGTTGAAAACTCCAGGCCAGTATCACTTCTGCCATTCCTGTCAAAAATACTGGAGCGCTCAGTATTTAACCAGGTCTCTGAACATCTGCGGAACAACAACCTACTTGACTCTTTTCAGTCTGGCTTCAGGTGTGAACACTCCACTGAGACTGCACTCCTGTCAGTCACTGAGTCACTGAGACTAGCTCGAGCTGCTGGTCAGTACTCTGTCCTACTTCTGCTGGACCTGTCTGCCTCCTTCGACACGGTGAACCATCAGATTCTCCTCTCCACACTCTCTGAGCTCAGCATATCTGGTTCTGCCTTGTTGTGGTTCAAGTCCTACCTCACAGGCAGATCCTTCAGAGTGTCATGGCGAGGAAAGGTGTCTAGGTCACATGGCCTATCGACTGGGGTTCCTCAGGGGTCAGTGCTTGGTCCCCTTCTCTTCTCTCTGTACACCACCTCACTTGGTGCAGTGATCCGCTCCCATGGCTTCTCCTACCACTGTTATGCTGACGACACTCAGCTTTTCCTCTCTTTTCCACCTGATGACAGAACGGTCTCAGATCGTATATCAGCGTGTCTGGCTGATATCTCCACATGGATGAAGGAACGCCACCTTCAACTGAATCTGTCTAAGACTGAACTTATGGTCTTTCCAGCTTGTCCATCTGTTCAGCCTCAGGTCAGTGTCCAACTTGACTCGAGCCTACTTGTGCCCACAAACTCAGCCAGAAACCTGGGTGTCATGATTGATGACCAGCTGACCTTTAAGGTTCATGTGGCCTCAGTTTCTCGGTCTTGCCGTTATGCCCTTTACAACATCAGGAAGATCAGACCCTTCCTGACCCAACAGACCACACAGCTTCTGGTTCAGGCTCTAGTCATCTCACGCATTGATTACTGCAACTCTCTTCTGGCAGGCCTCCCTGCATGCTCATTCAAGCCTCTGCAGATGATCCAGAATGCAGCAGCACGTCTGGTCTTCAACCAGCCCAAAAGGGCACATGTCACCCCGCTGTTGGTTTCTCTTCACTGGCTTCCAGTGGCAGCCAGAATCAAATTCAAGGCACTTCTCTTGGCTCACAAAACAAATCACAAGAACGGTTCCAGCCTACCTGGAATCCCTGATCCAGGTCTACTCTCCTTCTCGCCCACTACGCTTTGCATGAGAAAGACGCCTGGTGCTTCCAGCCCAGCGCTGCTCCAAATCTCTAGCCAGACTCTTCTCTTCTGTTGTTCCCAAATGGTGGAACGAACTACTGAACTCTGAATAAAACTGAGTCTTCAATTGTCTCTTAAAAGTAGAGAGGGACTCAGCAGAACGCACAGAGAACACCTAGGCACTTAACCTGACTCTTCTCCTCTTTGTCCTGTGGGGTAGAATAAGTCAGAGGGTCCAAGACCCAGCACTTAGTGATTATGTAGCACTAAACTGTGTTGTGTGATGTTATGTTTGTCAAAAAAAAAAAAAAAGAGGGGGGGGGGGGGGCGCGACACTTCTTCTGCCACTAGATGGCAGTAGCTGTGACCAAATCACAACTGAAGCACTTTTGCGCTTACTATGGGTTTTTCCTTAAGTTTGAATTCTTGCTTGTGTTGTACGTCGCTTTGGACAAAAGCGTCTGCAAAATGAAATTGTAGAATTGTAAATTGTAGGTAACCAAGTAGGTTGACAGATTGTGGCTGTAATTGGAATACTTTGAACTTTACTTATTTGGGACACTACTTTTCTGTTTTGTTGGACTTAAACGTTTTCTAAAGAGTCTAAAATAATTGTTTTCTTTATTGAATATTTTTCTTTTATTGGCCAACTTTCTTTACATGCCACAATTTTCACTTCTGGATACTTTCTTTGGATTTTGGGTGCACTTTTAAAAATAAACACCCTGCACTAAAGTGCTGCTGTGGCAGAGCCAGTTTTTCTGGGTGAAGAACCCAACCTGAGCTGTGCTACTCCGTGACACAGATATTGTATGCTAGCAGTGCTAGTGTGATTATCAGGTGCATATCCAGAACTACTTGGACTGCCTAAGCCACCCATCCAGTCTTGCTCTCTCAACTTCCAAAGCCTGCAGTTCCTCCACTGTATATATTTTAGTTCAAATGGATAAGGATAAGTGTTGGTTTGTCCAGAAGTAATCCTCCTAATCCTCTTGCAAAATCAGCCAGGATTAGTTCACAGCAGTCTACCTCAACAAATATTTTGTTTTGCTGATGAAAGTTACAGTGGTGCTTTTCAGTTGCATCAAACCACTGTGCCAAGTCAGGCAAATAGTTCCAGATATGTATCAGACTCCAAATCAACATCCTGCAAATCACAACCGTTTTGTTCCATTTCCATTCATGCCAGCAAATACCATTTTAGATTTCAGTGTGTTTGATCGTTGATGTTTTGATTCGCCAGACAGGCACTGGAATAAAAACAATTTGATGATCATGTGCTCCAGCAGCTTCCTTTGTTGATGTTCGAAGTCCTTGCCAAAGAAGCACCAAAAATTAACCCAAGTTCTTTTTGGTAACGCCAATTTAGAGGTATTTCGAAGCCTGTGTTCTCTGTTCTTGCTCACATTAACTTAATATTATGTAAAATTAATATTGTCATTTCTTATATAAAAGGGTGAAGTGACATCTTGGTACCCAGAGAGTGTTTCTCATCTTTTAGCTTCCTCCAGCACCCAGGGTAAATGGGTTTATTGACAGGCACACTACTCTTGGAGATAGTCTTCTGACCCAAGTTTAATACAAGTGAAAACATAGTGACTCGTTTTGTTCTTAAAACTGCATTTACAACAACTCTGGCTTTACCATGTTTTGTTTTTTACTGCTTCAGTACCAAAGACTAATATTACTGAACCACTACAGAAAACAGATGAATATAATGTCCATGAATACATATTATGGACCCAACTACAAACTTATCTGTGCAACAATTTGTCCACATTCTGGTTCTCAGATCATGCATCAAGACATACAAAAAGTGTGGCAAACTCTATTGAAAATACATCACATCAAAAATACATGACATCAAAAATTAAGCTTGCAGATCAGGTGATACAGTGAAAAGAAAGAAAAAAAAGACTACAGAAAGCAAAAAAATAATTATATTAGGCATTAAGTCTCAAATATTTAAGAGGGATTTCTGAGGAAGTGCTCAGTCATATGGCCATCTTGGACATACGTCTTACCTGAGATTTGTGCAGTCTGGCTCTGGTCAGTAGGCAGTGGTATCTGCAGGCATTAGTGGATAAAACCTCAGCCACACCACTAGAGGGAAGCAGCAGGGCAGACAGCAGCTTCTTATGGTCTCTGCTGGTCAGAGCCTCATTAATCAGACCGACAGCCAAGGTCTCTAAAGGTCAAAGATTATAGAGTAATTTTTCAGACTGACGATTAAGTCTGCAATTTTATGTGTACAGTTATAATTCTCTCCAGCTTAATTATGACACCTTTATTAACATAATTTGTTTGCCCCTAAAATGTTTAAAACCAGTCTTTAAAGAAAAAAACTTGTTGGAGTCACAACAAGGGGAGTGAACATACACCATCTACAATATCCGAATGTTTTTAAACAATGTGCCAGCTTGAATTATTGGGAATTTGGGGATGTGCCAATTTAAGATTGATCACTTGGACTTTTCAAATGATGTAGCACTGCTCTATTCTACTAAACACCAAATTGAGAATACAACAATACAACTTGATGCAGATGCAAAACAGGATGGACTCAAGTTCAACATAAATAAATCAATGCAAGAAACCAGAAAAAGGATTCAGATCATTGGATTGGGCACTGAAAAGTAGATGTGGGCACTGAAAAGTAGATGAGGTCACTCACTTGGGAGGCTTAGTTTGAAAGGAGGGAGTTAGTGTCAATGACCTGAGAAACAGATGACTCGCAAAAACAAGGGGACATTCATAAGACTAAAAAGGACCTTGAGTTCCAACAACATCTAAAAAGAGAAAAAAACTGAGACTATAAGTTGTTGGTGGTGTTTTTGAATATGAAATGTGGAAAATTAACAAGGGAGAAGACAAGACTTCACATTTCAAAACATAAAAAGAATCCTCAGAATTCAATGGCAAGATTACAAATCAGTAATGTGGAATTACTAGAAAGAGATGGAGGCGGCACAGTGGTGAGTACTGTCGCCTCACAGCAAGAAGGTTCCGGGTTCAAGTCTCGGCTCTGTGTGGAGTTTGCATGTTCTCCCTGTGCCTGCTTGGGTTCTCTCTGGGTACTCCAGCTTCCCCCAACAGTCCAAAGACAGGCAATTGGGGACTAGGCTGATTGGATGCTCTAAATTGACTGTAGACATGACTGTGAGTGTGAATGGTTGTCTATCTATATATGTTGGCCCTGCGATGAACTGGCGACCTGTCCAGGGTGAACCCTGCCTCCCGCCCGAAAGCCGCTGGGATAGGCTCCAGCCCCCCTGCGACCCCTAACAGGATAAGCAGAAGAAAATGGATGGATGGATCCATTGACTTGGTGTTTACACAGTTTAGCTGGTGGAATTATTTTATTCTAAAAATTGCTCACATTACCAGTCTTCTTCCCTTTATCCTGTATTTGAGATTGGACAGTTCGCTAAAACCTGTGTCATGTCATATTGTTGTTTAATAAATCCCTATGTATTCATATGAATTAGACATATACATAGAAACCACAAACCACCTATTTTTGTTTGTTTGAGTAATAATATTTCCTGGACTGATACGATTGTCTAAACCCCCAATATCTGATCTTCACCCATTTACAAGAAACTATCTCATCTGGAGTCACCCTAATAAAACCCTACTGAAACTTCCATGAGCCAAATATTGTTGTAAATTGTATTCCTGTTCAGTCTTAAAAAAAATAGGGTTAGGGTTAGGGTTAGGGTTAAAATAAAAAATAGGAAAAAGAAGGAAAACTTACGCTGGTGTTCTTTCTGAACAGAATTGATGCCCTCTTGGAGCTGATTCCAGGTCAGTATATTTGAGCCCACCTCCTGTTTCATCCAAGTCAGAGAATCAAAGTACCTGCACACATCATCGTAACCACCGTGGGCCTACACTTTGTGCTAAATAGAACATCACATGTGTAAGCAGGCAAATAGACAATAGACAGAAAATTACCTGCCCATCAGAGAATGATCCACATTGTTGAGTCCTACAGATGCACTGACCAATGACGAATTGAATTGCTGCAGGTTCTGAGCATCGATAGCTTGATTGATCAGAGCGACTGCTGACAGCATCTCCGTCGCAACATACAGCTCCTCATGCTGCAGCTCCCCCTATATAACACAGTAGGAAACAAATTCATTTAAACTACAAACAAGTAATATATATATATATATATATATATATATATATATATATATATATATATATATATATATATATATATATATATATATATATATACACACACACACACACACACACACACACATATATACACATATACATATATATACACACATATATATATACATATATATACATATATATATACACGTATACATACACACACGTATACATACACATACATACATACATATATGTATGTACATATATACATACGTGTATGTATGTATATATATGTATGTACATATATATACATACGTGTATGTATGTATGTATATATATGTATGTACATATACATACATACGTGTATGTATGTATGTATATATATGTATGTACATATACATACATATATATATACACACACACACACACACACATACATATATATATACATATATATACATAAACACTTTTTTTTCGTTTTTAGCTCCAAATCACAAAAAAGTTCTCATGACACTTTACAAGTACAGTAGGTCTAACTTCACTCTCCTTAAATTAGTTTACACCTAACAGTTCTCCATGAGCAAGCACATTTTGCCGCAGTGGCGATGAAAACCAAGCAGACCCAAGCTCAATAGGAACAGCCATCAGCTTTGACTGGTTTTGGGGAAAGAGTAGGAAAGCATGGTGGAGACAAAGAAAGATAATGGAAATGGATAGAAGAATACCAAAGAAGATACAGAAGGAAAGAGAGGGACAGAAATGACGAGGATGAGAAAAAGGACAGAGAATGACACACAGACGGAGATGTCAACAGGCTGGAGGGAGACAGATGTGCAGAGAAAAAGATGGGGGACAGGGGGCACAAGAAACAACTAGTTACCAATAATAACACCATCTACAGGTTACTCAAGCAATCAATTACCGCATAATATGAACTAGCAAATACAATACAATCACAATGCTAATGTTAATGCTAGTATAGTGTTGAGAATAAAAATATGAATACTCCTACAACTAATTATAATACTGATACTAAGGGATAGCAGCTTGAGACTGTAGCCTCCTCCAGCTGCAACATCAGTTGAGATCTAGGAAGTGGGAAAGCACAAAGGCTAAGAGGTTGAGATAGTAACAAATATTAATGAAGGAGGACATAGAGGAGGAGAGAGAAGCCCAGTGTATCATTGGATATCCCCCGGCAGAGCCAATAGCAGCACATCTAAGGGCTAGCTTAAGCCAGCCCTACCTATAAGTTTAATCAAAAAACAAGGTCTTCTTTCTACTCTTAAATGTAGAGGTGTCTGCATCCCAGACTGAAATTGGGAGACTGTGTAAACGGGCTATACAAATAAAATTTGCCTTGCCTTGCCTTGCCTTACCTTGCCTCTCCTGTGAGACAAACAGCTGTGGGAGAGGAGTTTAATAACTTAAAGCTCAGGCTTCCATTCTAGTTTTGGAGACTCGAGGAAGAGTCTGGTCTGGCTACAGTGCTGAAGAAGTATTCTTGTGCTCCTCTATTAATGTTGAGTAATAGACTGCTCTAGTTTTACAAAGGGCTTTCAAATAAGTTTTAAGGCTTTCTTGCCAGATTGCATGTGACTCTTCGAGTTTGGCCCGCCATATACTCTAGTTTTTTAGTAGTTTGTTTAAGAGTCAGAGTTCACATCTACCCCGTACACAGGGATGTGTACATCCCTGGGTATAGGCAGTTAGAAAATGGAGAGTTGTAACCAGAGAACAGTCATATTTAATGTATTCTTGTTTAGAGAGGAAATGGGAAAATAATCTGGAATATACAGCTTTTCCCCACATTTTTGGGAATTCGGGGCTTAGCCCAAATCTGTCAGTGGGTTTGGGGAATAACCCACAATTTTCTGTAATTAAAAAAAGGTGTGTGTGTGTGTGTGTGTGTGTATTCATGCATCTTAATACAGTACCTATGCAATAATCCAGCAGGTGCATTACATGTACCTGTGCAGTCTGTCTTTGCAACAGCTGAAGCTCTCTGTGGTAAAAAGCCGCAGCAAACGAGAACACTGGAGGCAGCTGGAGGTCACTGCTCATCAGACAATTGACTGTGTGCCTTGGGTTACTGCGACGCAATGACATATTCAAACACTGCAATTCCCGCTTCACTGAAACACAACACACAAACGTTCACTTGTTGCATTTGTACAGCAATGTTAATTTCCAACATCACTTCTGAAGATCTTGAAAAAAAAACAAAAAAAAAAGCCAAAGTGTCTGTCTTTTCCTTGATTATTTCAAATGGTCATCCAATCAGTTCAAAACTTGGTTATGCATTATTTGTGTATAGAGCTGCACATTTAATTGTAATTTATCCAACTGCAATTTTCCAACAGTAGGACAGCAACGGTTTTTTCCCCCCTCAAAATTGTGCACCCCACTGGTGTCCCAAGCAAGTGCTGTGCCAAGCAGTCATTTGGATGAGATGTTTTAATGTTTTTGCTGCCAAAATTTATTTTAAAGTGACACTGTGAGTGTATAGCTTTGCAATAGCCTCAGAAGTATTAACTGCTAACATACATTTCAGTCAAGTAGCCAGAACTCAAGCTGGTTCTCCAGGCATTGTATAATCATACAGAGAATACACTTCATTGTATTCTGGGTGATAAATGGACCATAAGACAATGAAACTCCATACACACAGCATTTTTAATCATCATATAGCCAACTCTGCGCTTCTGGTCCCTGTCTGTCCATCAGTCTCTCCTCCTTTCTCTCTCTCTTTATCTCTGTCCCTCTCGCTCCTTCTGTATATCTGTCTTCCTCCATTGTCTGTCTTTGTCTTGCTCTCTTTCCTCCCAACCAGTCAAAGCAGAAGGCCGTCTCCATTGAGCCTGAATCTGCTCGATGTTCCTGCCTGTTAAAGGAAGGTTTTCGTCGCTGCTGTTGCCTGATGTATATGCTCATGGAGAACTGTTGGGGAGTAAATTCATTGAAGGAGTGTGGTACTAGACCTGCTCTACTTGTAAAGTGTCATGAGATAACTGTTGTTGTGATTGGGCGCTATATAAATAAAATTGACTTGACGGAATCAGAGACTTACCACTCCTGGCTCTTTCTGCCTGCTTGTTGGCAAAAGTCAGACCCTCCTGCAACTCGTCAGGCTCAAGAGGATCCACAGAGCCCTGATCCTGAGGTCAGAGGTCACATTACCATGCATCAGTACTCATGTATAAGATCCTCACAATAAACAACAACAGATTCAAATCTACATTGTTGAAGGAGATGTCACAGCTTTACCAACGGTTAATTATTATTTCATAGCAATTTATGAAAAGCCACATGAAACAACTGCAAACCCAAGTGTGTACCAGAGCCTTCATTTGGCGGTCAGCTGACAGCTGATCCAGGTACCACGAAGCATTGTCAGTACACAGGCCTTTGAGGACCAAAGATGGCAACTGGAGAGCGGAGAGAAGGGATACTTCATCTGCAGTCTCCAGGGCTTCATCCACCTGTTCCACCGCTGATCGCACTGACCCATCAATTGATATTGCAATCAGTGATCAATCACTGTGTGAACTCAACTGATTAGCTGTTTATAATTACACCAGAAACTGAAACCCCTCTCACCATTAACAGTGTTGATGTTGTCTTGTATTTCTCTCTGGGTCAGATACTCTTCATAGATGTCTTTTTCTTCCAAACCTCCATGCTATTAATCAATGCAGAGCAGACACAGTGAATCACAATAAATGACCCAAAGTGGTGTTTGTTCCCCTTAACATGCACTGCACCAGTGTTATGTCAGAGACAGGACATGCCAGTCCCTCTGCAAGTTGTAATCCGGGTGTTGACATCAGAAGTGCATTTTTAATAATCACCTCTTCATAATAAGTCATCTCTTCAGCTTTGTTTGTAAATCCAACCCCCACCTCATATATTCAACACTATTTGTCTCACTTTCTGTTTGTTTGTGTACATGTGTGTCTCTCACCCTCTGCTGTTTATATTATGAACTCTGATATAAGACTCTTGCGAGATATTGTTATGATTAGAACCACCTCAATTGAAAATCAAGTGTGATAAGATTGGAAAGATAGCCCAACTAATTTACACTCACCCAGCTAGCTGCCAACGTCGCTTTGTGTCGTTTAGTCTGAAGCAGTACCTCCTGATAGATGCTCATGAGGGCCTCCTGTAAATCAGTTATTAAGGCATTTGGATTCCTCAGAGCTTCTGCTGTGATCACAACATTTCCTCTTTCAACTGCCTCATTGATGGCAATCACCGCTGCATGGACTGTTGGGAGGAGAAGAAAACAAATCACAGAAAGGACAAAAATGCAGCACGATGTGCACTGTGCACTAATATTTTTGTACTTTACAAGAGGGGTATTCAATCCTATTTCCTTCCAAGTTTTTTTTTTAGCAGTTTGATGACTCCTACAGCTTTCACTAGCTGGTGTTTTATACCATTCATCCATCCATCCATTTTCTTCCACTTATCCTGTTAGGGGTAGCGGGGGGCTGGAGCCTATCCCAGCAGCTTTCGGGCGACAGGCAGGGTTCACCCTGGACAGGTCGCCAGTCCATCACAGGGCCAACACATAGAGACAGACAACCATTCACATTCAATCATACCTACGGTCAATTTAGAGTATCCAATTAGCCTAGTCTCCATTTGCATGTCTTTGGAATGTGGGAGGACGCCAGAGTACCAGAGAGAACTCACGCAGACACAGGGAGAACATTCAGATTCCACACATAAAGACCCTGTGCCTGAGCTGGGGCTCAAACCCAGAACCTTCTTGCTGTGAGCCGACAGTGCTAACCACTGCACCACCTTGCCGCCCTATTTAAGACCATTTCTGTGGAAAAGAAAATGAACCTGCTTTTTAAATCTGTGGAAGCGCGCCAGCATGACTCTACACAATTAATATTCTACCATCGTATTTGCCAATTGCGGGCTAGGATGCTACAACCATTTGTACTGGAGTTTGTGAAGTCAAGTCAATTATTTGTATAGCGCCAGATCACAACAAATGTTATGACACCCAAAAGTGCAGAGAAGATGATCAAACTATCTAGCAGAAGTAAAAGTCGTTACAAGTAGCAACATTGAAACAGCAGTGACAAAAACCTTCTTTTTAATAGGAAGGAAGGTCTAGAGACAATTTATAGATTCACAGTGGAGAGAATATATTATGCAGACTTGTTGGGAAATATGTTGTACATAAGGCCAAAACATGAAGTGATTACATTAGCATAAGCCATAGGCACCTTGTTGCATAATATTTACCTATATATAGTAAGTAAGTAAGTTTAATTTATATAGCACATTTAAAAATTAAGTAAGATATATTGTTCAGATATTCATATATTGCTTAGATTTTCTACATCACCCACAGAATGCATGTAGGGCTCCTCCATTCTTCCTTCCTGTCCCCCATTTTTTGCAGAAATGATACACCAAATGTCTCTTTTTAATGAGAGTGTAAACAGAGTCTGAAGCCTGGAGCCTAGGTAGATGAGGCAAACTGGTAAACATTACCATGACACTCGTCCCTTATTTGGGCTTTGAGTTTTATCCAGCCCGTTTAGCCAAAGAAAGAGTTTGTAGTACACTTTGTACTCACATCTGGAGAAAAAAAAAAAGTGATAGCGCATCCTCAGACATCACATTCAAAGGATCCCTGTACCTGTTGCCTCATCCTTTGACAACTCATTGGTCAGGATTCCTCCAATCTTGTTAAAAGCTGGGACCTGGATTCCATATTTGTCCAACTCGAGCTTCATGTTGTTTATCTCCTCCTCTGAACAGAAAAAGAATAGATTCAGTTATGTCAATGCCACATTCACAATGAATGTTTATCATCCATGTTAGCATGTCGATACCACTGTGTTACAACAGTGGGTTGCTTCCTTGTGGTGGGAGAGGGAAAAATAAGTGCACCGAGAGCCAGTACTGTATCTTCAGTCTCTACAATGCTCTTGTGCTCTACTTTTTATTGTGGTTGGATCCTGTTTTTGTTTTTTTAAATCAGTGTCAATAATAAAATAAAAAAGTATGAGTCACACCAGCTCAGAAGATAAAGTGAAACAAAAAGTAACTGTACTAAAAACAAGCCTCTAGAATAGTAAAAAGTCTGACTGACAACAAGAAGCCAATTCTGCCAAGTAACCAGTCAGCCAGTGAAGAAAATGATACCTGTGAACTTCACCTTCCCACACAGGTCATGGATCGGTGGAGCTAAACCCAGTCTATACAGGTACAGGCTGCATAAAGACAGACAAACAATCAGACAGGTGAAAAGACAGATGGGTAAACAGACAGAAGGATGGAAAGGTTACAGCACCTGAGGGCATGGATGCAGTAAATAGCTCTTGGCATGTTCTTCTTCTCATAGACGTCTGTAGTTTCAGGCTGAAAGATCTGAGAAGAACGACAACAGCTGATTTAGCTTGAAATTCATACCCATTTGTTTATCAGTCAGCTATCACTGACCACAGGGAGTCCGAGTGTCGTCATGGCATTTCTCCAGTGGATGATGTTGTCAGTGTGGCGGAATTGAAGACCCACTGCCTGATCAAATCAATACAATTGGTTACAGATCATTAACACACCAATAGGTAAGAATGTTGTGATTGCACATATGATATGACATCATGCTGAAAAGGGGGGGTGGGACAAAAGACTTGGATTTTTAAAAAATTCCTTAAGTAAAATAATGATGTTAAGGATTTTGCTAACATAAAATTGTGTGTGTATATATATATATATATATATATATATATATATATATATATATATATATATATATATATATATATATATATATATATATATATATATATATATATAAAAATCAAGCCTTCCTTGTAGGGCCTGGGCATCTCAGTCTTCACATCCTTAATAGCATATATTTTACTTAAGCGATATTATTTGAAATCGTAACAAGTTTTCACATGACCCTTTACAAGTGTCTCTCCTGTACTGGCTTCTCTGCATTGGCTCCCTGTCAAATTCAGAATAGAATTTAAAATTGTTCTTCTAACATACAAAGTCCTCAACAGTCAGGCACCTTCAAATTTAAAAGAGCTCATAGTCCCCTTTGATGCAAGTAGAACCCTTCGCTCCCAGGATGCAGGGTTACTGGTGGTTCCTACAGTTTCTAAAAGTAGACTGGGAGCCAGAGCCTTCAGTTATCAGGGTCCCCTCCTGTGGAACCGTCTCTCAGTTTCAAAACAGGATGCAGACACCGTCTCTACCTTTAAGAGCAGACTGTATGTCATACATAAATCATACATGTGTTACTAACTCGTGTTCTTCTCCAGAGCCTTTGGGCTCCCCACATCTCAGATCCTGGGTGCTGCTGGAGGCTGCAGACCTGAAGAGGCTCAAGCTGCCACCCATAGCTCCACCTGCTCACGTCCCCGTCTGTACATCAGTCTCTTCCCTTTCTTACCTTCTTGATCTCTGTCCCTGGTATTCATTCTGTATATCTGTCTGTGTCCATTATCTGTCCTTGTCTCTGCCCCGCTCTCCTGGTCCCTTTCCACACAACGGGTCAAAGCAGAAGGCTGTTCCCATTGAGCCTGGATCTGCTCAATGTTCCTGCCTGCACAAAGGAAGGTTTTTGTCGCCGCTGTTGCAGGATGTGCTTGCTGATGGAGAATTGTTGGGTGTAAATTCATTGAAGGAGTGTGGTACTAGACCTGCTCTACCTGTAAAGTGTCATGAGATAACTTGTTGTGATTTAGTAATATACAAATAAAATTGACTTGACTTGAAACCAGTGTAAAAACCAGCTTGGCAACCTGGTAGCGCTGCTGGTCAAGGTCATAGATCTTCTTCAAAGGGACAACACCAGGAGCAAACAGATTGCCTAGTTTAGCAACAATGACACCATTCCTCAATGCATCCTCCAGTTCAGTGGGAGCAGGAAGCTCCTCCTTCAGACAAGCCTCCAACCACCTGTGGTAAAAAAAAACAAAAAAACCTGATATTGTAATTGTGCTGTCAAACTTGAAATAAATTAATAAAACTTTGAGTGTCTGTTTATGAAAACCTTTATTTTATTTTTTATTTCTTCCTCCACTTTTGCCCGGCACTCATCATATAAAGCAGGTAACACAATGCTACCGATGTGTTTTCGGCTGGGCATTTCATATCTAGGGTCGAGTGTTTGCACCAACTCAAGAAACCCCCGTTTCTCGACCGTGTAGATTGGAATCATATCTACACAGATGTGCCAACCCTAACAGCCATGGTTATTTCCTTCCATCTGCGGGAGGTATGGCTATACGGTGAGCCGCGGGTAAAAGCCTGTTGCAACGTCTGCGTCTGGAGTTTCTTCTCAACGTCACTTGGCCCAGCTTTTGCTGCTTTTTCTCGTTGACTCTCTGTATTCTTTTTCATGATTCTTTTTTCAGGTGATTAAAAAGTTACTCGTGTTCGAGTCTGTTGTTGGATCGGGCAGCAGCAAACTTTACAAAGTGCAGTAGTCTGATCCTTGTCGGTCTTTTTATATCCAAACCACCGCCATATGACAGAAGTTCCCCCTCTTTTCGGTACAAGCTCCTCGGTTTGCTGGTTGTTCATCATCTTATTGTTGTTTAGATTGAGAATTGGTAACATGTTCTTCTGTGTGGTGTCCAACGTCTTCCTCCATGGCTGTGTATGTTTGAGCTGTGTGCCTGGGCTTGCCGTAAGGCGCGTCGGTGACATAAAATACTGCCGTAAAGCCTGTTTTGCGATACCGCTATATAAACAATAAAGTTTAACATTAAACAATAGACATTTTCTATCATCCAGACAATATATATCGTGATATTGCCCAGCCTTAAAACTGGCTATTCAAATTTCCTTTGAAAAACTATTGGGCCTAGGTCAGGATTTTAAAATATCAGATATTCATTAAATATCCCCAAAAAACTGAAGAATAATGCGACTATTTGTGAATCATCTTGATGTCAGGAGCCAAGCTCACTGCCATGGAGTCAGAGTGCATATCTGACCGTTGTGACGTGCATCAGCCACTCTAGCCCTCCCTTCAGAAAGCTTGTTTACGCACTTTATGCAAACGTGCCACTTATGGATTCTCCACCACACTTCTCCACTTTCAGTGTGCCCCACACACATTACTGCTTCATCCATTTCTGGGGTCCCTCACACAGGTTTCAGCCTAACCTGGCTATCCTTCATACGGTTTGCACCTCAAGGCAAAGCATAAACCTATGCACAGGGATCACGTGCAACAAGGGGTTCAAGACCTTGCTCAAGAAAAATTCAATATTCTGGAGAGAGCTGAGCCTAAAACCATCCCATGGTTACTAGATGTCCACTCTACCACATACGCAAGGTCATGCCATGTGTCTATGAACAGGTGAATAAGGCAGCGGTGAAAAGCACTTCAAGTGCTGCCAAAGAAGCAACATGAATTTTGTGGTTTAAAAATTACATGATGCACAGTATGTAGAATCCTGGAATCATTTCATAGGTTTTTGCAAGAAACCCATTTCCGGTTTCTGGACATGAGGATTGAAACATTGAAGAAACCTAAAAAAAATGATCAGTGAGTATGAATGTAATGCCTGACCTCTTTGCCTCCTCCAGCCGGCACAGGTACTGATAAGCCACATTCTGGATTCTCTGTTCATCCATCTGCTCTGCTGTCAGATGCTGATCTGGTCACATAACACACATCACACTTAAGTATCCAGGTACTGAGCATGCAACTTCAGTTCAGATTGTTAAAAGAACATCATTTTTAAATGACTGGTTGTTTAATGTAAGGTCCATCAACAATAACCATTTTATTTTTTAATTACAATGATCTAGATTTGATTTTTCCAAGTAAAATCTGGTCACATACTGAAGTTCCCCTCACTGAGTGAAACCCACAGATATACATTTTAGAACTGTATTCTCTGACGAGGGCGGGGAGGGAGTGTTTTCTGTCATTTATAAAGTAAAAAAACAATTTCAGACCAACTTCTGACATTTTTAATTTCACTTTAAATGACCCATACACTGCTTCCCTCCATAATTCCTTTTTTGCCTCATTATGCCCCCCTAATTAGAGGACTTTGACTGAATTTCTTCACTCACTTTGAATAATTACCACTAACTATGAACAATGCCATTTACTGGGAGATTTAAATATTGCCATTGACAACCAGTGAGGAAAATTGTCCTTTGAAAATCTTCCAAGGAAGAGGGATTTTAACATCATGAGAGAACTTTTAAAAAGAATTTCAAATCCATCCATCCATTGTCTTGCGCTTGTTCCTATTAAGGGTGGTGGTGGTGGTGGTGGTGGTGGTGGGTGGAGCCTATCCCAGCGGCTACGGGCGAGAGGCACGGTTCACCCTGGACAGGTCACCAGTCCATTGCAGGGCCAACATACAGAGACAAACAACCATCCTAGGGCTGTAATCAACCAAAGAAATTCTTGGTCGACTGAAGCCCTCAAATTTCGACTAAAAATCGACTAATGTTAAAATGAAAACTATACTGTGTCAACTATCAGCACAAGACCTGTTGAGGAATATTTAGACAATTGTTTATGTCACGTTATAATAATTGACCGACACTATCATTTGTCCTGCGCACAGAGCCAGACTGAACGGAGGAGCTCAGCATCGCGGCTGAGACACAAATAGACTTTTAACTTAAAACTTTACTCTTAAACACAAAAGGGCAAGTCCACTGTAAGAATTTTTACAATTAAAACAAAAACAATTATTAGACTTAAACATTGAACTGTCAATTTTGATATGTTCATAGACTCAAAACTGACGGGGCAACCTCAGGTGGACAAGTTACCTTTCTGTTTCTAGGTGATACGCCATGTTTGTAGTGGAGCTGTGATATACAAACTGTTGTTTGCAAACTTTGCATTTGACTTTTTTTCCATCATCTATTTTCATGAAATGCTGCCACGCTGCAGATGTCTTTGACGTGGTGGACGAGGACTGACTTTAAATGAAACCCTCAAAATTAAATACACATTAATCAAACCACCAGACTTTGGCCTTCTGGTACTCTTCAGTCTGTCTGTCTCTAGTGGGTCGGGCTAGTCCAACATAGCAAGAACAAGGGGGTGTTCAAAGATAGATTGTTATCTGTGAAACAGGGGTGCTTTGAAAACACCCCCATTAGCACTTGGTAGTTTCCTCCTGGTGAAAATAACGTGGCAAAAAAAATCGACCAATCAGAATTTTGGTCGAGCCAGAACATATTGATGAATAAATCCCCCCAACCGGTCTAAGCAGAAGGCCGTCCCCATTGAGCCTGGATCTGCATCATGTTCCTGCCTGTTCAAAGGAAGGTTTTCGTCATCACTGTTGCAGGATGTGCTTGCTGATGGAGAATTGTTGGGTGTAAATTCATTGAAGGAGTGTGGTACTAGACCTGCTCTACCTGTAAAGTGTCATGAGATAACTTTTGTTGTGATTTGGCTCTGTATGAATAAAATTGACTTAAATCGACCAGTCGACTGGGAGATTACAGCCCTAAACCATTCGCACTCACATTCATGAATTTCAAATCCATCAGAAAAAAAACATTCAAAAATGATTCGCTCACCTTCGTGCTTCAGTGCCAGAGGTCTATTCTCAGTTTGTTTCTTTTAAGAATAAACACTCACTTCACAAGAGTTTCAGCCTGGTTTCCCATTAGTGAAACTGCATTCTTAAAAGTTTTAACTGGAGATGCACCGAAAGCCCAGCAAGTGACCGAAATCGACCTGTTTTTAGCGAGACCGGCCTGTCAGTATCTCATAATTCCGAATCCAAATTGGTCACTTGCCACTGTGCACCGCCTCACCGCCCCAGCTAACTTATTTTGACGGAGAGGACGTCAAGCCACACATGGAGCCACATAGAACAGAACAGACCAGCCCAGACAGGATTCTTCACACTAATGGCAATTTCTATCTGGTCAATTTTGAAATAAAATACAATGTGCAGGCCCTCCAACCGTAAAAACAGACCTGAAAATGACACAATAGAAACATGTTTTCTACCTACACGTGATAGCAACACACAAATCCAGAGACCACGACCTGATCAGCAGAATCTGAGCAAGTTTACAAAGTCGTCAGGCAGCAGAAATTTGACCTGGGCGGGGGATCGACGTGGTCCAAGTGTGCAAGTTCTTCACCGTGAGTAAGGAGGACATAAAGCTCACAGTCTGTTCACAATTGTCAGATTTACGAAAACATAATGTTATATTTTTTCCTGTATGAAGCTAAATAATTTCATCTTATCATCGTGTATCACAGAAACGGCTCCAAAAGTCCCTTCTGACATACCTTATGTAGTAATATCAATTAAGAATTCAAAACGGAGTTCGACATGTTGTAAAGGTAAATCTTAACATTGTAGGAAAATGACGCCTAAATACAAGCTTTTAACAACCAGGTTGATCAATAAGGTTAGAAAATAACCAACAAAGTCAAATCTTTCATGACACAGAGTGACATTAATTTTGCTATTTAGAAAAAGACGATACTTTACTCACAGCGACTTTGGCCACCGGAATCTGTCATGTTAGCTTTTAATTCCCGCTGCTTTAGCCGGTGTCAGTCCTTGACTTCTACTCTGCACATAAACCTCGGCGGTAACTTAATAAAGTCAGAACGAAAAAAGCAGCGAAACAAAACTTTGCCTCGGAACGAATCCCACTCGAAACAGATATGATTGTCACACTGGGCTTTCCTGTCTGAATTTTAAAAGTTCCCGCCGTTCTCTGATTGGCCGAAAGATCAGGTGCCCATCCCATTGGCTGGGAGAAGCCCGCGTGTTGCAGTGGCATAACATGACAGATTCAAATCAGCCTCACTGGGTACGGAAGCGAAGTCCCTCCCAACTACTGCTCTTATCCACTTTTTCTTCAGTCGCGGTCGAAAATGTCATTGGCTGGGATAAGGTGGGTAGGAAAACTCAGAAATTTTAAATAAGCCGACGACGATTGGAAGGGAATCTCACACCATCATGAAATTGCGTCATGATGCAATTGTACATACTGATGTGCGTCTGCCTCATGAAACCAGATTCAAAGTGGACAACAGCATGGCCTTCTTAGATTCTTCATTTTGCTCACTGCAAAAATATGACCATAACCGGTTTGAACACGAAATAAAACCCCCTTCAGTCACGTCAAGTCAAGTCAAATGATCTTAATGTTGAGAGTGTTTGCTCTCTCTCATTATCCTCACAATCATATTTACCACATGAATCCCAATTATATGAAATAAGTCAGACATCTGACTTACAGGTATGTTAGTCTACAAATCCAATACATCAGCATTTTAAGTTTCAACATAATATGGCCGCATTTCATTATTTTACAACATCATGTTAAAAATTAAAATATAAAAGCATATAAGAGTATGGCAAAAGAGAATAAAATAATTATTTTTTTTTTTTTAGCTGTGGTATGAATTGCATCATATCAACATCTAGCCACGCTGGAATTACATTTAAAAGACTGTTTACACACTCTCGTGCTAAATTTTTTTAAAAAACAACAACAACCTATAACTGCAGTTCCCCTGTGGATTATTTAGTGGCTTGCACATTTGTCTTTTTCTTATTAAAAAAAAAAAAGGTATTTCACTTACGAATAAAAACAAGGAAAAAATCAGGATGAACACTTTCAATAACTTTTATTTCCCCTAATAGATCTGTACAATCTCAAAATCAGACTTAGAATGATCCTAGCAAAAACTCATCTGTACATGTTAAATGCTTTTGGACACAACAGCTTAACACGTATTTAAATAATCCAATGACTTGTCTAGCTATGCAAACACAAAAAACCATGGCTAGAGAACAGGAACATGAGGAAAGAGGGGGGAGCGAGATGACCCCCCCCCCCCCAAAAAATGGAAGAAAGTAATAAATTTTCCCTTTCAATTCCATCTCTTTCTCTCCAGTGTAATAGAAAAGTAGTCAAAGATCTTATTTACAGAGAAATGAACGGAACTCTGTTCAGATTTGTTAAGGGTTGATGGATTTATGTGTTACATGAGAAGTTTATTGGTATATTTCATCTCGACAGTTCATGTATTCACTTTACATACAAGCCAGCAAGACACAATATGGCTACTGCTCCAGATCCAGCACCTATATATGGTTGCCTTTAGAGGTCATGTATCTTGTCCTTTGTTGCCTTACATCTGAATTACATTTTCAAGCACATTTACACCCTAACCCTGCCTCTGCTGCCCTCGGGCACATTGATTCATCTACTCACCACCTAAAGAGCCATTCCTGAGATACATTATTGAAACTATGCATTGTT
Organism: Aulostomus chinensis; assembly: GCF_037954235.1. Classification (NCBI taxonomy): domain Eukaryota; kingdom Metazoa; phylum Chordata; class Actinopteri; order Syngnathiformes; family Aulostomidae; genus Aulostomus; species Aulostomus chinensis. Next base: position 14,435,951 of record NC_141329.1, on the reverse strand, counting down.
GAGCAGTTAGCCTTCCAATTGCCTTAACAGTTCTCAATTTTCATTTCATGATTAAAAAATACCATTCCTTTTCCTGAAACATAATTGGTCTAATACTTAAACCCCTTTCCCAAATTCAAACCTTACACTAGCGAAAAGAAAGCTGCCTTATTGCTAGAGTAACAATGACTTCATAGAGAAGACAATCCATAAAAAACATGAAATACGTGGTGTTAATGGTATGTAAGTGCACTCAACTGGGTACAGAGGGCCTTCCAGTGGAATCATACATGTTTCAGAAGAAGCAGTGCAAACACAGTGAATGACATGGCTCCACAAGGATTTCCCAGCTCAGGGCCTTGTTCTTTAAATGTGCTTCAACTCAGAGCACAGAGGGGTGGAGTCAAGTCTTATTTCACCAAATCAAGCTATGGTTGTTAAGAAACAAGCCTTACTGCACATCTCATATCATTGTTTTCTCAACCTCAGTTTTGAGTTGGCTTCATTCAAGTTTGTGCACAAGTACTTGCAACAAATATTTGTTTTGTTTGGGGGCGCGCGCGGGGGGGGGGGGGGGGGGGCCTTTCTGTGTTTTCTACCTGAAAAAGCCTTAAGTTAGCCAGCAACAAGGACACCGTTACCCGGATGACTGATACAGCAGTCGTGATTCAATTTATGTGGCTAAAACCTTTATTTTTGAATAAAGGCCGAGCAATAAACTTTATTTCCAAACATGCTAATGTCCTGTTAATCCTGAGTTTCTCAGTTTTGGTTTATGACAACAAATGCAGATTACAGTGAGATCAAGTTAACTCAAGTTATCCACACTAAAGTTCAGAGCCCTGATTTGCATTTAGATGCATTACTGTGATCTGTTTTACAGTGAAGATAAAGGATATGCTACTCTCGTGTAGTGCTCCATGATAATTTCAGTCAGAGTTGCAGTGGCTCACTGCCAGTGACACTCTACCATCATACTTGGACTTTATTGTGTTGGTGCTGCTCTCCAGCTCAGGCATTCCTGATAATTAAATCAAAAACATCTATTACACTTGCAGTAATTTGACATAGGAAAACTTGTTAAACACAAATCAGTGAAGACTAATACCAAGACTAATATCTAGAGGCTGCACTTCCCTTCAGAAATCAATTTTTAACATTTCTAACTTTGTGGCTTCATTGAAAAATACACTGAAACTGTTACAGCACCTCTACATTCAAAACAGTCAACTGTTTCAAAATAGAACCCCAGGATTTTCAAACAACTGACATTTTTTAATCCACTATACAAAATTCAATTACCTTTAATGTTTGAGGACAGTACATTTTGAGTTTGGAGGTGCTGTGACAGAATCGGGGTCTTTACCTTTAAAAAAAAAAAAAGTCATGTCAAAGAGATAATCTTTGAAAACACCTCTGGTCTGTTAAAGACTGGAGGAGAAAAGTCATGGAAGGCCAGCTAGTGTAAGCCCTGTCTTGCCTAGAGGTGCAGCTGTGATTGAAGATGGAAATTCCAGATGTCTCAGACATGAAATTTCATGTCCACTTGATATCCTCTGCCCCTTTTACTTTTTCAGCGACATTTTCTTTGCTTTCCACATGCAAAGAATCTAACATCGACTTGGAAATGTATCAGCCTACAGATGAGTATATCTGAAGTGTCAAGCTGTTTCATTAATACAGTCTAGTGTTTATCCTTACGTACAGGCATGATGATCAACATAATGCACAGGTTGAGGGCAAAAAGGAAGGCAGGGTTGGGGAGACAAAAATACTGGTTGCACCTTTATTTAGTTACAATATAGTTGTTGTTTTTTTTTAATTTACAAGTAGCTCTTCCTTTCTTCCTTCAGCACTTGTGTACAAAAACATAAAGGCTGTCTCGTTTTTATGCAGTGCCATATTTTCTTAAGTTATGCCTGGAAACAATGTTTAATTTCATTTGAAAGGAATGGAGGGGTGGGGGGACAAAGAAAAACAATCTTTTATCCAGTGGTGGGGCTGGGAATCCAGGCTGGCCTGGGTCCTTACAGATCACAAGGGGGTCTGGGCACATTCAAAATCCATCCACCCACACGCCCAGGCCCCTCTCTGCCAGCGTGCGGTTAACTGAAATCAACTGAAGAACAAGAAGGACACCTGTGTTATGCAGATGTACAAGATTCAGTATCAGCTCTATATATATATATATATATATATATATATATATATATATATACTCTCTAAACACATGGCTCAAACTTACAAAACCTTGATGAGTCAAACAAGTTCCAAGTTTATTTTGTTTGGAAATGAGACTGATTTGCAGACTTCATGTATTCTTTGCGGCGTTTGCAGCTCCCCGATGATGTCACTTCACAACGTTCCCAAGGCAGCAGGAAGAAAATAGCTGCTCGTGTGAAGTCAACGCAACGTTTTTCAACTTTCTGCAAAAATGTGACTTTTGCAACAAAAATGCAAGGATTATGAGATCATGCAAGCCCCACATATTTTGCGTGGAAATCAGTGAATTATGCGGTTTAAGTGCGGCGTCTTTGAAAAAATGCGGCCGCCGCATAAATTTGCTGATTTAGGCTGATTATGCATTGAATTATGCATTCGCATAATCACGGTTTTCTGGATGGACTGATCTACACTATCAGTAAAACTGAGCCTTACGAGAGTCACCTCTCTCCTGCCCTTGATTTATTTCATGTACAAATGTTACAAGAAGCAATTAGTCTTGTCGGTAAAACGGAAATTTCCCAGAGTTGTTGCTAATTATCAGCCTGCAAGAAATGGGAGGGATTACGCCCTTCCAAGTCAAACATCTGTGTTGACTTTCTGAAAATAGATTAAAGCCCAAATTATATTAGAGTTTGAAACAAAGGGAAAATTAAACATAGGAATACATTCATTTTTTAATCATGTAATATAACCACCCAAAAATTTAAAGTAGGTGTTAAATGTATGTTTCCTCAAGTTTTGTTTTTACAAAATTAATCATGGCAACAAACTGAAAAACAAAGAATCAGACTTAATAATGATCCTGGAATGAATTATGTGCTATGTACATTCACCAGAATAAATAACCACAATTAAATTTGTGAATACAAAACATACCTGCAATTAGAATTAATTGCAAAAACAAGGTCCTGTAAAAACAGAATTTTGCACCCCTAAGTAGCAATGTCCCAGTCCAATCTGAAGTATCAGGCCAATGCAGGTTCTTCTTTTTTTAAGGTATCAGATGGGAATGGATTTGGCAGTACATGAACCCTAAAAAACGGAGCAAAAAATGCCAAGAAACTGAGGTTCAGAGGGTTCATGTATTTGGCCTAGTTCACAAGTGAATTTCCTTGGTTGTGGTCTAAAAGCCCATTCATTTAAATGAAGTATTTCATTTATATACCCAATCCAGTTATTTGGTTAAATAAAATTTATTTTGTGTCACGTTAAACTCTGTTGAAAAGTAGCTTTTTTTGAATAATCCACTTGGCCACAAAGCTTCAAACTACAAGCTAAATGATCAACCATAGTGGTCTATTCAAAACTTATATTTGTGACATTTTATGTGCAATGCTGAATTGTGAAACTAATTTGGAAAGGAAGTTTTTCAAGCGTCTCACCTCATCCCCCACCATGTTCCACAGGTGAACCAGTGGGAGGCCTGTGATGTTATCGTAGTTCGTGACCTTTGGTGTCCAGGAAAAACATACTGCCAGTTAGTAAAATGTGCCTGTCACAATTAGGAGATGTTTAAATGACAAAGATAAGCTTACTCGTGCAAGCAACGCAACTCCTCTGGTCATCTCCTCCAATGCTGACGTGGCTTCTGGTGAAAACCGATCTTCTCCTGATACAACACATTCATACAAAAGATAAGGGAAACACATAAAATCAAACTGTTCTGAGCATAGACTAACTGTAGCTATAAAGAGAGAAACACTGATAGAACTAAACCATTAAAAATGATTACTTCAGTGGAAGCTCAGACAGTTTTGGATAATTAAGAGGTTTAGAACACATATTGAGCTCATCTATTTGATTTGACGGGTGCATAGAAGGACTCCTGCACATCGTCTGACTCATACAATATATTTATTAGTGACTTTCCAGTCCTTTTTTTTAATCAAAGAGAAGCCTTCTTAAATAGCAAATGACCATCAGTCTGCAACCAATCACACTCCCCAACTGAACGAAAAAAAGAAAAAACAGTTAAAGACAATGAATCCTAGTAAATTTAATACAATATAATCCAATTACAAACACACATATACATACATACACACATATACATGTGTGTATACATATATACATGTTTGTGTACATACACACATACATGTATACATACACACATACATGTATACATACACACGTGTATATATACACATATATGCACATGTATACATACAAAAACACTTATGCACGTATATTAACATATATACATACATGTTTGTGTACTTACACAAATACATGTTTGTGTACATACACACATACATGTTTGTGTACATACACATATATACACATGCACACGTATGTGTATACATACACGTGTGTATATATACATAAATGCACATATATACATACACACATACATACATGTATACATAAACACATATATACATAAATACATCTATACACAAATATACACGTATACACACTTGTATATACATACATATATTAATAAACATTTACATATAAACACATACATATGTGTATGTACATACAAATACGCATTTTTACATACACACTTTTTCACCTTGTAACAATATCTGACAAAGAAAAATGGCTCATAGAAAAATATGTTTTCAAACACAATATTAAATGAGGCCTCAAAAAGAGCTTCATTTAGACCCAATGCACACATACGGAATAGAAAAACTTTATTTATTCAGTGGAGCCAAAAGAGTAATCTCTTTTTTAATGGTGCCCTGAATTCAATATTCCAAAAACTGACTGTTCCATGTCTCTACGACATTCCTATGGGCTGTGGTGCCCCCTTTTTAGATACCTAGGTGGCACTTGAGAACATTTTGGGGGTTAATTTTTACATTTTATCAAATTTTTCACCAGACCTGATGTGTGTGCCAAATTTGGTGAGTTTTTGAGCATTTTTAGGGGGTCAAATTGAGATCTGAAGTAATCGAATAAGAAAGAAAAAAGAAACGGAAGAGATACAAAAGGGTCTTTGCCCCCTTCGGGGCTCAGACACTTATTATCAATAAAACAAAGCCATCAGTTCTGCAGGAATCCAGGAGCCAGAAACTCATGTAAAAGGAACCTGCTTAAGCGTTTCATTGGTAACCAAGTTTGAGAAAAGAACAGCTGATGAAAATGGACTTTCAAGAGTTTCTTTAAAAGGCTTAACAGTTTTTGAAATACTTTTTGATGAGCTCCAATTGGCCACAGACCAAATCATTGGTTCTGACATTTAGGAATAATTGTCTTTATGGAGGAGGAGGGAAAGTGTAGTACATCTGGGAGCTCATCCAGGACTTTAGCGACTGTTGCTCTTTGAAAACAATGCATGGTGGCACTGAAGAAAATGAAAATTTGTCGATATAGATTCGCCCTTAAAGTAGTTGGTGGGGAAAAAAGGACGAGGAGGCTACCACTGCAGCTCAACAGGGCAAAATGGTGAGAGACTGTGAGAGCTGTGATGATTGTGGCGTCGAGGTGGTGGTAACAGCCACAGGAGAAGAATGACCGCTCACCTGGCTGGAGCAATGGAGACTCTGTGTCCGAACACCATCTCCTTCAGGCATTTCCCATCCAGGATGAGGACTGATGATTAGGCCCCACAATAGACGCTGAGCACACTGAGGTTCCATCAGTCGGCAGAGAGGGATCCATATATAAATGGACATAATCAGCAGGTCATATTGCAACACAAACCTGATAATCTGTGTACATACTTAAACATATCCAGCGCTGTTTAAAGTGTAAATATAAATCCAGTAAGCTTCTTTCTGATTAAGTAGTTTGTCATGGACACTCCCCCTTTGTGGCATGTGCATTCAATACCACAGAAACATGAAGAGACATCATGGTGAGTATAACTAACTGTACAGGGAAGCATGGCTAAGAAAAAAGAATTGCCATCTAGCAGCTAAAGGGTCACTAGTTCAAGCCTCACTTCTGCCGATGATCTAACTGTAGGAGAATTCTTAGGAAATATACTGTACCCTGCTCCATAAAACCACTTAGAGACTAAAACAGTGGATCAGTGGGAATAAAGCTCAATACACAGGAATGAGCAAGACTATACTGAAGCGCTTGCCATGACTCCTCATAATGTTTCTGATACTTTTTGATACTGGACACACCTTCCAAATCGGGGCGATGAAGATGAAGAAATTACTTAAAAGTATCAAGAGGCTTACTGGATTTATACTCTTCAGGCACTGGCTCCTACAGGACTAAATGAAGAATTACTCCATAAGAATTACTTGTATGTGCAATATAGTCACACTTTAATGTATATCTTTTCTGGATAAAGTAGAAAGATGGTTTACTTCCATATACATATAAATATACAGAAAGATCTTTTGGTTTGTGTAGCAATATGACCTGCTGATTCTGTCAGTGTGCTTGGCATGAAGATTTTTGGATACCTAATGTAATACCGTTTTTTTTTTTTTAAGTTTTTTTCCCCCATGCCAAATGTTTTTTGGTCCTTATATGCACATAGGGAGTGAGCAGACTGATGACCAGTTTCTACTTAAGATGGCTTCTCGCTGATAAAAAAAAAAAAACTGTTTGTCTGATTAATCTCTTCAGTTGGAATGTCGCCAATAAATGTTATACTGCAAGTGCTAGAGTCGTTTTTGCAATGATTTTAAGCTTTTAAAAAAAAGTGTACCTGGAAGGGGGGCGATGTTGTCAAGCACCACTTCAGCCCCTTGAAATGGTAATGTTACAAAGTCAGACCTGGGGGGGGGGGGGAATCATGAGAACAAATGTGAGAGCACTTTGAGACAACCCAGCACTCAAAGTTCCCAAACCCCAGGATTGGAAACTTTATGAGCGGGCTCACACTAGCTTATCTGATATATGTGTACATACAAAATATCTCAAAATGTCCATGACAATACATCAACTCCTCCCTCAAACAGATACGATAAAAGTTGAACATTTTAAATGCTCAAAGGGGGTGTGCATTGTGGGACATTTGTATTATACTCTATAGGAAACCTGTCAGTGGTGAGAATGTTTTGGTTTGGTGGTGTACATAGTGAACCATTTAATACCCACCTTATTTGCCGTAATGAGTCAATCTTGACTCTGTCATAGCCGCCATAGTCAACATATCTAATTTCCACTTCATTTGTTTCATTATAGAAGGTGATGACCTGAGCCCTCCACCAGGCTCCTACTGCTGGAGCTGCACAGATGAGTCCCACTAGAGGACAAGAGATCGTGAGAATTAGTCAAATAACAGAGCTTAGTCTGGATCACTCACACCAAGAATATATATGAAGTATAACAACTTTCAAATCATTGAGCCTCATGCCAAAACCGCTCATACTCACAAATTTGTTTGTGAAATCATTCTTATGAGTGATTTATGAAAATTTCCAGGATTCAAAAATATTTTCGTATTAGAGATTTTCTCAGACGTAATCATAATCTGCAAGTGGTGCAGACGTTTTGTACCAGTTACGCATAACCCCCCTGTTCCTCTTTACAATTAACTTTAATGTTGACTATTACATTGTGTCTTCTTCATGACTTTGAAGACAAGAGGACGAGCATTACAGAGATGAATGCAGTCACTATAAAAACAGATACAAGATCCAGGATAGAATGTTGTGGTTTTGTGTGTATGTTTAGGCCTACCGGCGCAGATGGACTGCTGTTCTCCCAGCCTACACCAGCTAAAATCAACTCAGAGGATAAGGATGAAGCCAACTACAATTATTCCCTGAAACATTATGCCACTGAAATGATGTGCAAGTTCAACTTAACCTATATTAGAGGGACCAATGTTTGCACTGTTGTCACATGTTGGAACGGACTCTCCAGGCTTTGGAGAGAATTTTTTTCTATTAAATGTAAAACGTTAACAGTTATCGTGCACACACAATGGGACATGCTTTGACAACACACACAGCTGGGACAGTAATGACAGCACCACTCATTTTTCTCATTCTTTGGCTCTATAATATATAATCAGCATTTCTGTTGATCCATTTCTGAGAGCTGAACTTCCATTTCAATACCATTTCCATGACTGGAGTGGCTCTCCAACTGTGATGGACAGCTGACTTTACAAGTTATTTTGAGAATGTTGATTGTCATATTTGTCTGCCCAGGAACCTGCATTCATTGAAAACATTTGGGATTCATTATGTTTATGCAACTCACGTGTGAGCACACTCATCCAGCAACACCTCACGCAAAAAGGACAAGAAATTTAAGAAGAAAATAGTCATTGTCTTGCGTGAGGCCCATTGTTGCTTATATTTTTCAACTGACTTACATGATGAATGTTTCATACATGTCAGGAGTGTCAGATCTAACATATAAACACTGTCAGGATGTTCCCTTCAAAATTGAAACTAAGTAGGACATGCTAATTGAGTTCTCAAAACCCTAGCCCCCTTCCAATTAAAAACTTTTTGCAGATTACCATATCAGTGGCTGTTTGAGCTTCATTGTGGAAACTGAATTTCAAAATTTAAAAATATGTTTGAAAATACCATGTCCAAGTATTTTTTCTTAATTAATATGAAAGGGATTCATTACATTAATGTAACTGGGGGGAGCTTAATGACTGCTGGTAGATGCAGTTTAGCAGAAAAAAGTAAGAGTGACTTGTGGAGTCAAAGACTGACAAACTCTAAATGTTACTTTCAGCAGGTGAGGGAACGGCAGGGGGGCCAGGCTGAGAGTAGCAGAGGAACATCTGCTGGTCAAGGCTTCTAAGGGCGTGGAAGGTGGGATGGGTATGTTGCTGGACAAAGATGTGGCCTGCTGACACGATGTTCACCACAATCACTTCAACCGTCACACCACTGGGCAGATGAAGCTGCAGAGACAAATGACATGAGGGGAAAGTTAAACTTCAATAAACAAAATACCTAGTAAAAAGAAATAATCAACACCACCACCCAATAAAAACACACACCGAATAGGACCCTTAAATGAGTGTAGATAGCAAGAAGCTTATGACTATGTAGTATACGGGCCTCATGAACCTGAACTCTGCCTCATCTTCTCATCAATAGCCTAACAAAAAACAAGGCTGCAAGATTAATCCAATTGCAATCCCGATGTCTGCCTGTGCCATTACATAGCCACAAAAAATAATAATAATGATAATAATTGGGATTTCTTTAAATTGTGCATGTGTTGTCTTTGAATGAGACAACGTAACCTCTGAGTGTGTGTCTGTTAATGTGATTCCCACCAGCTGTCCAGATGTGTGCATGTGTTTATGTTATGTGTTTAGTCACATGACTACTTGGCTCACAGACCACAGATTGACCAACATTGACGTCAATAAGCAGGAGCATGACGAACAAACAGACATTGAGCCCAAAAACTCCATTATATGACAATACTTACAGAAGGATGTTGAACACAAACACGTGTTGTGTAATACTTGTAACATTTAAATCACTATGCTCCAGGCCAACACAACCTATCTGTTTATACATCAACACCTAAGAAACAACACAGATAAAAGCATAAAAACGATGTGAATTAATGCCCAAGCAAGTAAAGACAAAGACAACTGAGAGCCACCAACACCTAATAAAACAAAAGGAAAAAAATTGTACAATTACATAAACATTTGCAAGTCTAAATTCATACACTAAGACCTGATAGAGAAATCTTTGATTCGATAAAAACAACTCAGGCCCCTACTTGTGAGGGGCCTATTTCAGAAAGCACATTCATCAGACTCTGAGCTTAACCCTGAACAGTGAGTTGATGTAACCTAGATGGGGAATTGAGTTATCGGTTTCAGCACAGCTGATTTGAGTTAAATTATTGAACTCTGCATAAGCTTACTCTGAGTTATGTGCGTGCATCACAACTTTAAAAAGCCAACATTAATGGACCCCCAATTCTATGATTAACCATGGCAACTGCAAACAAAGTGAGGTCAGCATACCTTACCTCTCTGGAATTAAAACACCTGATTACATACACAGAGTATGACCATATTTTTAATGTGTTTCCTGTGATATCTCATATTTGGATCTCAGCCCCATGGCAGCCAAGTGTCTTTTTCTGAAGGGGGGCCAGCACGGGCCAGCATCCAACTGATGGCTGGGCCTGATAGATAACAGATTCATGGAAGGAGTATTTGTGAAATCAAGAATGTGTTTATTTGGAAACTAGATAGTGATTAAAATGATTCATGGTTGGTTTATGTATTTAAAGTAAAATGATTTTGATTTTCCACCTGTGTTTCTGACTCATGATTCTACCTTCATGCTCTGCCTAAGTTAGACGTCACAATTAGGTGATTATAAATATGCAAAATCCGTCCTCTCTGATATTTACATAAATATGTTTGCCGTACCCAATTCTTGTTCAGACCTACATTTGGAAACTAGACCAATTAAGGATTTGGGGATATAGCTTAAACAGGCCTCCTCCTGGAACCATCACCTTAATGTGGTGGAGGACTTTGAGCAACCTAAGGACCCAAGGAGTTATGCTGTTGGGGGGATTTTGCCCCTCGTAGGGTCACCCAAGGCAGACTGGTCCTAGGCGAAGGGCCACACAAAGAACGAGTCAAAAGACCCCTCATGGGCACCTGGTAGCCGGGCCTTCACCAAAGGGGTCCGGCCGTGCCCAGCCCAGAAAGGTTACATGGACGCATCTCCCCGTGGGCCCACCACCTGCAAGAGCACACGGAAGCTGGCCTTTGGGACATGGAATGTCACCTCTGGGGGGGAAGGAGCCGGAGCTGGTGGAAGAGGTTGAGCATTACCAGCTAGATATAGCTGGCCTCACCTTGACACATGGCTCCGCTTTTCTCTCCTTTGCTAGAGATGCTCCGGGTGAGAAGCGATTTACTGGTCAATCTACATTCCACCCCTCACCTGTGGTCATGAGCTTTGGGTAATGACCGAAAGAACGAAATGAGTTTTGCTCCACAGGGTAGCTGGGCCTCTCCCTTAGAAATAGGGTGAGAAACTCAGTCATTCGGGAGAGTCACAGAGTACAGCCGCTGCTCCTCCTTCTCAAGAGGAGCCAGTTGAGGTGGTTCGGGCATCTGGTGATAATGCCTCCTGGACGCCTCCCTCAGGAGATTTTCCAGGCATGTCCAACCGGGAGGTGGCTTCAGGGCCAACCCAGGACACGCTGGAGATATGATACCTGGTTACTTGTGGCCATTACCATCAGGCTCAGTTTCCCTTCTGGAATATTTCCTAGTGAAAAACTAAAATAAATTTTTTGGCTTTTACTCCTTGACATATTCTGTTATGTGTGGTAAGCCTGTAACATAACATTAGTGCATTATAGCTGGGAGGGGTTGACAGACAGACAGACAGATTACTTTATTAATCCCTTTTGAACGTTCCGCCAGGGAAACTGCAATCTCCTACACAGTCACAGCACTGTTACCATAAAGGTAAAAAGGATAGACATAAATAAAACTGTATAGAAACATAGAAAAGAAAAGCAAACAAAGACTATATCTATATATATATATATCTATATATCTATATATCTATATATCTATATATATATATATATATATATATATATATATATATATATATATATTATATTCGTTTAGTGATGAAATAAATGCATGTTTTCAAATTTGTGTATTGGCTTTATGTGACCAGTAATTGAAAGAATGACAACAATACAAAAATTTTTTTTTTTTTTTCTGGGTTATTTTATTGATGGAGTTCCAAAAAAGGCCAAGTTCAAAATTATTCATACCCCTGACAATGTTTCAACAAACATGTGCCAAATGTGGTAATTTTTGTCCAATAATTCCTTCAAGATGTCACAATGGAATAAAACCTTTTATTTAACATTATTGGACAAATGCTAAAGCGAAAAAAGGCATCTCTCCAGAAGAGTATAAATAGTGGGAAAGTGTTCAGGTCATTGTCAATTTCTGGTCATCATGGTAAAGAAGACGGAGCCAGTGAGGACCTACGTCAGCGTCTTGTTCGTACCCACAGTGAAGGAAAGGGTTACAAGGCCATTTCCAAGCAGTCCCTGTCTCAACCGTCCAGAGCATCATCAGCAAGCACAAGAGGTTCAACACTGTCAAAAACCTCAGTGGGCGTTGCCAAAAGCATAAGGTGTCCCCCAAACTTGCCAGGAAAATCTGCTGAGAGATCAACACCAACCCACGGACCACAACCAAGGCCCTAATTCAAACACTTGAGCAGACAGGGACAAAGGTGTCACGGTTCACCATTGAGCGAGTTTTGCACAGAGGAGGTCTCCATGGATATAAATCTCGGAAGATGCTGCTGCTCAGGAAAAAACATCTGGTAGCTCGCCTGGCCTTTTGTAGAGGTCATCTGAAGCAAGATCCCAGCTTTTGGTCAACCATCCTCTGGTCTGATGAGACAAAGCTGGAGTTATTTGGGCATATGGATACTCAATATGTCTGGAGGAAGAAAGGAGAAGCCTATAGACCAAAGGACACTGTGCCCACGGTCAAGTATGGTGGTGGAAGCATCATGCTATGGGGATGTTTCTCTTCCAGTGGCACAGGGAATCTCGTCAAGGTCCAAGGTACCATGAAAAAGGAGGATTACATCAGGATACTTGATGAAAATGTCAAGGAATCTGCTGTGGAAACTCCAGCTTGGCCAAAACTGGATGGACCAACAAGACAATGATCCTAAACACACTGCCAAGGTAGTGAAGAAATGGTTCAAGAAAAATAACATTAATGTCCTGGAATGGCCAAGTCAAAGTCCTGACCTCAATCCCATTGAGAATTTGTGGTGTCACTTGAAGACCAGAGTGAAGCCGAGGAAACCAACCAACCTGACCCAGCTTGAGGCACTCGCCAAGGAAGAGTGGGCCTGTGTGTACCTGAATGTGACTTTGTATATGTGCATAGTAACAGGAATAATAATAATTATAATATTAATTATAATTATAACAACAATAATAATTGTAATATTAATTATTATTATAACAATAATAATGATAATATAATATAATATGATATAATGATAATATAATAATATAATATGATACACAGCTTCTAGGTTTTGAAAAAGACACGCAGTCAGGACTGGTGGTAATACACAAAGGGAAACTTTGATCAGTGTTATAAAATGCTCTTAAAGTGAAAATAATAGTTTATAACACTAATTTCAATTTATTGTATTATCACGACAGGTCCATGAAAGGGGACATTTCCTCTGGCTCCCTTCGGCTCGGCTCTGGTCGGGTCAGTTTGTTCCCGTTTCAACTGGCCCCAACACAGTACCAACTGTTACAATTTTGGTCACTGCTCCACCGGGGTTCCAAGTGAGCCAAATGGGGACTAAAATGTGATGTAAACATATAGCGAGGCGATGACTGGGTAACTTATCTGCTTATGTTGTCTACTTCATATCATCTTGGCCTCGGTGGAGTACTGGTCGATCGCTTGGTAAAATCTTTTATATTTTTCTTGGGTCTTCTGTTTCGCCACTTGAAGCCTTGCCTGTTTGTCATCCCTTACTTTTAGTTTGAGCAAAAACCACTGATCGAGCAACAGGCATAATGCTGCCTCCATGTCATCCATTGTTGTTGTTGTGTCACACCCAAATTACATCGGGGAACTGTCGGCCGGTGAGTACACCCCACACTGACGTGGTACCCAGTGCTAGTGGAAACACACCAAGCCATAACAACCCAACCCCACCCGACTTGAGCCAAAACGAGCCAGTGAGAACACACCCTAAGTGAACATGACTTGATGCTTCCCAAGTGTGTCTTTAACTTGGACACCTCGATTAAGAGCTGTCCACATGATCAGATAAGCCAGGACAGATGTAAATACCAGGTCAGCAATAGTAATGTTAAAATAAAATGTGAGTTGCACAGGTTTACGAAGGCCAATTTGCTGACAAAACCTCAAACCTTGGGAAAAATGTAACGGAATCTAATGTATGTTATTATGTTGTTGTATAACCAACTGTACCGCTCTGTGCTCCCTCAACCCCTTAAGAATCACTGCATTTTTCAGTGTTTTTCTTAAACGCCATGCAAACATTCAAAGCAGCACAGTTGCCACATAGTTCAAGACTCAGATGTGTCCTTGGTCTCTCTGGAAAGGTTAACATTCTCAGGTGTTTTGTAGAAGTGTCCGTTTGATTCTGTGATTTACTGACAAGGAGATACAGTGGTTAGAATAAAGGGTTTTTAGTTCTGCCCAACTAATCTGTCTAAATGTTGACTCGGAAAACTAGGTCTATGACCTACTGGGGGAACAGGCATCATTAGTCCACAGACACAGGTCCTGACTTCATACAGTCCAAATCTGAAGTCAAAATGTCAAAAAATGTCCTGTATACAGTAATTGGCACACATAACATCCTAGGCGTTGTCCTTGGGTCCTATTTGGAGACTCCAAAAGGACATCTGGATACCCAAACATAATAACATAAGATCCATTTGCCAAACAAACACAATCTCAGTCTCTACTGAAAACTAACACTGGCAGGATGCAGCCTTGCATAGGATTTTGATATTTTTGGCAAGTTTGGGATGGGATAACAAAGGTAAAAAGGTCAAAGGTTTTTCTATTCGCTGGAGCATGCAGGCAACTCATAGTGCTACCATAAAAATATATAACAATAATTAGAACAAATAGAGAACAATCGAGCAAATCATCATCGACAACATCAAAAACTATATACATCACTGTAAGTGTTCATTAATTGTTCTGTATTCTGACTTGAAATTGAATATGACTATGGCAATAATAATTGTTTGGCTTTTGTGTGACTATTCCACCCTCTCTATCCCACTCACACACTCGGACACACTGAAGACAAAACGTGCCCATCCCCCCACTCACGCAGCTAATACACACATTCCTTGTGCAAATCAGGCTGTTGACAAGCCGGCATAAGTAAATGGCAAGCCTATTATTCATTGTAGTACATGAACGCGCATCTAGAACAACTGGATCAGTCACTCATAGCTCCATGTCTGGGTCCACTCCTGCAAAAAATTGCTCAATGTCTTCACGACCGCAGGCTCTTTGTCTGAGTGTCCCAGGCGGACAACTGAAGCACCATTTCAGCCACTTCCTCTGCCGAAAATCACATACTGGCCATCCTTTCTCTAGCTCTCTCGCATTCACCAACATCTACTACTACAACAATGCTTTGCACAGCCAAGCTAACTTTACGTAGCCAAGCTAACTTTATCTACAGCGAGTACGCAAGCGCCTTGTTATTGCCAAACAATCCTGATACCATCATGCCAGGTACAGGTTTTTTTTGTCTATTTATTGGTTAAAAGGATATCTAGTTCTCATTGGGAAAAAATCTCATAAGCAGGCATAAGAGTCAATCAAATGATGCATGGTCCATTCTGGAAACTGGGGCCTGGTTGGGGTTTCAGTGCTGTAGCTCAACCCAGGCACTGATTGGCTTGTGTGTGATATATTTGCGTTCAGCAGGACCTCACCATGACCAAACAAGTTGTGTCATGTGGACTAAATGAATACTGGCAACTCTGTGTGATGTTCTGAACTCCGTAGGGAAAACTAACCATGACACTGCAGATGCTGTGTTACGCAGCTTTCCAAATAAAAAACATGGATTCCGCTGGAAATTAGGGATGCACCGATTGATCAGCCAGCCAATCAATCCGATTTCCTTAATTTTGTGGGATCAGCGATCAAGCGATTCTTTGATGTGAAACCAATCTTATCTACCTCTGCAAAGGTCTGAACGTCAGCTTGAAAGTCTGCTCTGCCGTGAGAGAGGGCTTACTGACAGGCCCGCCCACTAGGTCAGGTCACGTCTGCACAATGTATCAACAGTTACCCAGAGCAGCTCAAACAAACAGGAATGTCGTCGTCAGTGTGGGAGAATTACACATTTAAAGATGGACAGCAGAGGATTGCAATTAGCAATAAATTTAAGGTGGAAATAAGTCGTGGAGGTGCCACAATCAAATCGTTCTACACAACAAATCTTATTCGCCATTTGAGAAATCATCACTCCACTGAGTATGCAGCATTTGAAGCTAGCAATCGAGCTAAGGCTAATGCTAAAGCTGCAGAGAGCAAAGAGCCTGCCAACAGCCCGCTGTTAGCTCTTATGAGCAGTGAAAAGAGCAAAGCTACTATGAGGAAACTTACGGAGTTCATGGCATTGGACAACCAGCCATTTTCGGTTGTTGAGGACCAAGGTTTCAGAAACCTGATCCAGCACTTGAGCCCACGATATGATATGCCGAGTTGGAGATACTTTTCAGACGTTGCATTACAGGAGTTGCTCGACCAAGTTTCGAAACACCTGCAGCCTGCTTGACGCCGATGCACAGACACTGAGGTTTACAACAGACATCTGGACTTCCAATGTATATTTAATGTCCATGTTGAGTCTTACTACGCAGTGGATAGACAAACATTTTGAACATTATCAAGTGCTTCTACACTGCAAAGAAATGCCGGGGTTTCACACTGCTGCCAACTTAACAGCACAGTTTTTGGAGATGCTAGACAATGAAAGAGTTCGTTGTTTCACGGGACAACGCTCGTAATATGGTCAAAGCACTGGATGATGCCAACTTGAAAAGTTTGCCCTGCCTAGCACACACACTGCAACTCGTAAACGAGGGACAGCTAGCGCAGCGCAACATCATGGATATTGTGGCAATGGGAAGGAGAATTGTCTGACATTTTAGGCATTCATTGTTCGCCTATTCCCGACTCTACGACATACAGACGCAGTTAGGTCAGTCCAGGAAGCAACTGCAGCAAGACGTTTCAACCAGGTGGAACAGCACAGTCTACACGTTGCAGTCCCTGATGTAGCAGAGACGTGCTATTGGTGTGTATGCTTCTGAGTATGAGTTACCAGCCACATTCACTGCACACCAGTGGGAGCTAATCGACAATGTGCTGACTATCCTCGCACCTTTTGAGGAACTCACAAAGGAGATCAGCTCATCAACACCGACAGCAGCAGATGTCATTCCAGCCATCACTGCACTCAAACGGCTTTTGGAGAGGCAAGCAAACACGTGGTGTGAGTACAGCCAAAGCCACACTGTTGGATGCTGTTCTGAGAAGATTCAGCAACATTGAGCATGAGCCCCTGTACACCTTGGCCACTATTCTTGATCCAAAGCAAGTAACTATGAATATTGTGTTTTCTAGCCATAATTACTATTAGTCTACTACTACATTTACAAAAAGCAAAAGCAAATTAAAAATGAAAATTGCTTTATTAAAATGTTTTTCTTTGTTTACATGTAAGTCATAAAAATTGATAGTTTACAAAACACAATGATTGACCCATCTTTCTTTGTTTATGCAAAACAAGGTACAAGAATCGCTATTTCTCAGCAGAGGTGAAGGATGAAGTGAAACAGCTCCTTTTGGCCAAACTTGCAAAGGGGGAGACCAGACACACACCTGTGGATGAGAGACCTGTTACAGGAACATCCACTGAACTGGGACCTCCTGACACAGATGCACCTGCATCCAAAAGGTGTAGCCTACTGTATGCAGTACACAATGAAATCCTGAATGAGAGCATTGAGAAGGAGCAACAGCTGGCCAGCCCTTCAGCTGTGCAGGCACAGAACTACCTATCTGAGATTCCCATCAACAGGAGCCAGAACCCATTGGCATACTGGAAGCTCAACGAAAATCATTTCCCTCATCTTGCTCCACTTGCCCAAGCCTATCTCTCTGCCCGTGCACAAGCATTGAAAGCTAGCGCCTGTTTAGCTTGGCTGGACATGTAGTAGATGACAAAAAAGTCACCTGTCTGGTGAAGAGGCAGAAATGCTTTTGTTAATCAAGGAAAACCTACCATTAATTTACAAGAGACTGCAAAAAGTGAGAACAACTTACCTGTGTCATGTTAATTCTTGTTATAACCTGTTGACTTTTGAAAATTACACATGCTGCACTTTATTTTTGGTAGAATGTTTTACTTTTAGGAGCTTTTGTCCTGTAAGCTGTTGCAGGTTATTTTTAGATTAATATTTCAACATTTAAATAGCCACAAAGCTGCTGCATTTGGACATTTTTTTCTATTTGCACCAAAGGAAACCAAAGACTCAGGATACTTATTGATTGCTAAGTTGGTTTGTCAGTTTGTCCTGCAAATTGTTGCAATTTATTTTAAGCTTAATATTTTATTAACTACCTCAAACCTTGTGATTTCCTTTTTGTAAAAGCAAAATACTGCTGTGCACTTTATTTTTGGTAAGAAGCTCAAAACAGGTCTGCAGTGTAACCTGTTGCACAGATTTTGTTTGTTTTAATGAGAAAAATGAAAGACTAAAGGAGCTCATTTAATTTAATAGGTTGGACAGCCATGCTGTATTATTTTCATTCATATTTGAGAGAACTACCTCATGTGCAACAAGTTTGTATTGTACTGCTTGGCAGGTATTGTTTGTTTTCCAATAAAATAAGATACAAACATACCAAACGTTGGAGGAAATTCTTTGAGATTCAACATCTATGGACTGTTGGTTCCATATTGAAAAGCAGTCTGTTTTAAAATTTGGGCGATGACAATGTCGGGAGTACAAAGTTGGTATCTAGTTATTATGCTTTGCATGCTGTCTGTTCAGCAACACTAACTCGGCTACTCGTAATTTTATTCATTGTGATTGGGTGCTACTTAATCATCAGACCACCAGATTTCAAACGAGGTATAACAAGACCAGATACGTTGTTGTATGCCGTTTAAAATCCGTGGAATACCGAAGTTGTTTCCCTGTACCAGTACACTGCAGCTTAAGGGGTTAATTGCCCCCCATTGTGATAAATAATTTTCTCTGAATCTGACTGACTCTGAAAATGCAAACATAGCAAACTATACACAGCCATTTAAAAAAAAAAAAAACTTGATACAAAGAAAGCACCTGTCATTTGGATGTTTTGGGCTTTGCTTGTCTAAAAATAAAATATTGCTGCTAATAATCATTATTCCAGATTAAAGGCAATGTAGAGCAGCCTAAGAGGCCAGTCCTTACCCAAGAGGTCATGGGGAGTGATGGCAATGTTGGCGGTGGTGGGGGCGGTGCATATAAATTGCTCAAGTCCAGATCTTTAAATTTCTTCCCAATCAGTGACAGCGCCTTGTCAACCTGCTGCTGTGTACCTGGAGAGATTAGACAAGGTCAACATTACATATTAAGGTTTAGCTGTGATCCCAAAATCACTAATTTAAACATGCGACTCACCCTTGATGTGACAGATCTGGAACTCCTGCGTGTAAGGTAAGGTGGAGATATAGATCTTTGCACCAGAGTACTGCTTCAGGAAGCTCACATACCTTCCCTGCTTCCCGATTAACCGCCCTACAAGATGCTGGAAAAGGAAAATGGCCATGAAAGAGCGCAAGTCAAAGTCAATACTGTAAGACTTCACACTGAAGTCCTTGCGTGAAATATCAATAAATATTTTTTTTAAAAATCCCTTATAAGACCTGTAAGGTCTTTTAAGTGATTTTAATAAGTGAATTTGAAGTGACCTGAAAGGTCTTATATGTGACTTTACAGGTCTTATAAGTAGGCCAACTGCAATTTTAGAATCACAGAAAGGTCCAATATTTACTCCAGCTACTCTGGACTGATGCATAATCATGTTACCTCAGTTCTTGTCACTGTTCTTGTGTGACAAAAACTTGAAATTATGACTTAGGCCAATATTTTAATAGGGTGACAATATAGAATTTTGGTAGATCTCAAAAAAGCATACTGGACTAATCTCATGGACTAATTTTGTTAGAGCATTTAGTTTTTTATTATCAATTAATCTTTATTTATACAGTGCCAAATCACAACAAAAGCCATCTCAAGGCACTTTACACAAAGAGCAGGTCGAGAACCTTACTCTTAAACTCAGATGATGAGAATTCGAAATTCTCCAAATTTACAAAGCCCTCAACAATCAAGTACCTTTATATCTGAGAGCTCACAGTCCCCCACCATCCTGGTCAGACATTAATTTAGTAAACCAGAATAGATCCTTGACAAAAATGAGAAGCAGAACAGAAACTTTTGGTCAATAACTCCAGTTACAGCTCTGGCCTCTGTTTTGAATTTTATTTAGGCCTTAATTTTTAAAGAAGTTCCTCAAAAAATGTGGAAGACATGCGAAAAGTGGGTATAGAATAAGGAGAATAAATGCAGTAAAACAACATATGAAAATACATATTTTACACTAAACAATGCAAAGCTAAATAATTTAGAGTTTGAAAACATCTTCGAGGAGGCACAGTGGTGCAGTGGTCAGCACTGTGCCTCACAGCAAGAGGGTTCCGGGTATGAGTCCCGGCTTGGGCACAGGATCTTTCTGTGTGAGTCTGCATGTTCTCCCCGTGCCTGCGTGGGTTCTCTCTGGTACTCCAGCTTCCTCCCACCGTCCAAAGACATGCAATTGGGGACTAGGCTGATTGATATTCTAAAATGACCGTAGGTATGAATGATTGTATATATATGTTGGCCCTGTGATGGACTGGCGACCTCTCCAGGGTGTACCCCGCCTCTAACCTGTAATTACTGGGATAGGCTCCAGCCCCCCTGCGACCCTTAATAGGAATAAGCAGACGATGGATGGATGGAAAACAGCTTCCCATCTCCCTTCAAAAATGACCATGTTTTACCAAACAAAAGGGCTTTTCATGCTGCACACTCTTAGCTCACGGCGAAGGAGTCTGGTTTTAAACATCTCACAATTCACTTCCACGGCCCTGCGGTTGAAAGTCTCTTTATGCATGCAATGGCTGTCTCTCATGACAGGGTCCATAATTTTTCTTTTACTTGTTCCGGTGTCCTGATGAAATCCAGCCTTGGCTAACTTTGCTGACAGTTTAGTGAAAAACTTAAGTTTTGGCATCTTTCATTGAGTTTATTTCAAACACACCTCTCTGACTAGGAACTCCAGACCATTGCCGGTTCAGCCATTGACTAGTTTGAGTGTTTCAATTCCTTTCCCAACATTAAATTGTCATGCTTAGTTAGTTGGCTTGCTAGCCAAGCTAGTACTAGACACTTCCAGACATAGGAATGTGAACATAAATCATGCACGTACTATCGATGTATCAAAGAAGAACTGTGACTATACAACAGTGACACAAAGTCTACTTATTTCCTAAGCACATTTCACACCTGCAGCTGTTCACCCTTGACGCAGTTGATTTTCTGGGGGTTACCCTGAAAAGTCAAGGCTATCCATGCTCTGGAGTAGGGCCAGCAACCCCTGGGCTATACTTGGGGTAAGCCCAGTTTAGAATGTGCAAGTGTTAAAGCTACACTACCAGTCAAATGTTTGGACACAACTTCTCATTCAATGTTTTTTTTCCTTATTTTTACTGCTTTCTACATTGTAGATACATACTGAAGACATTAAATATATGAAGCAAGATATGTGGAATTATGAAGCACAGAAAAAATTGTTAAATAACTGTAAATATGTTTTATATTTTAGATTCCTCAAAGTAGCCACACTTTGCTTTGTTGACAGCGCTAAAAACCCTTGGCCCTTTCTCAACGAACTTCATGATGTCGTCACCTGAAATGGTTTTCCCTTCATAGGTGTTCCTTGTCAGGGTTCATTTGTGGAATTTCTTGCCTTCTTAAAAGGGTTGGGACCATCAGTTGTGCGCAGAAGTCAGGCTTGTAAACAACTGACAGCCCTATTCAGTCCCTCCAGAAAAACACTATTACATGTGTGTTTTTGGAAAGGTATCATTCTCAGGTGTCTTGCAGATAGAGCTGGGTATCGCCACTGACCTCCCAATACGATACGATTTCAATAGACTAGGTCCCAAGTCGATACAATTTCCGATACGATATGGTATTTTAGTTACAATACCAATTTTGCTATGGTAATGGAAGAGATTCTCAAAGGACTAATGCTGTAAATGCAATTGTAAAAGTAACCCTCTAACCTGCTGCATAATTAAATATCAATATTTACATTAAGAACTGACCATTAAACAATATTTATACAACATCATACACTTTTTAATTTAAATATATGACCGACTGTCATTCAAAACTAAAGTGCAACTTAGACTTCCACAAACCATCAGCAGCTCAGCAAGATGAGTCGCGGTGTGGCGAGCTTCAATCGCCCGTGTTTGTAAAACGTGGGACATGAGGGACCAGTTACTGTCAGTGTAGTGAGAGGTGATTGTCAAGTAGGAATCATAGCTCTGCTTGTCCAGCTGTTTCAAGTGATGGCAGCTCTCTCTGCCGATTTCATTGCAGTTACGACGTTTTAACATCTCTGTACATCTTTGAGATTGTGGCTTGACGCAGTTGTTTTTAACTTCTCTGTACATCTTTGAGATTGTGACTTGACTCAGTTGTTTTTAACTTCTCTGTACATCTTTGAGATTGTGACTTGACTCAGTTGTTTTTAACTTCTCTGTACATCTTTGAGATTGTGACTTGACTCAGTTGTTTTTAACATCTCTGTACATCTTTGAGATTGTGACTTGACTCAGTTGTTTTTAACTTCTCTGTACATCTCTGAGATTGTGACTTGACTCAGTTGTTTTTAACATCTCTGTACATCTTTGAGATTGTGACTTGACTCAGTTGTTTTTAACTTCTCTGTACATCTTTGAGATTGTGACTTGACTCAGTTGTTTTTAGCTTCTCTGTACATCTTTGAGATTGTGGCTTGACTCAGTTGTTTTTAACATCTCTACATCTTTGAGATTGTGACTTGACTCAGTTGTTTTTAACTTCTCTGTACATCTCTGAGATTGTGACTTGACTCAGTTGTTTTTAACTTCTCTGTACATCTTTGAGATTGTGACTTGACTCAGTTGTTTCCGTGTCGGTAGCACATAGCGTGGTTCCAGTGTCTGGACGAGGTGTCTGAGGCCTACATTTTCTACCACACAGGACGGTCTGAGATCCTTGCAGATACAAATTGCCAGAGCTGAAGTGATGTTCTCTGCACATGGAGACGTGGATGGAAACTTCATCCCAAATGCTTTTTCCAGCGAGGGTTGTTGCAGTGACTTGTAGTTTCCTGGTTGTTGAGTGTACTCTGGGTGATGCCTAGTCAAATGGCTCCAGAGATTACTTGTATTTCCGTTGTACTTAACCTCTACTTTGCACATTTTGCACACAGCGTTATTTTTGTCAAGTTGTGCGCAGTTTTCTTACTTCTTAAAGCTGAAGTGCTGCCAGACATCGGCTCTTAAGTTTGCCGGAGATTTAAGTTGCACTTCCGCCATCTTGGTGCTCTCTGATCGGAGACACATGGCCTGGATCTCGCGAGATCTGATCAGCTGACTGCAATAACATTGCACTAAGCACTAAATCACGCGACACTAAAGGGGCACACCAAAACCCCCCCAAAAAATGAAGGGGTAAAATCAAATGCATTTTAAAAGAGCGATACTGGGATTTATGTATCGATAATCTTTCCTTAAAATGTATATCGATAAAATATCGGTATATAGACATTTTTAACCCACCTCTAATACCCAGGCTTGTCCAATGTGTAAACCTGCTGTCCAGTTTGGCTGGCATGAATTCCGTATCAAATGCTACCCAGCGCAAAAGTTGTCCATTTCTTTCAAAATAAGAGTCTTTGAGGATTTTGTACCATATGTTTAGAGGGTTTATCATCAAATTAGTTAGTTCATCTGTCGATAAGTACTTTGGGGAGACTTACTTTGGGGTTGCCAAGGGTCATAAGGATATCATCCGCATATAAAGAAATTTTATATTGTGTGTTTCCAATCAATATACCAGTTTTGTCCTTACCCTCTCTTTTTGCCTGGGCCAATGGCTCAATTAAAGAGCAAAAAGTGTTGGGCTAAGGGGGCACCCCTGACAACAACCCACTCTCAAGAGGTATTGTATTAGACAGGGACCCGTTAAGTTTTATTCTGGCTGAGGGGGAGCAGTATAAGGAATTCAGACATCCAATTACCTGGTCATTGAAGCTGAAACGTTTAAAAACCAAATACAAATCGAACGGAATCAAAAGCCTTTTCAGCATCAAGACAAATGGCTATAGATTCCCCATCACTACTTCTCATCCAATTAATGACATGGAGAGCTCGTCTCACATTGTCTTGGGTTTGCCTATGCTTCACAAAGCCTGTCTGATCTGGGATTATCCTCCATTCTTTTTGCTAGTATTGATACATAGGATCTGTAATCCATGTTTAGCACTGAAATGAGTGTAAAAGCTACATTGTGTCTTGTCTTTACCTGGTTTGGGGATCACTGAAATTATAGCGTGTCTCCAGGAAAGTGGTGTCACCCACCCCTAACGGCATTTTTTTAAGTACCGGTACAAGGATTTTTCGAAAGGTTTTATTCCATTCCGCTGGGTAGCCAACAGTACCTGGCATTTAACCTGTTTTCAATCTCGACATGGCTTTATTAATTTCTTCATCCATCATGTCTTGGGTCATTATTTTATTCTGCTCCCTTCCCACCGATGGTAAATCTAAAGATGATAAAAAATCTGATACAACTACTGATTCAGTTGCCTGGGGTTGTGAGTATAAGTTCTTATAATAAGTTTCAAATGAGTATTGGCTATCCTCCAGTTTGTGACACATTTTATCAGTCTGTGAGTATTTAATTTTGTGAATAAATCTCTCTGCCAATTGTTTGCTTATCCTCCACGCAAGCAGTTGTTTGGATTTAGGGCCATTTTCATAAAATGTTTGTTTGATAAATTTAACTCTTTTTTTCCAATTTGACTTTTGTATATGTTTTTCAGAGTTTTTGTCTCTAATTTGGTTTAGGACATCAATGTCGTTATACTTTATATGTCTGGTTTCTACAGATTTAATTTTACAGTTAGATCCTTAATTTGTTTCCCTTTTTCTTTCTTCTTACGTGCTGACCACATTATTACCTCTGATAACAGACTTGGCTGTATCCCATTGTGTACTGGGAGACACCATCTCATTATCATTAAACTACATATACAGTACTTCTCTAAGTCTTCCACTATATATTTTTGTGTCCACAGGGTTTCTTTAGGGTCTGTTATCTAAATGCAGTGTCAAGTGTCCCTGCATGGTTAGAAATATCTCTTACCCCTATGTCACATTTTATAATCTATGCATGTCAGTTTTAAACATAAAAAATAATCAATTCTTGAGTACATACAATGCGAGTGGGAGAAGAAGGGAAAACATTTATTGGTGCTTTTTTCTTTATGCATTCTTTTGGTGTATAATCCTTAAGGTTTTATAATTTTTTGTTCTACTTGTAGAGTCCAGGGTGGGATGCAAATAAATATTCCAGTTGCCAGCGCATATCAGCACACCTGATGCTTCTATAGTTATCATGTTAAACACCTTTTTAATAAGCCCTTTATTTGTTCCTGGTGGTCTATAAAAAATAATGTCACTTCTTTATTTTCAATCAAACCTTTAACCAAAAAGTAACACCCTTCTTTATCTATAATTTGTGAAGTAAACTGGAAATTCACTCTGTTTGAAATGAATACTGCTACACCCCTTGCATTTCCTTTCTCAAATGAGTAGTATAAATTCCTAAACCCCATTTTACACAGCTTTTTCATGTTCAATATTTGTAAGATGAGTCTCTTGCCAGAAGATTATAACTTGCTTCTCCCTTTTTATTTCAGCAATTGCCTTACTCCTCTTGATGGGATTATTTAGCCCATTAACATTAAGAGTGATCACTCTGTACTCTTGATGATGCATTAGGGGAAAAAAAAGTAAGTTTACCTTAGTAGTCAAACATCCATAGATGACTAGAACAACAAAACATCTGCCTGTGTACCAAAGTAGAACACAACATGTGAATCTAACATACATAATGAACATTAGTGGCTTCCATCCTCTAAGTGTAGTTTCAACTTTTAATTTGGGAGGGGAATCCCTTGACATGGAAGGTCCCCCTCCCCGTGCTACCCATTCTCTCTGACAGGTTAACATCAGAGCAGTGCACATAGAAAAGTAACTTTGGCTCCCAGACATGCAGTCAGTTTGACTGGAAAAGGTTTACAGTAGGAAAATAAACCTGATCATGCTGTACAGTCTGGTGTTGTATTGGATGTAATAATCTTACCAGTCTCTGTAGATTAGTCAGTCATTCGCAATACCAAAAACTCTCATGAAGCCACCTCATTGCAACGAAATCCCTTCAGTTTGTCCTGAATATATTTGAGGCGAACCTCCTGCTGCCAACGTGATTTTAGGCCAGCTGTTTCCCACGGAGTTTGTCTTGATCTCATCGGAGGAGCACTCTGCGCGCGGGGGGTGTGTGCTCCATGTCCGTCTGGGATAAGTCCCCTCTTCCTCAGGTCATCAGTCACCTTCTTTTAACTCGGATGAAATACCACGTAGTTTCATACATATTTCTCCTTGCAAGTCCACCAGCTCACTCCTGAGTGTCCCTATGGCCTCTTTCAATTCTTTTTTCACATCCAGAAGGACTGCCTGTATCTCGGCAATTACCTTGCTTTGAATAGCCTCCGCAGTGTCTTGCTCGGCTAGTATGCTAACATTAGCTGTATCCTCACTTTCCGACTGCAAATTATCATCTATTCTTGGATTCATTGTAAACTCTGTCTGGTCTGTCTTTTCTTTCCCACTGACATGCCACACTGATGCATTTTCTGCATAATTATCCAGTATTTTGGGGGGAAATAAGACTGTCTGGGAGCTGCCATTTGCTCCTTCACCTTACCGGAAGTCCCTCCATTGTGATAATTTAGTTAAGTTCATAGAAGCAGAGTAGACACTTGGCCTTTTTTATAAATATTTAACATGTGTCATTATTCTTGCAGAGACAAGGCCATCCACAGAGGGACACTGCGTTACTGCTAAATGCAGTTTTTGCTGGAAAGCAAAATAAAGAGATAATCGGGGGGGGGGTCTTTCTCTTTACACACAAAACAAGTAGCGAAACCATGGCCCAAAAACTGAAGTACGGACTGCACAGTGTGCTACCTGAACCTTTGCATCCCTATAGCAGACAAATCTCTACATTCACAGTTCAGAGGAGACTGTGCCCTCAAGCCTTTATGGTCCAACAGCTGCTAAGAAACCACCACTAAGGAAAAGCAACAAGCAGAAGAGATTCGTTTGGGCCAAGAAACACAATGAATAGACATTAGACCAGTGGAAATCTCTGCTTTGGTCTGATGAGTCCAAATTTGAAATCTTTCGTTCCACCCGTCGTGTCTTGTGCGATGCAGAAAAGGTGAACGGATGGTCTCTACATGCATGGTTCCCAATGTGAAGCATGGAGGAGGAGGTGTGATTGTGTGGGGGTGCTTTGCTGGTGACATTGTTTGGGATTTATTCAAAATTGAAGGCACACTAAACCAGCATGGCTACCACAGCATCCTGCAGTGAAAAATGAACCCCAAACACACCTCCCAGCTGTGTAAGGGCTATTTGACCAAGAAAAAGAGTGATGGAGTGCTGCGCCAGATGACCTGGCCTCCACAGTCATCTAACCTAAACCCAATCACAATGGTTTGGGATGAGATGGACCACAGAATAAAGGCAAAAGGGCCAACAAGTGCTCAGCATCTCTGAGAACCCCTCCTGACTGTTGGAAAACAATTTCAGGTGACTACTGCATGAAGCTCATTGAGAGAATGCCAAGAGTGTGCAAAGCAGTAATCAAAGCAAAGGGTGGCTATTTTGAAATCAAAAACATATTTTGAGTTATTTCACACTTTTTCATTCACCACATAATTCCATGTGTTCATTCATGATGTTCATTTTGAAGCCTTCAGTAAGAATCTACAATGTAAATAGTCATGAAAATAAAGAAAAAAAACCATGACATGAGACAGTCTGTCCAAACTTTTGACTTGTAGTGTATCTTAACCAAAGGCTAAGAGAGTTAATCACCCAGGCCTAAGCACAGTGTGAAAAGCCCTAATGTCCAAATTATGTATTTTACCTGCTGAAAAAAGGCAGTTGGTTTAATTTAAAGAATTAAGTGATATATTTGGTTTTGTCAGTTGTGAAGGTGGCTGATCTGTCATAACACACAAGTAATACTACTTGATATGCAAGTTGTCCTGACTCACCTTTGGCACTTCTAACTCCCAGATGATTAGCTGAGAGCTCGAGGAGGCGGCATCATTCCTCTGGCTTTCCCCAGCACTATCCATTGAGTCCATACTATTCACATCAGAGCCTGGGACACAGGAACAACAACATTATCAACACCTTCATCGCACAGCTGTACAAATGAGGGGTTCAATCACAATTGGCATAACAATTACTTTTAGACAGCCATCTGATTATTTATGTCAGAAATTTTGATGCATGTGTTGGTGCCATAATAGGTTCTGCAGACAATCTGATTCCTATGATGCAGAAAACACAAAAAACTAGGCTTGAGTTAAAAAAAATTGATTCACCAATTCTGGATTGATTCTCCATTCAATTCCCGAATATCGATTCATACGTCCAAATATCTTCTTTTTTTTAAAGTTTTAACAATATGCATTATTTCTTCTCCTGCAATGAACTTTAACCCCATGAGTCGTGTCACAAGCGCGAATAAAACTTGCAAAATGGCAACAGAGACTCCACAGACTCGCGATAACAAAGCCTTTTTAAAAACACCAGAGTCTCAAATCCGATATATGGCAGCATTTGGGATTTATAAACAGCCTTGGGACAAATGTGCTTGATAAAAGCAAAGCAATTTGCAAGCTTTGTCAGCTCGAAGTAAAGTACTGTGGGAATACAACTAATCTCCACAACCATACGTCACGGGGAGTGGCTTCAGGATGTGCAGTGGCTTGAAGCTAACGATGATCGCACTGAAATGTGGTGCAAGATTTGCCGCGCACATCCACAGATAGCAGATGAAACAGGTGCGTTTTATAAAGGCTCAAAGAATTTCAACCACCCTCTTTTTGACAAACATGAAAAGAGCAAGGAGCATACGAATGCGGCACAGGCTATTGCTAATAAAGAAGCTAGCCGAGAGGAGCTGTCCAGCCATCCACTTGGCAGGTGGCTTGACAAGCTGAATGAGGAACAGCGCCAAGCTCTGTTGAATATTTTTCTCCTCGCCTTCCATAAAGCTAAACACGCACATCCCATGTCTTCCTATTCTGAGGACACCCCTGGAGTGAGTACCAAACACCATGTCCTGGTACTCACCTGAGTACTTCACTGAAAAAATTATGTGCACCCCTGATTATAATACCAATATGGATGTGTGCATAACTAAGCAGTCATTTAATTCAGATTACAGCTAGAAATATCACAAAAATGATAGATATTGAATCAAATCGTATCAAATCGAATTGTGATAATTGATTCTGAATCTTGGTTATTGGAATCAAATCGATTCTTGAAATTTGAACTGATTCCCAGCCCTACAAAAAAACTATGAAATTCAACAATTAAAACACAATCAACCAAAAAACTTGCAAAATATCATGGAGATAGGTAATTTGTAGATCCAATTAATCTTACATGTAAAGGTTTGGCCCGCTGGCAAAGAGGCTGTAGCGTAAACTTTAAACAAAGTGAAAGATGACATTTAGCTCAAGTCGACAGAAATGATACCCCTGCGAGTACAATAAAAGCATTGAGAGTCGAAACCCAATAAATTATTTGACAAACACTTCTGTCACACACACACACACACACACGTATGTGATGATATTTTTCAATGGTTTTGTCTGTACCCAAATTAGCAGCAGTCCCTGTATCACTCAGGTTTGCATGATCTGCCAAGAATCTTCAAATGTGGTCAGTTTCTGTAAATGTAGAGCTGGTTGAGAGGTTGCCCCATGCCTCTCAACTCGCAGCAGTGGAGGTAAGAAGGAAGGACTCATACATACGTTCATACTTACTTAGTATTTTGATGTTAATTGGTATTTTGCTGACATACTGAATTTCATCTCAATGTGTATGTATGTATTTAATACATCTATGACAATTTATTCAAAGGGTAAAATGGATTTAGAAAATACATGAATCTGAAAACATGTTTTCATTTTTCAGATTCGATTTCATAACTAAGAAATAAATCAAGATAACACAATATATTAGTTTTCTACAAACATTTCATAGGCAAATGTCAAATTCATTAGCAAACTGTAGCTGCCACTAGACTTAGACTTGCAAATCTTTAACGGTTCAGAAAACTAATGGTAACATTAGCAAAAAAGTCATTCATATGAAACCGGCTCCACCTAAGAAGGTACTCAAAGCATGTTGCCTCTTTAAACATACAGGTTGCCATGCAAGGTGACAACCTTATCATCATGAGAGATTAAGGCTTCAGTATCTTGTTAAAGGACACATCAACATGTTCTCTTAGGAAACCTATGGAACCAGTAATCAACTGAGTACAGTGTTCCTACAAGTTTCAACAAGTCAAATTTAAGACCTTTTAAGACCTTTAAGACCTTCTGAATGAAATTTTAAACCTATTTGCAAAACCATATTGATTTTGGTCATCAATGGAATGGCTAGAGTTGCTTCCCAACACACGCTTGTTGTGGTGCTGAACCAAGTAGCTCGATACATGAAAAAAGAATCTCCAATGATCCATGGCAGCACCGACCAATTTGAAAAAAGGACAGATGCAGAATTCTCAATTTCACCATTTATTTTGGCATTGAAAAATGAACACTGCCACACTCCTTCCCTACAGAGAATGCAATTGGAGTAGGGGAGTGAATTGAAAAGTAAAAAAAACAACAATTTTTTTTAAAAAGTGAAAAATTAGTGTGTAAGAATTAGTGTGCATATCAGTAACATATGTTGTCTTGCGGTACCGGGAACCTGCAGCAGTAGCGGGGACCTGAGTCGCTGGAGGAGGTTGAGGCATAGCAGCAGGTGCTGGGTCCGCTGGAGACGATGTAAGATATCTGGCTCGATGCAGCCCTCCTACTTGTGTCTCATGTTTACCAGACTTCGCCTGCGACTCCAGAGCCTTTATCCCTAATGTTACCAGTTGAACATTTTTTTTTGCACAAAGTGCAGCGTGCTTTGTGCAGATTTCCAGTAACTCTTTTCAGCCAGCATTTAAGTTCTTTTTTGTCCAGCCATAGATCATTGAATTGGCACTTGCCCATTTTAGATACCTGATCAGACTCACCACGTGCATCCACTACATGTAACCTGCTCGACTTTCTGTGCAACACAGAACTTGGACCACACAAATGTGATACGCAGCGTTCGGATTTCTCATTTTATTGGTTCCACCTTGAATAATCTTTCATTTATGTGGTCGAACTGATTTCATTGACTGACACTCCTGCGGGAACTTTTTTTTAACACGATAGATCTAACGTAATGTCAATTTAAGACTTGGCACCTCATTTTTAAGACCTACTACCAAAATTTAAGACATTTTAAGGGCCTTAAATTTCGGATTGTTTAATTTTAAGACTTTCTAAGACTGCGCGGGAACCATGTGAGTAGTGGGACCCGATATTGACAAACCAAAAGTGGGATAAAAAGTATATTTATGTAGGAAAATGTGGCACACATTGCCAACACTGATAGATGGACTTCATATCAAAACTTTAGACAAAACTAATAAATCCATTGGCACTTCGCTTTAGCTGCTAACATTTCCATGCTTTGCACGCTTGGTCAAATCAGAAGCACTCAACTATACAAATTTAATAAAGTATATATTTTGAATGCGCCTTCCATAATTACCGTTCTAATTAAAAAGAAGCTTTAAGTTTCACAGTGCTCATGATTTTGATAGTCTGATATCAGTCTTCTATTCCACAAACTGACAGTGCTTCTTCTCAACATATAATCTGATTGAAGTATACTGACATCAGATATAAATTATAACCATCAACAGAAATAAATAAAAAAGAGCTGGTTCGCTTCGTTTTTCTTGTGAGTCACACACTGCCCATGTCACTTCACCAGATCTTAGATATGCACTTGTCCTTGTCTCTAACTAAAGCTAAAATGTGGGACATAATATCAATTTGCAGTATTTGGGTTAAAAATGCTGTGCAATCTCATACAAATTGGGACAAATGGTCACCGTATCACTGAGTCATGCCACCTCATGATGGTAATGCTCTGAATACTTATTTTTTCTTTTTTGCCTCTTCCTGGTTTTAATATTTAGCAGTATTAGTTGATGTACTGAACTCAGACACGATTCTATATGGGGAGAGAGTGAGCATTGAGGATTGGCTGAGTAAGTCAGTGTGATACGATAAAATACTTTTCTAAATAAACTCGGCTCAAAAAAAACACATTGGTGATCAGTACTTGATATTGTGACAGTCCATCACAAATACATAAATGTACGAAAACACTAACATCCCCTATTTGAAATTCCTGTAGTCAGTGTTGGGAAAGTTCATTTTCTACATGAACTAGTTCAAAGTTCAGTTGACAGATTTTAAAATGAACTAGTTCAGTTCAAAGTTCATGAATCAAAATTTTGAACTAAGTTCACAGTTCTAAAAATGAACTCGTTCTGTTCTTTTTTCCCCATATGTTGCTTTGAGCTATTACTTTTTTAAATTGCTACAGCCCATGTAGTACCACAGACAGCAATTATTTTATCAGTTCTAACAATGAAACAATGTGTCTCAGATTGCATCTTAATTTTCAATTTTGTATCCGAATACATCCTTTATTTACTAGCACATACCTTGAAAGGCTACCCGGTCGCTTCAGTTCAATATGCCATTTCAGGTTTGCGGTGGATGTGATTGAAGTGCGTATTTTCTTTTTGAAACCCGGCGGGCAAAGTTTGTACAGAAATGTAAGATTTTTCCCATGTTCCTCGACTGTCATAAAACTCGTTTAAATGACCATGCGACACATCCTTGCTGGTGGCGCGACACTGGTGGCTGGCGTTGCCAGATGGAGTGTTTTTCCGTTATATGTTAAGAGGAATTTACAGATTTTTTTCAGCCAGAGTTTTGCCTGAAATGTGGTACCCTACTTAACGAAGATGAACGAGAGAGCAAACTGTTCACAGACACCAGATGGAACAAATTGACAGAACCGTTCACTTCACGTGAACATTGACCGTTCATTCAAAATATGAACGAGTTCATTAACTCGTTCATATTTTGGAGGAACGTGAAATGATCGTACAGCACTGCTGCCTAGTATCGTTCAATAAACTCGTTCAGGCACAACACTGACTGTAGTATACAGGCAAGCCAGAAGATATAAGTGAAGCAGTTAAACATAAGTGAAACAGTGAAACATAAATAATGAAAATGAGCAATGTTCAAGGAAGTACAAAGCCTGCCTGGCTCCAGGTCATCCATGAAGGTAAAACGTTATTTTGATTCACTGTAGTTTGCCAGCAAGTTTGACGATTCAAGCAACATACCATTCTGTGGCAACATACACACACATACATATATACACTGCTCAAAAAAATAAAAGGGAACACTTAAACAACACAATGCAACTCCAAGTCAGTCACACTTCTGTGAAATCAAACTGTCCACTTAGGAAGCAACACTGAATCAATTTCACATGCTGTTGTGCAAATGGAATAGACAACAGGTGGAAATTATAGGCAATTAGCAAGACACCCCCAATAAAGGAGTGGTTCTGCAGGTGGTTACCACAGACCACTTCTCAGTTCCTATGCTTTCTGGCTCATGGTTTGGTCACTTTTGAATGCTGACGGTGCTTTCACTCTAGTGACAGCATGACACCGAGTCTACAACCCACTCAGGTGGCTCAGGTAGTGCAGCTCATCCAGGATAGCACATCAATGCAAGCTGTGGCAGGAAGGTTTGGTGTGTCTGTCAGCGTAGTGTCCAAAGCATGGAGGCGCTACCAGGAGACAGGCCAGTCCATCAGGAGACATGGAGGAGGCCGTAGGAGGGCAACAACCCAGCAGAAGGACCGCTACCTCTACCTTTGTGCAAGAAGAAACAGGAGGAGCACTGCCAGAGCCCTGGAAAATGACCTCCAGTAGTCCACAAATGTGCATGTGTCTGCTCAAACGGTCAGAAACAGACTCCATGAGGGTGGTATGAGGGCCCAACGTTGTTGTGCTTACAGCCCAACACCGTGCAGGATGTTTGTCATTTGCCAGAGAACACAAAGTTTGGCAAATTCGCCACTGGCACCCTGTGCTCTTCACAAATGAAAGCAGGTTCACATGGAGCACATGTGACCAACGTGGCAGAGTCTGGAGACGCCGTGGAGAACATTCTGCTGCCTGTAACATCCTCCAGCATGACCAGTTTGGCAGTGGGTCAGTAATGGTGTGGGGTGGCATTTCTTTGGGGGGGGCCGCACAGCCCTCCATGTGCTCGCCAGAGGTAGCCTGACTGCCAGTAGGTACAGAGATGAGATCCTCAGACCCATTGTGAGACCATATGCTGGTGAGGTTGGCCCTGGGTTCCTCCTAATGCAAGACAATGCCAGACCTCATGTGGCTTGAGTGTATCAGCAGTTCCTGCAAGACAAAGGCATTGATACTATGGACTGGCCCGCCCATTCCCCAGACCTGAATCCAATTGAGCACATCTGGTACATCATGTCTCGCTCCATCCACCAACAGACCACCACAGACCACAGACTGTCCGGGAGTTGGCAGATGCTTAAGTCCAGGTCTGGGAGGAGATCCCTCAGGACACCATCTGCCACCTCATCAGGAGCATGCCCAGGCATTGGGCATACATACAGGCACGTGGAGGCCACACACTATTGAGCCTCATTTTGACTTGTTTTAAGGACATGACATCAAAGTTGGATCAGCCTGTAGTGTATTTTTCCACTTAAATTTTGAGTGTGACTCCAAATCCAGACCTCCATGGGTTAATAAATTTGATTTCCATTGATAATTTTAGTGTGATTTTGTTGTCAGCACATTCAACTATGTAAAGAACAAAGTATTTAATAAGAATATTTCATTCAGATCTAGGATGTGTTAATTTAGTGTTCCCTTCATTTTCTTGAGCAGTGTACATATGCACACACACATACATACACACACCTACATACATATACATGCGCACATATACATAGACATTTATACATACATATGTACGTACGTGCACATACATACATATTTGTAGTCTAAACATACATCATATCACACACATACACGTTTTCCTTGATTGGAAATGACACAGGCGTCCCCCAGAAGATAAGACAATGTACAAGAGGCATCATTGTGGGAAAAAAGATTTCTCAGCTTTTATTTACATTTTAGCAAAAAGTGGCATGTCCAAAATGATTCATAACCCTTCTCAATTATCAATAGAACAGACTTTATTGGCTATTACAGCAATCAAATGCATCCTTTACTTGCTGACCATGGCGGCACGGTGGTGCAGTGGTTAGCGCAGTTGCCTCACAGCAAGAAGGTTCCGGGTTTGAGTCCCGGCTCGGGCATGGGATCTTTCTGTGTGGAGTCTCCCTGTGCCTACATGGGTTCTCTCCAAGTACTACGGCTTCCTCCCACAGTTGAAAGACACGCAAATGGGGACTAGCCTCATTGGATACTCTTCTTGTCTGCTAACCATTTTTCACTTTTGCTGTGTGTTTAGGGTTGTTGTCATGTCAAAATGTTTATTTTTGCAAAGTATCTGCATACTGCTTGATGATGTTGGGAATTTTGACGCATCACTCTTTTTTCATATTGCTTTTTACTATGATTAGGTTCCCTGGTCCATTGGCTGAAAAACACCCCCATAGCATTATTTCCCACCATCATGTTCGACAGTGGGGCTGGTGTTCTTAGGTTTGAAGGCTTCTCCTTTATTTACCCAAATGAAGGATACATCTTTGTGGCCAAACATTTTTTGTTTCATCTGACCATAAAACAGAAGACCAGAAGTCTTTTATTTTAGCCAAATGAGCATTTGCTAAGGCAAAGGAGGGTTTGTCACCATATCTGGAGAAGTGGTGTCTCTGTGGTCTGCATCTGTGGAACCCAGCAGTGTGCAGTGTCTGTTGGACTGCCTACCTTGAAATGTTGGCAGCAGCAGAGCCCAGGTTGTGCTCCTTGGATTATTTATTTTTTCTTTCACTATCCTACTAGGCCAGCAAAGATGTCCCTTTTGGCTTCCTACAACATCCTCTAAGATGTTTCACAGTGCAGACCGTTTTGTATATTTTTAATAATACTTGGCACTGTAGCTTGAAAACATTTAGATATGGCCTCAGCCCTTTCCTGACTTGTGAGCAACCACAATGCACAGCCACAGGTCCTCAGTGAGCTCCTTTGTCTTTGCCAAAACTGTCCACTAAAAAAAAACTGCAGAGAGCTACAGTTTTCCCCTGTTGATTTCTTAAAAACAGCTGTTCCCAATGAATAGGGTAAAAAAGATGCTCTAGAACAGCTTGGACTATTTAGAATGGTATAGAACTTTGGGTTATGCCATAGAAGGGTATGAATAATTTTGGACATGTCACTTTTAGTTCAAACATAAATAAAAGCTAAGAAATAATTAATTTTTTTCCCACAATGATGCCTCTTCACAAGGATGATATAGATATAGATAGATGTATATAGATATGTATAGATGTATATATAGATAGAGATATATATAGATATAGATATATAGATATTTATAGAGATCTAGATCTCGATCTCTATCAATCTATCTCTATCTATCTCGATCTCTATCTATATTTTAACACATACATACATATAACTCAGGCTATGAATAATGAATCAAAGATCCCTGCTAGAAAGAACAAAATACACAGATTAAGAAGGAAAAATTAGAGATGTATGATTGCATTTTTTTGGCTGATTCCAATATCTTTGTTTTTATGACTTGAGCTTTACATTCCCATTACTCACAGTGAAGAACATACACAAGAACATATATAGTGAGGACATCCCTGTCCCCGAATTTCCAACGAGCAGCACTATACTGCATTCTGGCTGCAATAGAGATCACATAGATCACATAGCTATTTCCAATTCTGCTGATTTAATCGTTGTCTCTTGATTGATGTCTTTCTATCTAGTGCACATAGAGTACATATTTACAATGTGTCCTTTTCAGGTCTGTTTTTTTGATTGGGAGCCTGCACACTGTGTTAATTATAAAAATTTACCAGATATACTATGCAATTCTTGTGTAGTTTCCCTGCCTTGCTCCATCTGCTCTATGCACATTGATACGCCATCCATCAAAAATACATTGTGGTTAGTAGTAATGTTACATTAAGAGACCGGTTAGGAATTGGTAATACATGACACTGACTGGCTGGTCCCCAGCCAAGGTCGGTCACAATGAAAACTTGCCAATTTCAGTCCCTGGCAGGGAAATCGGTGCGTCTCTCTCTCACTCAAAAAAGAGGTGAAGATTACAGGCTCAGAGGATGCGAAAAAAAAAAACTTTTGAGAAAACAAAGATACAAAGCATACAGTTCAAAGAACAATTCTATTATACTTATTTGCACAATGTACAATTTTTTTGTTTCTGAGGTACAATACAATATATGCCAATTCAGAACTCACAGCCCTGGATGTATGGCAGCGACTCAGCATCTAACAGTCTGATTTTAACATAATGTAACGTAAACCTAGGATTTGATTGCATCCTTGTTGCTATGCAACACATTCATTTAGAGTGGTCAACAGACTTTTTCCAGCATTACATGGCAGCTATGTGTATCTCAGGTGTATATGAATGGACACCTTGCAGACAATAAGAAAAGAGTATTCATCTGGTCTGTTGATATGGGAAAAGGTTAAATATAATAAGGTGATAATGAATATCACCTGGAGGCAGAGGCATTTGAAAAATTGGGCTCAATCTTAACTGCTATGTGATGTCAGCGGTCTTGTGTGTGGTAAACATTTACTCACCCCCAGACTGATCTGTCTCCACCTCAGGTGTACCATGAGCTCCATTCCTCAGACTCATTCTGTCAAGTGTCTTTACATTACACACTGCATCCAAAGAGTTTTCTTCAGTCAAAGCCAAAACCATTGCCTCTGTGGCGGTCTCAACCAGTGACTGAGGCTGTGCTGCTTCTATTGTAGACAAGCCTGTAACCTGGAACACGTCCATTTTGTTTTCAAACACGCTGTGCCTAAGGTCCTCCATGCTGATGCCATCCTCAGAGTAGCATGTGCCACAGGCTGAGTCCTCGGCATGCATGGCTGTTTCAGCGCCTTTCAATGTCATAGTTAGCACTGGAGCACATTGTGCCGCTTGATGTGACAGGTTTGGCCGATGGCCCATCAGTGTATTCTCTGTCTGATGAACCCTGTGATTGATCTCAGAGTCCCATACTAAGGTTGTTGAGCATCCATTTGGCATCTTTTGCTCTTCTGTCTGTGTTCTGTCTACCTCTACAGATTCACAGCCCAGCTCAGATGGACTGGTCAATAGATGGTGGTGGTGATGCTGCTTTGTTGCCGTGATCAATTCATGTTGGGAGCCTAGCCTGCCACTAGCCAGTGGCATGCTGCTACTGCAGTCGGGCTGGCTGTTTGTGAACTGACAGCTGGTGACATCAAGGACCTCCTGAGTGGCTGCAGAGATTACCTCACTTATGAGTCCTGCTGCAAGAAGCTCAAGGTCCTGCTCCTCTCCATTACCAGGATGCATCTGGATCATCTCTGGCATCACTGACGGGGTGGTAGTGTCTTGTACTGTGGCTGGGGCTGAGGTCAGAACCATGGAGGTAGGCGTACTGGTTACAATGTGTTGATGAAAACCTTGCACTGATGGGGGTGTCTCAAGAGAATCCATCTCTGATGGAATTATTGTCTGCTCTTTGGCTGGGGTGACAACACAAACAGTATGCTTGCTAACAGTGTTATGGTGCTTTTCAAGGTCCTCCTCTGCATCAAAAAGGCATGTCATTGTGGGGGATAATTGTGAGACTTTGGTAGACAGGCAGGGCATAACGATCTGTTCTAATGTGGCTTCTGAAGTAGAGCTCTTCGGCTCTGATGCCAAGGAAGAGACGGTGCTTTTCTCTAGGTCTTCCTGGTCTTGCAGCGAAACCACAAGTCTCTCTTCCTTTTCAGGTCGTGGCAGAATCAAGACTGCAGGCTCACAGACTTCTTGACTTACTCCACCTAGGTGATGGCCTGCCTCTTCTGAACTTTGTTCCAGTGACAGTGCTGGTTCCATTGCCTGGACATGTATCTGTGAAGTATTTTCCTGCTCAGTTTTCTGGTCACTGACCTTTACAGGCCTGTGGGTGAGCTCTTCTGTCCCCTTTGGAGGGGATACAGAGTCTTTCTCAATCAAACCATTGCTCCACTCTGATGGAGAAGTTCTAAGGCTAACATTAACTGGAAGCTCATCAGGGCTGTCATGACTGATGCGCCGCTCTTTCTTCCTTGAGATGTACCACCACCAGCCGACCAGCCCAAGGACTCCAGGGAGTGTGTAGGGCACAACAGAGCGAAACCTCAGTGGCATCTCCTTGGAATACTAGCAGCTACACCTGAAAAGAAATTTTGAGAAAAGAAAAAAAAAATCACAGAAAGCACATTTTCATTTTGGTTTAAGTATGTTTCACAAGTAACACAATTTGGAATAAACTGGTTGACTCAACTCCAATCTGAAATAAGACCTTTGAAACTGCATTTAATTAATCATCCCTTTTTATTCTTGTCCACATCCCACTGTGCTTTGCATAATGACTGGGGAGCAGTGTCACTGATGTTTGTAGTAGCAGCTAGCTTTGGACAGTATTTTGACATGGAGGCCTTACACTGGCACTTGTAGAAATTTTTTTTTTTTAAATCGTGAAACAGACAATTTTAAGATAGAAACACTTTTCAGAAAATTAGACTGTTAAAATATTTTTAAAAAAGATAACAAATGAAGCATGGCTAGCACAATACATATCTCTAACTCAGTGCCAGCTATTTTGTAAGCGCCAATTCAAATGGGGGCAAAAAACGATGAGACAGAGATAGGCAGCTGTTACAGTAAGTCCTATCATCTACAAAATGTGCCTAAATTGGACACCATTCTTAGGACAACCCTAAAGAGAGGAAGTAGGTAATCACTCCCCAAAGACAACAATACAAATCATAGGAAAAAGAGAGGATGTCACAAGCTACATTCCAAAAACAATCTGTTACTTAAGAAAGTTGAATTAGCTGCATTTAATGAAAGCTTTTCTGGTCATTTTGACTCAAATATCTCATAGACAGGCAATCACCTAACAAACTAAAATGGCAAGAACAAAAGGTTTTGTGTCAAAGGGCACTCAGATCAATATGCAAAAAGTAATAGGAGGTAGGGAGTTATTAAGTAAAAGAAAACTTTGAATAAAAATTGAGAAAAATGTAAATCAATTAATCTAGTCTTTTTAGTCCCCATTACTCTCAAAGGCCTTTTTCATGCTTTGCACAAAACATTGCAATACCATTTGTTGAAACATATACAACTGAAATTATCTCAGTCTAAATCAAAGTGAGCTAATAACAAATTTAGTTAACTGCAGTTGTTCATCATAATATATCATCTTAACTGCATTTATTAGTATGTAATCACAAGACTGGTGCAAGAACCATCACTGTGGTGAAGTGACAAAAAACACTGAGAAGCTTTTTTTGCACAATGTGATAATGTTATATCATGTACATGATTAGAGAAGATTTCATGGATTTGGACTTGACTTCCCTTTCGCTTCTTCTTGGCTGTACACTAAATGCTTCTCAGACAAATAAACTAAGAGTCAGCTAACAAAAATGCAATGCACCAGCAACTCAGTTTACAGAAAGTAGATAATCCGGCTGCAGTGATGAGCATAATATAGACTTGGTCATTTATTTTACTAAAAGGTTGCTGTTCAGTGGTTGATCTTCCATCAGAGCACCCATGAAGAGAGGTACGAAGAGAGCTTTGAAGTGTTATTTCAAACCTTAACACCTTCATGTTGGCAATGTGTTGAATGAAAACCATGAAGTCCATGGTGATAAAAATGGTGGCCCACACTACATTCATCGTGCTACATTCTGGTAGACATGTCAATGGTCCTGTGCACACTTGGTATTAAACTTTGTTCCTAGCAATCCAATCACAAATGGGCAGCCTTAAAACCAGGTGTACTCACTCAATGCATCACGAAGGCTTTTTGAGATCAGACCACATTCTGAAGTGGTTTCGGCCACATGTGGCCTAATTCTTTCATGCACACAAATGCATCCTGGACCACAATGAAGGTTCAACTCATTGGCTAATGTTCTTGAAGTGGAAATACACACTGATAAGTGGGCAAACTGCAGCATATAATAACAATGTCTGATAAAGTGAAAAACCCAAAAAGACATTATAGGTGCAACAAACATCATTGACTGGTTTGTCAGGAACATGCCATACATCTGCATTATTGAGATTTTTCTCCTAATAATTTCTGACTGAAACTACGGGCTAGTATAACTGGCTGTGCTGCTCACTCTCTTTATCAAGAGCCACCCTTCATGTGGCTTGTAGGGACGGGCACTGAAAGAAATTTTCTTAGTACACAGCAGAACATTTGTTTCTTCCCGTCTCCTAAAACTAATAAAATATCTATGCTCATCCCTTGCTGTTTGTATTGAATATCAACTCAGTGGCACTACTGGTACCTATGCAGATTAAAAAGCTTGTAATAGCAAGTAGTGTGTGTTTATTTGCATACAAAGTGGAACAGCAGCAGAGGTTGACTAAAATAATGACAGCAGCTGCTAGCAGTGGCACTTCAGGTGGCAGGGTCACCATTTGAGGACCTGCTGCGACTTTTTGAGGAATGGCCATTGCAATTGTGCACCTGTCACAGTTGAACCCTGATTTACAATGGGCACAGCTGCGTCATGTTATGTATTCCTTGCAAAACGCTGCAGCTTTGATGTGAACCAAATACTTGATGACAACTACCTTGATCACCTCGTGACCTGCCAGAGCAGACAAGCACCCAAGTAAATTAGGGGTGAGGATGTACCGCAGGATTTGCAACCGTTTGCGGACCACTGAAGGTCTCTTTAGGTGCCAACATTTCGTTCAGATGTTAAGAACTCTTCCCATTCACAATTGTTTATTTCTTTCTAAAAAGACAGGTACGGGGTATTCAAGGTTTGATTTAGCAAAACACATAAAAGCCTCAGATATTGCATCTGAACTTTGATCTTTCACAGTTGCTTGGTACTTTTACTGCTTGGTATCTCTCCAACTCAAAGGTCAACAGAAGTATATAGCCTATGTTAGGGTTGGGAACCGAATCAAAAACGGCGGGTAACGAGTACCCATAAAAAATATTTACTTTCGGTTCTGCTGATCAGTTCTTGGACACACTTGTAACCTTTTTTACAATGGCTGCATGTCTGCCAGGAGGGACCTGTCTGTTACGTGACTACGTCATGCATTCAAGCTGACTTCAACTTGCCGGAGGGAAAAAAAAAACACCAGAGAAACAAGAGGAAAAAGCTGTAGCTAACTGGCCTAACTATGCATGATGGATTGTGGAAAACACTCGAAAGCGTGGGTTCACTTTGAAAGACAAAGTGATGAAAAAGGAAAGTGCAACATATGTCATAAACTAATTAGCTGCAAGACAGGTTGCACGTCAAATTTGATGAAACATTTAATACTGCATGGCATCTACCTGAAAGACTGCACAGTGTTTGATGTACTGCGGTCGTCAACACCCGACAGCCAGTGCTAATGTTGCTACAAGCAGTATTCGCACCTTGCCAGCAGCCCCAACAGAGACACCGTTCATGTTGGCGAAAAAGAGGCTGACAAAAGAGAAAACTGAGGAGTGTCACTGTGCAGTAAAAAAGTTTGTAGTCAAAGGACTACATCCTTTCTCAGTTGATGAGTCTCCGTCATTCAGGTGAGTTAAATAATGTAACGTTGCTTATTTCCTTCCTAAAACCTTTGGCAAAAATACCGTATTTCGTATTGTGAAGGCTGTTTCCCTGCAAACGTCAATGACATATCAACTATAAAACGAGTGAACTTGTTCAGAATTAAATCAAAACAAATCTATAAAATAGAATAAACACAATAAAGGCATTCTCTATTAGTTTGAATTTTCATTTCAACTCTTGCAATTGTGTATTTCTGCCATTGCCACACTGTATTACTGATTTCCTAACAACACAACAATGTGATTAAGGTTGGAAATGGACGAGGTTTAAGTTTGTAGAATAAAATAAAAGATTTGATGCTAGATGATAGAAAACTTGTACAGTAATAGTTACTGTTATGTTGAATCTTTCTTTGCAGGAAGATGACCAGGGCCCTGAATGCAAAGTACACACCTCCCTCCAGAGATATTTTGGCAAATCCTTTTTAATTAATTAATAAATTAATTAATTAATTCCTGCCTGGTACAAGGTGGAAAAGTGAAACATATCTGAGCTTAATGATGTCAGCAAAGTTGCCATAACCAGTGACAGCTGGACAAGCCTGACCCAAGATCATTATCTTACAGTGACAGCACACTATGTCGTTGAGGGAAAGATGAAACAGACAGTTCTCAGAACAAAAGCAGTCTA
Organism: Aulostomus chinensis; assembly: GCF_037954235.1. Classification (NCBI taxonomy): domain Eukaryota; kingdom Metazoa; phylum Chordata; class Actinopteri; order Syngnathiformes; family Aulostomidae; genus Aulostomus; species Aulostomus chinensis. The sequence goes on along the minus strand of NC_141329.1, from coordinate 14,392,394 downwards.
TACATCACAAACAGGACCAGTGGTGGCTGAAGAAATTAGTGACATTTTACAAGAATTTGGCATAATCAACACAATCACAGCTGTCACTGTTGATAATGCAACAAACATGAATGTGGCAATAAAAAGGCTATAATTCATAAAGCTAGCCTGTAGCGCTATAAGCTAAATCTGGGAGCATAAAGTGTGTACTCTGTTCCATCAGTGGCCAAATGGACGGCCAAGATCAGAGATGCTGTGATCTGGATGAAGAGGTCATCCATGGCAAAGATTGTGCTCAAAAACAAACAAAAAATCCTCAGTAAGTATCCCTCGGAGTTTGTCTTACAGAACAGCCAATTAATTAATGCAGAATAAAAATAAATCTATTTTCCTGTGATTTTCTGTTTGTCATACAGTAGATCTGCCTCAGCATGCCCTGATCCTTGATGTTAGGATGCGTTGGAACTCCCTCTACATGATGATGGAACGATTCCTCGAGCAATTTCCTGCAATTCAGACAGCCTGCCATGATCACCATCTGAAGAGGCCATTGGAGATTGACCTGCTTGTTCGACTGACAGATGAAGACTTCAGAAAGGCAGAGGAGTTCATCCATCTGATGAAAGTGTTGTACACATCTACACTCTGTTTTGTCTGAAACAAGTCCTACATAGAGTCAGATCCTGCCAATTCTGAAGAAACTTGAGACGCATTACATTGTGAAAGAAGAATACACAGTTTTTGCATCCGATCCGAAGCAGGCGATCTGGGGAAATGTGTCAAAGCGGTACCAAAATGATGACATTTTTAGTTTTCTTGAAGAGGCCACTGCAGTCGACCCATGTTTAAACACACTGTGGAGGACAGCACTGTATGGGAGCAGGTCAAGGAGAAGATGATGGCAAGAAAGTCGACTGAGTCTGAGCAGCCAACAGAGCAGCACTGTGGAGAAGATGGTGTGATGCTAGAGGGGGAGAACAAAAGAGAGAATAAGGAAGAAGGAGAGAAGAGTGAGGAAGAGGAGAATACGCCACCTCCCTGCAAGAGGGCTATGAAGTCTCCACTGGAGGAACTTTTTGCTCATGAAGACAACCTGAAAAATTGAAATTCTGTCAAGCAGAACCCCATCCATCCAGCACCAAATTGAGACAGAGCTTAAGATGTACCAAGAGATACCACCACTGCTGATGTCTGATGACCCTGCCACCTGGTGGTGGAACAACAGAGCCATGTACCCTTCTCTATCAGAAGTGGCCTTTTCATATTTGTGTGTACAGGCATCCTCAACCCCGAGTGAGAGGGTTTTCTCCACTGGTGGAGAGACCATTTGCGCAGAGAGATCACGCATACTACGAGAAAAGGCTGATATACTGATTTTTCAACATTTAACAACAACTGTTGAGCTGGACACTAACACAAACAGCTAAAACGCACTGAATACACTACAGATGTATTTTACCCTCAGTACTGCTTGGACATGGTATATGTGCAGAATGTGCACCATGGGATGCACTTTAATTTGTATTTCACAATTTATTTCTCAGGGATATTTACTTATTGTTAGCAGCTGTTATTTACTGAATGCACTTTATTTCTTGATGTTTATTTGCTGTTTTGCAGTGAATGCAATGCAGTTTAGTATTTTAGCACTAATGCTGCTCAGAAAGGATTTTATTTTTATTTACCATTTTCTTAAAACGAGTAATGTTACTTTTGTGAAATAAACATTTGACCTTCTATTTCTTTACTGTTTTGGAAACGAAATAAGGAATCGTTAGGAACTGGAATCACTAAGCAGAACCAGAATCAGAATCGGATTCATAAAAATCCTAACGATACCCATCCCTAGCCAAGATCCGGTTCACCATCTGCTGTTCCAAGTCCACAATCAGCAACAGGTCTTCCAACATCTACAGAATGTTTAAAAGGAGTTAAATCAATTATTGCTAGACTTCTCCCACCTCTCTTACCTCAACAGATGCAGAAGCCCCTGTACATCTATATTTTGGTGTAAGTATAGCCAGGTCAGGTATGCAAACTGATGGTGTAGGTCCCTTGTTGACCCTTGTTCCAGCGATATTTTTATGAGATGTGACTTTAGGAACTGCGTCAAATGCTATCAAATGCAGTCTGGAAAGAATATTGCATATAACAGGTTGTTCCACTCCAATGAAAGATTAATATGGAAGTTTTACAATACCAGTAGACAAGTAGAGGTTCCATTTTGACAAACTTAGTTGTGTAGGGAACAAGTGGTTAATTATGCCAAGTTCGCAGCATCACCTTGTCTGCTACTTTAAGGTAAATAGGATGCTAAGAATCACAACAAATAACTCAGCTGGCGTTGTTTCATGCAGTTGTGTAGCACTTGTGGAGATCTACGAACAGGTCATAAAGAGCTAATGACATTAGCTTGCTGCCAGGTTTGCATCAAAGACCACAGTGTTAAAGTTTGTTTTCTTCGCAGTGATACTGAGACGAACATGTTTACACTTTCTCTGTACGCTGTAAAACTTTACATGACAAACCTTCGACAGTCCATCTCTGCAGAAAACTCAACTAGTGGGCGGCGGAAAGCTACGAGACTAAATTAAATTTCACTTAACACGTGCCGCTTAGATCATTATGTGAAAGACCAATTAATCGGGTAATATCTCGAAGGCGACCTGAGGTCCGACACTGAAACTCAAACGTTCTGCTCGTTAACGTCAATGAAGTGCAGGGAGAGAACGTTAACCTTGTCTGGAGTAATGACACCAGAGAAGGTTGTGACCTAACGTTACACTGCTGGAAGTACAGCATGGCTGGTTCGGAGGCCCGGTGCATGAGTTAGCCGGATACCCCGCACATAACCTTTGGTGCACAAACGTCATTAGCCAAAGACACAAAGTAAAACGTCCAGGCAAATAATCGGGTATTCCCACCACGGCATTACTTTTGGGCCCAAAGACTGACCGTAGATTGGTTACATCATCACACGCCAGAAGACGGACATTTGAGTTTCACGTCTGTGCAACTACATAAAGACGGTATAACACACACCTAAACGCATCATCAGAATCCGTCAGGGGGATTTCCGAAAAATAAAACCAAAACAAAGCAAAAAAAAACCAAAACAAAACAAACGTTGAGCCAAGGATACCAAATGTCCTGCATGGGCCTCAGACCTTCAAGACAGCATGCTAGCCGGCCTAGCAAAAATGACAGCAGCTATACTAACGTTACTGCTGCTGACAACCAATAGGCATTTGTCATTTTTCCAGGATACCTGTCCCTGGTCAGTATGATCAATGAGGCCAATGGCTGGGCGAAATTAAGTTAATTTATCGTTAAGTTACACAACAGGTAAAGCGGCTAGTTTGAGTGAGTTGACTACGAAGTAGGGAACGTGTAGGCTAACGGTAATTCTTCAATGACATGGGATTACCACTCAGGCCATACCAATTGCGATACCGTGAAACTGCATCTAACCAAGAAGCATGAAAACTTTGATGCGCGAGTTTTCCAACACTCCATGTGCTTCAAAATTTAGTGAGTAACCTTAAGTCACGCCGTGTGTACATGCATATAGCTACAGGCTAACCTGCATTCCCCAACGACTTCTATAGACCCTTATTGTCTACATAGTTTTCAAATTCACTTACGGTAACTGAGGATTCTTGGTGCCGCCACGATGAGAGTGACACTGGTGTTATACTGCAACGTCGGTTTTAAAAAATATCCCTGTGGAAAGTTAGTTTCTCCTATCCACGTGTTGACCGAATAGCATCAGCCTAAAAAACACATACGAAACAGCTGGTCAAATCTTCTTCTTCACTCAATTAACTGGCGGATCGGGAACATTTTCTTCTTCCCTGATATTACTGGCGGATCGTAACCAGCGTAAAGAGATGCATACCGCCACCTACTGTATTTGAATTGGCAACATGCGTGCTTTCGCCGGTTACATGACAAAAAAAATCAATATGTGTGCGAGTTTCATCATAATATCTAGAAGATTTTTTGAAGCGCCCCGATGCAATTTACTGCATTTCTGTGCATCTTAGAATTAGAATTTAGTTAGATTTAATGCGTAGTTTGAACCACTTATGCACACCTTAACAATCGTATTGCACACAGTAGTATGCCGGAACTAATACGCCTTTCACTAACGCTGGCTTGCTGGTCGTTGCATTAATCACCTACAACAGAACAGACACAGGCCTATCATAAAGACAAAATTCACTACCACCCCCACCAGCAGCAGCAGCAGCAGCAGCAACGGATAGATCTTCCTCTTCATGAGCTTCAGCTTCTTTAGACGTCTTTGAAAAGAAATCGCCCAAAGTGAGTAGCTTTCTTTTTGGCATTTATACCTTTGATAAAAAAAAAACATGCCTAAAATTGCATTTATTTGGCTATCATATCAATATTTTGGAGCTCCCCTAAAATTTCACAAACTATGTTTGTAGGGGAGCTTGTGTCGCCACTTGGGGAGCCATGGCCCCTTGTTCCATTATAACTTGTTTGCTGATCAACCACACACTAAAAAAACCTACACCAGACACAAAATTATTTACATTTACTGGTAAAATTTAGAAGTGCAACAATACATTTATAAGTATTTATTTTAATGTATGTTCTAAATAATAAGAACTATAAAGATAGCTTTGGAGCACTCCCCCTTGCCCCTACTCATCCCTAAAAACCCATTCAAGCTCATTGCAGTATTAATACATGTATTTATATCATGGAATCTTCCTCTCTTAATTATATGTACTACATGCCATTATGACATGCTCAACATTTTTAGGAAAATCACACAGTTATCTGATAAGCTATCTGCTATTAAGTAAAGAGTTGATCTTAATCCAGAATGCTCACATCTTAATCTTGAAACAAATACATCATGTCTTCTGCACTTCCCTTTGAAAGCTTTCACTTCAGTTGATTTCTATATGCTGTAATAGTGCCTTCCTTAGGTAAGTGTTTCCTGCTTCTTCCTCTATAAACCAGAATCCAACACAACAGTTCATCTATTACAACGCATGATAGTTAACATTTCCATCAGGAAATCATCTGTTATTGGTACGTTTGAATTCAAGGTTTTTAGAGCTACAGTGGAGTCTCAATATATGACAGATCTCTCAGGCCTTACCTCTCCTCGCGACTGTGATGCTAGTATTATAAGAACTGCTATCTCTGTTTAAAATGCAGTTAGTCTATTTTGAATTCCTTTACATATCACCACACTGAACTCTTGTCATATATTATACTCCTGTTCCAACTTGTCCACTCTGTTGCTCTTTAAATCAATCCATAAATATTGGCGTGATGCTGAAAAATTCCCTCTTCATAAAATCGGATACCAAAAAGGCAGCGTTATTCTCATCACCTCCAATCCATTCTCTCTTCTGCTCAGCAAGTTGCAGGTTTACCTCTGGCACTGAAAGTATCCTTGAGGGAACATTACCCCACACAGCATTTGGTCCATACTGAGAGTTGTTCAACTCACAGGACCAGAGCAACCACTAGATGTTGCTACAGCCACACTCATGGCCCACATGGGTGGGGTGATCTGTGAGGGGATTTTTAGAGGCAGCCCTGAGAAATGAAAGGCAGAGAGAAGAGCTGCTATTGAGTGTGATAACAGGGACAGGTCCAGCATTTTATGACAGGAACTGGCAACAAATATGCTCTCTCAACTTGAAAGAAAACCAGTGAACTGTATCATCTGAATGATGTAAAACATGGGGGTTACATGCAGTGACTGAGGTCTACATAGTGTGCTGGAGCTACACTGAGGATTTAAAGATGAAGTTTACAATAGCAATGTTAATGTCACCTGTCTCTGTTGTACCGCACGTCCTAAGAATCCCTAAGTGGCAAACAATGTTGTTGGTGTGGCCCCAATGTATAGCCTCCCCCTCAGAGTTCTGGGACCATGACCAATTTGTCAACAGAATACTCTGGGGGAACCTGAACATTGATACAAGCTGACTGAGCCGAGACCTCAATGTTCCAAGATAAAGCAGAAACAAAGCAGGACTCTGGGAGTATTGTCTTGGGGGCCTGATTGGAATTGTCCAGGTCAAAAATACGAGAAAGGGAGAGTCGAGTTTAGTATTTTTGGAGCTGGGACATGTAGAATCTTGCTTACTTTCTTTATTGGTTATGCATTTCCTTTGTTATGTTTATGTATTTTTCTTTTATTAGATGTGAGTTATCAAGTATTGAGCTAATGGTAATGCATAATGCCTATGAACTGTGTAGTTCTTAAGAAATATATAACCAGCTCCAACTCTTTTAGATCTGTTAGTTTCTGTGCTTCTCCATAAAAGGTCAGGAAGGATGTGGTGAATTGTCACAGCTGAGACTAACTGCAGACTTAGGGAATCTTCACAGGTGCTGTTAAAAGCGTTGATACAGCATTAAGGATGTTCATGTGCTGACTTTACGAATGTACTTTATGTTGAAGGACAAACCACAGGTGCCAACATGTATACCATATGGTCTGGTTTTAAAGGTCTAAAAAAAACTTATTTTGTGGCTTCTGGGTGACAGATAGATGGTTGTCTCTGTTGGTTCTAGAGACTTGAACCATTTGGCTCTAACCTAAATAGCCACCTCACAAAAGTCCAGGAACTCTTTTTAAATTTTGTTCATATCCTGTGTTTGACCCCAATCTACATGCCCCCTCCCCAGTGGACGTGAAGAGATGTATAAATACCTGACAGTTATTCAGAACAACAGAGAAATTCTGATGCTCCGTGAACATGCTGTAACTTCTCTCTAATGCATGAATAAACTAGGATATAAGCTTTGGTATTGAGTTAGCGTCCTTTCTGGTCGCTGTTCTGCTGAACGATCACCTCACACCATGCCACCACAATTATATGGCAGCGAGGATGGGATCCTAAATGCCTGAGGTAACAGACTTGATGCAACTACTCCACTGATCATACAGACATATAGGTAAGAGGACACCTTTTCTAAAGATTCTCAAGTTTAGTGTCCAGTGTTTAGAGTTGCATTCTTGACTGTACTGAAGGTTACAAGATCCCTAATAAAAAAATTAAGGTAAAGAACACGGGGTGGCCCGAGGCCCCTCATTTGTGAGGATACAGCCGTGCGGACAGTGTGGGAAAAAGGACGAGGCTAAGAAAATGGATTAAGGGCATTTCACCTCCGCGTAGTGTGAAGCAGAAAGTGACACTGACGACTTATGCTTAGTAAGTAAGCCTCGCAACCTCACCGAGAACGGCATGGAGTTGTCTATAATAAGTGCATACAAACAATGTATGTATGTAGTATCGTTGATTCTCATCCATGTCTGTGGGATGGAGGATTGCTCCCCCATACAAAGTATTGTAGAAGAGATCAAGTAACCCTTAATATTATTTAGCGAACCTATGAGTTCCTGTTCGCTGGCAATAACCCGACCTTTTTCCTCAAAACCAACTTGTTGCCCTAACCCGCCTGCCTACTATGCCTGATCTCCAGCCCCGAAACCTCTACCTGTGCCAACCGTGCTCTCTGCTCCAACCTGCTCATGCGCAGCTGCAAGCACAGTCCCACTCTGACTCTCACGCCCTTCCTGAATCAATAAACCATCTGCAGTTCGTGAAACGCACTTGGGTCTCCTGTCCTGTGCCTGACAAAAGAGCTCTATTTTGGGAAAGATTGTAAAGGAGGGAAGTATCCTTTCTAAGAAGGAAGATGTTAAATGGGGTTTAGTGAAAGCTGTAAGTGAAAAACAGTCAGCAGCCACTAAATTAGAAGAAGTGACAAAATATTTAAAGGAAAAATCAAGAATTAAAAAAAAAAAAACTTGCGGCAGCAGATACAGGTAGATGAGGCAGGGAAGGTGTTGCTCACGGTGAAGAAAAGGATTTAAAGAAAGTCGAGGAAGGAAAGCAAAGGATGTTGAGAGGGTTGATAAGGAAGGATTGAAATAATGGATAGATAGGAGAAAAGAGGCAAATAGCGACATAAGCAGATCAGTGTCTCCCAGTGTGTGCAAAGATGTAAATGCAAAAAGGAAGTTGTATTAAAATGCCCTCAATTAACTGTAATTGCTGAACCTACAGCTGAATTATCAGTAGATGGAAAATCAATTGAACTATTAGTGGACACAGGCGCAACAGTCTCTACTATTAATAAATCAGACGCTACATGTTTAGGATTAGTTCCTACTTCTGATCACGTAAACACAGTAGGAATACCCGGGTAACTATGTCAAATCCTGTTGGAGCATCAGCTTAACTCAAATTTGGACCTATTTCATGTGAGCATCCATTTGTGATCACTGACTCACCATGTAATCTATTGGGTCACGATTTGTTAACCAAGTGGCATGCAACTATTCATTGTTCTCCTAACGGCATATACATAACAGTTCCTGTTACGGTATTTAGGATCACAATTCTCTGTGTTTTCAGATACCTTGGCAATAACCCCTAGAGGTGTTTTCTATTTACCGAACATTGGAGATTTGGCTTTGTCATTATTTCAGATTGCTGGAGCTTTGCCCCATATTTCAGTGGCTGTCATAGAAGGTGTAGAACAACCGCAATTAGGCCCTATTGCACATCATATGACTCACAGTGTACATTATAAAGGTGTAGGTTGGACTGTGACTGTGAATGGTAATTGGTATGATGACTCATTCTTTCCTGTGTGCACTGTTACACCGCTGCCTTCTACAGCATCAGTTCCTCAGCTAACTCAACTTATTTTGCACCCATTACTACAGGATATTCCATCCGAGCTTTGGTCTTCCCACTCTTTTGAATGTGGATTAATTAAATCAGTTGCTCCTGTGTTTTAGACACAGTGTTCCTCCTCCCAGAAAACTGCAGTATCCATTTCTAAAGAAGCTATAGATGGTATTAGACCAGTATTACATTCATTATTAGAACAGGGAATAATAGTTCCATTCCAGAGTCAATGCAACACTCCTATTTTACCAGTAAAAAAACCTAACAAAGTTAATGATTGGCATTTTGTGCAAGATTTGAGAAGTATCAACGATTATGTGGCTCCCATTGTCCCTGTGGTTCCTAATCTACATACAATTTTGACTTCCATACCACCCATCACAGAGTAATACACGGTAGTGGACCTGTGTTCAGTGTATTTCAGCATTCCAGTGCATCCTCATTGTCGGTACTTGTTTGTTTTCACTTATGAAGGACAGCGTATACTTAAGCATTTGCCTCAGGGATTTGTATACTCGCCCACCCACTACGCTAAGGCGCTTAAAGATAACTTAGAAGATGTAATTTTGCCTGGTGGTAGCACACTGTTGCAGTATGTTGATGATATCCTCATAGCTAGCCCCAGTAAAGAAGCCTGTGCAATTGATACGAAGGCTCTGTTAATGGCATTTGCAGTAAAAGGACACAAATCTAGCTTGGACAAGTTACAGCTAGAACAAACGAAAGTGGACTATTTGGGACATGTGTTGTACAAAGGAACTCGTGAGGTATCTCCAAGAAGACTTGAAGCTTTGATGGCTATTCCATGCCCAGTGAAAAGAAGCAAATGAAGTCTTTTTTGGGAATTACTGGCTATTCCTGCCCCTGGCTTTTGAATTATGCCAAACTGACTAGACCTCTCTATGATATGGTGTTGAGCTCTGCACCTGAGCCTCTTGTATGGACTCCCGTGGCTTCTCTGCTCTAAAGACTGGTCTAGCATCTGCTCCTGCACTGGTATAACCAGACTATTCAAAACTATTTCACTTGTATGTGCACGAAAAGAATGGTTTTGCCTCTGGAATACTCACACAATCACATGGACCCAAGCAACGTCCTATTGGATACTATTCCAAGTGTCTTGAACAGAGTTGGGTTTATCGCCCTGTCTTCCTGCTGTGGCGGCTGCTGCATTTATTGTTGAAACCACATCTGACATAGTGTAAGCCTATGACTGTCATCTTTATGTTCCTCATGCTGTACAGGCTATGCTTTTGTGGGCAGGTACTCAGCATTTCACCACTTCGCGACAGAGCAGGTATGAATTGGTCTTAGCTTCTTTGCCAAATTTGCAAATACATTGTTCACCTGCTCTCGATCCCTCAACTCTATTGCTCACATCAGAGGATGGGGACCCATCATGATTCTATTTTGGTGACTGATAATCAGTGTTGTTCATCTTACTTTGAAAAAGTAATTAGTTACAGTTACATATTACTTACCCAAAAAAGTAATTCCGTTAGTAACTGAGTTACTTCATTGTAAGAGTAATTAGTTACTCTGCAAAGTAACTGGGACGTTACTTTTCATGTTCGATACGCTATTACGTTCTACAACATCTTTAACATCAAAAATGTTTATAATAACTGATAGAAGAATACAAATATTTTCGAACATTTTGTATTTATTTGAACTGCACAATAAACAGTGCATTATCCAACTCTTAAACATTCAGTACAGTAAAACAGTTAAAAGTTGAAAATAAATAATATTTACACACTTTCAAGTACAAAACCCAATTCCCAAAAATGTAAACTTGGGTAAGGCAAATTTGGCCTTTAAATAGTGCAACTCTCTTCATCCGTACAACACTGCACAATAAAGACAGCAATATCCGACTCTTAAATAATAGTGAAATAATAAAAATGAAATATTGAAAATAAATTATTTTCAGTTATTCACATACTTTGCTATCAAGTGCAAAACTAAAATACACGAATGTAAACTTGTGTGAAAAGAAACACGGGAAGACCTGGCCATTGAGTAGTGCAGCTATCCAACTCTATTTAGATTAACATGTTGTTTGTTCTCAGTGAAAATGAACAATACATTAATCTACACTAAAATACTCCTCTCATCTAATGACTAAACCAGTGGTTGTAACGAAGGAGGAGAAGCTTTTCGAATCTTTTGTCAGACAGTCTGTTCCTCTTCGGAGAGAAGACAAGCTTGCCCTGGCTGACCAGTCTCTCAACAGGTGCACTAGATGGAGTAGCAGCATTGTAACGTAGTGAAATTTTCTTGATGAGAGAAAATCCACTCAGAGAGTTGAAGTTTTGTGCTGGGGATCTAAAATAGTCTGCCGCCTGGTTTTCTGCTAAAGAGGAGGTGTCCTCCTCATCCTCCTCAAAGGAAAAGAAATCGTTCTCTTCTGCTGAATCTGTGTGATGTGAAGATGTGCCAGTACCTTGATGTGGTTCTTTGAGGACAACTTTCCGGCACTCTGCCAGCAAACTTGCCTTAGCCTTATCCTTTAACTCCTGTGACCGCAACCAGCGAAGTTTGAATTTTGGAAGAGTTACGGCAGCAAGTATGCCTCTTCATTTCCCAAGACATCAGCAAATCTGTTTTTATAGCCTGAAAAAATAAGAATAATCACATTAAATATATGTATCTACACAAATAAGTGTTATTATTAATAGTAGTGGTAGTAGTAGCAGTCGTATTTATTATTATGAGTACTACAGCAATGCTCACTTAAATTATAATAAAATATTCAATTTAAGTTCTTACTGTGACAATGGCATCAGGAAGGTCCTTCAGTATTTGCAGGCCACTTGGAAGGGCTTCTGTCTTCAGTATTAATGTCTCTATCGTTGGTAGGAGTGTACCATAATAACAGTTGTCTTCTCCCTGGAGTATATCCAAGGCTACAGTAAGGGGCTTCATCACAGTACAGTACTCCTTTAAGAACTGGTGTCCCTTTCTGTTATCGCTGTCAGTCCTAACTTAGAGGACATGGTGTTAAGGCCTACCATGGATATTTCACAGATTCGAGCCAGGGCATCGTAGAAGGAGTTCCATCGTGTTGTACAAGGTACAAGCAGCTTTTTTGACACCAACTCGTCAACTGTTTCAGCAGCCAAAGCTGATCGACTAGTCTTGTTCCATAGGGCTGTACATTTGGCAGTAGCACTTCTGTAAATAGCCTTTGTTGCAGGTTTTGACAGCAGCCACTTGTCAATATCTGTGCACGAAATCAGATTTAGTGTGTGTGATGCACACATCTTGTGTGGGGGCAAAGTGATCACAACATCACCGTCATTATCATTAATTGCATGTAGAGCATCATTAATGTCTGTAAATGTCCCCTTATCTTCATCGTCTTCAGAATCACTCTCCTCAAGTGGCTGGAACTTCTTAAATGCTTTAACAAAATTAGAGCCATTGTCAGTCACTGTTGCTGCGATTTTGTGTGTTATCCCATATGTTGAGTGAATATTGTCAAGCTCAACTGCAATGGCATCATGAGTATGATGCCCCTTAGACCGTCTGCAAGAGCTGCTTTCTCTCTTTCCATGTTATCTGGATTGATCCAATGTGCTGTCACGCCCATGAAACTTCTATTGTGGGCAGTCCAGGTGTCTGCTGTGGTTGAAATGTACTCCAATTCCTCAAATGACTTTTTAAGCTCAATATTCATTTTTTTCGTATTCACTGTCTATGAATTTAGCAAAAGTGTTTCGGCATGGGGCACCCCCCCCTTCCTCCTCCTCGTATTGGTATCTTTGCAACTATTGCTCTGAATGGCTCAGACTCCACAGTGGACAGGGGTAGCATGTCTTCAACAACATACCTGGCTATCATTGAGTTCAGCTCGGCCTTGGTCACCTGTTGTTGCTGACCCGAAAAATCGAGCGTGGCTTGTTGTTTTGACGTTACTAGAGTGGCTCCGTCTCCCTCGCTAGCTGCATTTGGTCTTGGGGTTGGGTCAGAAGCAGCAACAAGTGTCATGTTAGCATGTACTGACGTGAGGTGCTTCATGAGGTTGGAGGTGCTTGAGGCAGACGTGGATAACGTCTTTTTCCCTGGGCATAGCGTACATATAACATAGACATTCTTGCCTTTAATTTCAATGAGTGAAAAGTAGCGCCGGTACTTCCAGTTGGCGAACGCTATCTTTGAATTTCCCTGCCTCGTCGCCATCGCTCCAGCCATGTGTGGCAGTCAGCATGCAGTGATCCACCCACCCAGCCAATCATCGTCCCATTCGCAGCGGCGTCATCATCCCCCAGCCAGAGGATGAGTGGCCAAAACATGACACTTCCGCTGCTTTTACAATGCTTGTGCTTCATATATCTCTGATTCAACCAAAGTAATTGTGTAGTAACGCGCCACGTTACATTCTCAGTAACGGCAACGGCGTTGCAATGATGAGAAAAGTAATTAATTAGATTACTCGTTACTGAAAAAATTACGCCGTTAGTAACGCCGTTATACTCTAACGCCGCTATTACCAACACTGCTGATAATGTATATGTGGTAAGAGACCACCTATGTGACCAACCTTTCTCTGAGACTGATGAAGAACGCATTCTGACTCTGTTTGTAGATGGGAGCTCTAGCAGAAACCTTGTTGGTACTTTGGATGCAGGTTTTGCGGTGACTACTCAAACTGATGTTTTATTATCTGGCAAATTACCCGACATGTTCTGCTCAGCAAGCTGAACTTATTGCTTTGACCAGAGCTTGTAAAAGACAAGGTCACAGACATATACACTAACTTTCAGTATGCATTTGGTTGTTGTCATGATTTTTGAGGTATTTGGTGACAGACAATTTCTCACTGCCGCTGGTACTCCTATTAGAAATGCCTGGTAAAACTGGTAAAAGATCTTCAGGATGCATTATTGTTACCTGCTAAAGTTGTAATTAGCAAATGTGACGCACACACTGGAAAGACTGAACCTGTCAGTGTAGGTAATGCATTAGCAAATTCTGCAGCTAAACCTGCTGCCATTTCACCTGATCATCCTGTGACCTCATTACCAGTAATTATGGCTCCCAAAGATTCTCCTTCTACTTATGATGTTGCTGCCTTTCAAACAGCCGCTGATGCCTCAGAAAGTGCTCATTGGGACATTCATTGTGTTCTCATAAATAATGTATATTATTCAGTGGATGGACGTCCTGCCTGCCCCAGATCATTACTCCCTTATTTGCTTCAAATTGTTCACGGTAAGTCACACCTGAACAAAGGGGGAATGGCAAAGAGTTTAAAATCCTCATGGTACATTAATGGAATAGATAAAGCATGTGAGAATTTTGTTCAAGATGCTCAATTTCTCAACAGTTTAACATAGGAAAAGTGGTAAAAATGGAACAAGGTGCGCACCCTGTGATAGGGATCCTCCCTCCCATGCTCTTCATGGCCCTCCTCAGGCTGATTCCAGCACAGGTGCCGCCTATCAGCAATCAGCCATGCCTGCAGGCAATTGCCGGGCCAGCTATAAAAGGAATCCAGGACCTTCAACCCGGGCTTGATCGTACTGACCCCACGTGGTAACTTTGCTGACAAGCTCCTTTGTTTTTCTCGCAGTTTACTACTTCATTGTTCGCTTGCTTCTAGCCGTTCATTCGTCACTCATCCCGTATGACTTTGTTTTTTTCCCCAAGATTCCCCCTGGCTCCCAGCTGCCTCCGAGAACCCCTCCGTGATTTCCTCCGCGTCTCTCGTCTGCCTCCTCGTCTGCCTCCTTGACCCTCCATGACTCCACGCCCCACTCCTGGACCATTCCCTATCCTCGACCCTCGACTTCACCCCCATCTCTGTCTCCTGGACGAATCCCAACTCCCTGCCTTTGCCTTCCCTCCTCTGGACACTTGTGCCCTCTGTCCCTAGCGGTAGGGCTCCCTTCCCCACGGACTGGTTAGTACACGCACACGCAACATTTCACAACGCACACCCACGCATACACATAGTTAAATTACACATCTCATCTTACACAGCTACGCACCACATTCCCCCCATTTTTTAGGTCCCTAAGTTGGTGTAGATTTTTTCCTTCCCCTTTTCCTCCATCCAATAAACAGCCTTCGGGTGGTTTAATCTGGCTTCTGTCTGTCTTGTTCTGTCTGTCTGTGGTTGTGCTACCTGGGTCCAGACACGTTTTGGGTCGCCTTATTCTGAGCGTAACACCCTGCCCCCGATGGTCCTTTTGTAGACTTACAAATAGATTTTGTACAAATGCCCAAACATGGCAGATACCAGTGGATACTGGTAGTTGTAGATAGTTTCTCAGGATGGACAGAAGCTTATCCATCTGCGAAAGCAGACAAATTAGCAGTGGCTAGAGCACTGCTCAGAGATTTTATCCCATGATTTGGTATTCCTCACTCAATATATAGTGAAAGGGGAACGCATTTCACAAGGTATGTGATAAAAGAAATAACAGATGCATTGGGGATAAAACAAACTACCAAGGCCATATCATCCGCAAAGTGCAGATGGTGGAAAGATCTAACCAAACCTTAAAACAGAAATGATTTGTTTTTGCAGCCTTACCAAACAGAGTCCTACGTGTATGTAAAAGGAGGACCTGTGTGTAGTTGGTCAACGGGTAAGTCGGCCATGATCTGCTCTTCCTGTTTGCCTCGCAACTTGCGACAAATGACAGTTGATGGGTCTCTTTCCCCAAACTATACAGTTACCGCCTGCTCTTACAGCTTTCACCGTAAAATGTCTACCTTGGTGATAAACTCTCATGAAAGTGTCGGATGAGCAGTAGACTGACATGATGTTTGCCAGGAATTAATATGGGGTGTGATTCATCTGATGTGAGCCGGGCTCTCTCCAACCTACCTCCAACTCTGAGAATATGATCTGAGTCAATGAAGGGACAAAGCTTGCTGAGTGGGCTTGATTTAGGGACAGGCCGCCCTTCTTTGAAACATTTGATGTCCTCTGCATACACTTCTCTCTGGACAGTGTGAATGATGGTAGCTTTGGCCTGATTGAGTTGCTCTTCACCAAGATGTCTGTTGCACTTATGCCAGCCGGGACAAATATTATCCTTGGGCCTCTTGATGAAGGACTTTGCAATGTGTCCAAGCCAGGCAACAGCTTTCAAGAGAGGACTCCAAGAAGAGAACTGTCCAAAGTGTGCACTGCCAAACTTATTGTGACTGAGTGGTGACACAAGTAGTAATGTCTGACCGTAACTCTGCATCTGACTCAGAGTTAACAAGGCTGAAAACCTTCCCGGATGATTGAATCTGTCTTTCATTGGTGAGGAAAGCAGGTCCTGTTTGCCATGAAGAGAAGACCAGCTGGTCAGCTGGTAGTGATCGGGTGGCATGATCAGCTGGGTTGAGGTCGGTGGGCACATAGTTCCACTGACTTGGCTTTGTGGACCGCCTGATGCGTTGCACACGATTGTGGACATAAAACCGCCTTGACTCATTGAAGATGTAACCAAGCACCACCTTGCCTGGAATGGCTCTCATGACGTCTGGGCTGTTAGATGCAATTTTGTGCAATCATAGATTGGACTGTGCAAGCATGTGTTCAGTACATGAACGGCATCCTCCACACTGGAGAACGACTTCAGTCCATCGTCGACATAAAAATGACGGTCAACAAAGAGTCTCACATTAGTTCCATACTCCTCTTCTCCTTCCATGGCCATCCTCTTAATGCTGTAGATGGCTGGGGACGGGCAATTCCCAAACACATGCACCTGCACACGAAACTCCACAATGTCCCCATCAAGCTGGTGGTCTTGAAACCACAGAAAGTGCAAGAAGTTACGATGCTCATCCTTGACCAAGAAGCTGTGGAACATCTGTTGAACATCAGTCATTTCTGCAAAAGGTTTGGGCCTGAAGCGGATAAGCACACCGATTAGGCTGTTATTTAGATCTGGGCCTCTAAGTAACACATCATTAAGGGATACATTGTTGTAGGCCAACCCAGTCTCATGTCAAAATGTGAAAAGGCTACATTTGTCCACAGGGCAAAACGTATCAGTCCTACGATAAAGGCCTAAAAATTGTAAAATGTCTACGTTTTTTTCCCCTATTCTTTTCTATTGGAATGCCAGAAGGTCACGTGACTCTTTCATGCAAGCCTCTCAAAACAAAAACACGATGGCCATTCCTTTAATTCTCAGAGGAAAGTACGTTATTCCAATATAGTTTTGATTTAAAATAAAACATTTTGATGACATTTCTAGCGAGAAATATACATTTTCTTTTCACAATATTAGTTCAGCTCTTGTTTATAATCTTTTATTTGTTCGTTATCACGATGAATCTTTCACCACTCGGAATAGAGTCGTTACAGTGTTACGTTTTCTGCAGTAGAAACAAAACAACATGGCCATTCCTGTCATTGTCGGAGGAAAGTGCCTTATTCCAATATAGTTTTGATTTTAAAAAGCATTCTGATGACATGTCTAGCGAGAAATATACACTTTGTTTTCATAATCTTCGCTCAGTTCTTGTATATAATCTTTGATTTGTTCATTTCACAATGAATCTTTCACCTCTCGGAATAAAGTCGTTACAATGTTACGTTTTCTGCAGTTGTTATGGTGGTTAAAACCACGGAAACCTAAATGGCGTTTATGTTCTTGTATTTTGTCGTTACATTGCGTCGTTATCTGAGTTGATAATATATTTGTGATTGTTGACTATATATATTAATAAAAATAAGATAAAACATATTGCCTCATCAAAATATAAAATAGCTATGCTTGTTTGTTGTTGTTTGTGTGATTGTTGACTATAGCTGTTCAATAAAAAAAAATATGAAATGGATTTTAGTGCCCCAGGAACTACATATATCAGCTTCCGTGGAATTTGGCACCCCCGTTCTTCTGTGAGACAATCCGGAAATTATCGCTCGCTTCAAGAAAAAAAAACTATTTTTAATACTTCATGTTTTGATTAATAAGACAATCAACAATTTAATTTAATTTCTGGTTATTTATGCAGCCTACACAATATAAACAATGATTAAAACGGGCGCGGTAAACTAACGTCACATCCGTCACAGAGGCTAACTCATGCACTCAGAGGTGGCCTTTTAGTTCTATCATTTCACGCTATATTTACAGATTTATTATTGAGTGAAACAAACCACACTTATGTCTCTGTTAATCAAGGGTATTATTACAGAAATCCAAACTTAAAACCCATTTTGCGAAGTCTACGATCTGCCATGGGTATTTTCTTGTTACACGGCAGCTGGGCAGTCACACCCACTCAGATTTAAAGGCCTGAAGCGCCAACAAGAAACCATTTGGCGACAACTATCATGACGGGAAGCACCATGGATCTGCTCAAAGACGACGACGCCTTATTTCTTGCTGATGTGCTCTTGAATGAGTGTGAGGTAAGCGGTACTGTAATTATATCTCCTTGAACTTTCTGAAACGAAAGCTGTCTGTTTAACATTACGTGATAAAGTATATTAAGGTAATACCGGCATGTCCCGTGATGTTTATTTTAAGGAGGCTCAACATAAACAACAAACAACAGAGACCTTTGTTTGGGCGGAGGAGGACGTGTAAGGGAACCCTCTCCCAAAAAATAGAACGGGGGAGGGGCGGAAGCAGGCCTCATCCACAGGTTGGTTTCCCCCCCAGTAAATTTGCTGGTCACTTTGTTGAAATAATGGTTCTTGTTTTAGGATGAGCCTATTGTCAGTGAATGACGTGGTGATAGCGCAAAAGTCAGTTCACTGTTTGATTGATACTTGTGTGTGGCATGTCCGTACATAAAAGATCCCAGCTCCTGTGTGTGTGTGTGTGTGTGTGTGTGTGGTGGTTTCTGTTGTTGCATACCCACATGTAATGTTTCAGGATCAATAATTTTTTTTTTAAGTCGAAAGCCCAATTACAGACAAGAGCTGGAAGTGAGCAATAGCTTTAGACTTTCTTTACAACTCATCATTTTAATGCTTTGTACTGAAACTATTGCACTGAATTGTCCCGTTCAAATAAATTCACACAACACTTTTAACTGTTACCTCTGAAAGCGTGGACCTGTTGAAGACCCAGCCCCTTCACATTGGAAGGATAGACAGGCCTCCATTTTGTAAAAGGGGACATTGTTAAGACCCCAGCATCTGTGGATCCATACACATTCCAGTGCCCTCTGACTGCTTTTTGCTACGGCCCCAGCTTTTTCCTACAGTGGTTCAACAAGTGGATGCATGGTTAAAACACACTGTGCAGGCTGGGCCAGGACTGTGATACTGATGCCTGTATGGAAAAGCTGATATTTAAATTGTACTTTGATTATTGTGCACAATAAAAAATAAATTCCTTGCAATATACACTTAATTTTTTTTCTGCACCATCTTAAATTGCTATATTTAATGTATTTGGTTTTCAGATGCTGAAGCTGTCAGAAACATTTGATAGTACTTTCTCACACACACACACATATATATAAATTAAAACAACCCCCGAACCCTACAGTTTTAAGAAGTTAAGGTATGTAAGGTAGGTCTGGTATGAGCACAGGAGTTGGAGTATATGAGGTTACTCTTTACTGAATGTAAGAACTACATTTATCCTTTGGTAGAACGCCTTCAGGGAAATTGTTTCCAGCAGCTTTGTTACATATTACACGAGTGAAGAAGAACACAGAATATAAAAAAGTAGATAAAATATATACATATGCAAACAAATTAATAATGAAAAAATGTTTAAAAATTGTGATAACATGTTGCCACCCAAAAGGAAGCAGCTGGGGTGCCGATTCTATTGTAGCTTCCTCTAATCTGTGAAAAAATGTGTTGTGTGTTTGGTGTGTGTGGACTCTGCTCCACCGATACCAAGCACAAGTCCCTTCCATATTTGTTTCCAGAGATATAGTAGTAATGACAGTGCACCTCCATTATAAAAAAAAACCTGCTGCAGTCTTTGGGGTCTTGTGTTTCAGCTCTGTAACTTCTAGATGGCTGAAAATGTCAGAATCAGTCCACTCACTGACATCAATCATTGGTGTGACTTTTGGTGGCTTCAGCTCAAATGAAACCAGGGAAGCAGGGCCAGACTTTGAGGAGCCCCTTAGGGTTAGTGGATGCCCCGGGACAGTGCTTGGGCCCCTTAGCACCTAGATGGCTGAAATTCACAGCACATGCTACTCTTGGGCATTATATTACCGTAAATTCCGGACTATAAGCCGCGACTTTTTTTCGACGCTTCATGCCCCGCGGCTTATGCTCCGGTGCGGCTTATACAAGGATTTTACCTTCACCCTGGGGTGTGGCGGGCAGCGGCAGCGGGCAGTAATTCCCTATTGTTCCTGATGGTAGCTCCAAATACCGTACTTAGGGAAATTCCTAGCCAAATGTTATGGTAATTTCTCTAAGTACCGTCCAGTCCATGCCGCGGTGCAGTGAAAAAGGAACAGTATGCTAAATCTTCAGCAGCTCCAAATACTGTACTTAGGGAAATTCCTAACCAAATGTTATGGTAATTTCTCTAAGTACTGTACTTGGAGCGTCCAGTCCATGCCGCGGTGCAGCATAAAAAGAGCATCACATGATATTTTCAGTCATTTGTACTCACCCTCAAGATGGAGAGCAGCAGAAGGAATGCCTATGATGCAGCTTTCAAGCTAAAGGCAATCAATCTGGCGGTTACAGATGGAAATAGAGCTGCAGCACTTAAGTTTGGAATAAACGAATCAATGGTGAGACGCTGGAGGCGGCAACACGATCAACTGACCCAATGCAAAAGGACGACAAAAGCTTTCCAAGGACATCATAGCAGGCGGCCCGAACTTGAGAACGCTCTGGAGGACTGGGTCAACACGCAGAGAACAGACGGCCGAGGTGTTTCCACCGTGCAGATGAGACTGAAAGCCAAAGCATTCGCCACCGAAATGAAAACTGCGGATTTTCGAGGTGGGCCATCATGGTGTTTTAGGTTTATGAGGAGAAAAGGTCTGTCCATCAGGGCACGCACTACTTTGTGCCAGCAACTCCCTTTGGACTGTGAGGAAAAAATTACAAACTTCCGCAAACAAAAATAGCGGAGAATTTCATTGGACCAGACAGACATCATAAATATGGACAAGGTGCCTTTGACGTTTGACCTGCCTCTCACTAAGACTTTTATCAATATGTGACTTGCACAACTAGGAGAGATAAGACATTGGACCTCTGCTATGGTACAATAAAGGGAGCATATAAATCAATTCGGTTGCCCCCATTAGGTTCTGCTGACCACAACTGTGTGCTCCTTCTCCCTCTGTGTTTCCACAGATCCACCAGAGCCCCAACCGCCGCCTGCATCGCCCCCCCCCCCCTATTCCCTACTGTTACACCGGCCTGCGCTCCCCTTCCATGAACCAGTCTGCCATCCAGTCCCCCATCAAGCTGGCTTGCTCTCCCTGCCTCCCCTTCCAGAAGCTTCCTTCTTCAGCTGTTATTAACATTTCCATGTTTCTCACATTCTGCATTGTAAACTGTTTTCTTGTCTGTAGCAACATCTACTGCACGTCTGTCCGTCCTGGGTGAGGGATCCCTCCTCTGTTGCTCACCCTGAGGTTTCTCAGATTTTTCCCTGTTAAAAGGGTTTTCTATGGAGTTTTTCCTCAGTCGATGTGAGGGTCTGAGGGCAGAGGATGTTGTTATGATGCCATGTGAAGCCCTTTGAGACAAACTGTTTGTGAAAATGAGCTATACAAATAAAATTGCCTTGCCTTGCCTTGCCTTACTTACAGAACTGTGCTAAAAAGGGAAAAAATTCAGACCAAAGAGGTCAAGATCTGGTCGAGGATTCAACTGCTTGTCTCCAAGGCTGCTTGGACAGCACTGATTGGGAGATGTTTAAGGACTCATGCACAGAGATTGATGAACTCACTGATGTAGTCTGTTCGTATGTGACTTTCTGCGAGAGCATCATCATTCCCACCAAAACAATTAAGGTGTACCCCAATAATAAACCCTGGATGTCGAAGGATGTCAGGGTTCATCTACAGCAGAGGAGGCTGTCTTTTAACCTGGGGAAACTTCTGAAATAAATGCAGCTAAAAGAGAACTGAGAAATGAAATTTTACGGGCCAAACAGAGGTATAAGGCTAAAATAGAGAGCAAACTAGCACAGAACCCTTCTGCAGCCTGGTCCGGAATGGAAACAATGGCAGGCAGACAAAGAGCACCTATCTCTCCATGGACGGTTTTGGGTCAAACTGTGAATTAGCCAGTGCCCTTAATCATTTCTATGGGCGATTTGACAAGTTTGACTTTGGTAAGGAAACCGAAAGCCTGAGGTATAAGCTGAAAAATGATCTTGAACACCTCATACTAGAACAGAGAGAAGTGGAAAAGTCTCTCCTCTCTTTCAAAGTAAATAAAAGCCCTGGCCCTGATAGAATCAGTGGTATTTTACTAAAGTCATGTGCACATCAATTGAGCTCTGTCTTTTGTTACCTTTTTAATATGTCGCTGAGGCAGCAAAAGGTGCCCGGGCTGTGGAAACAGGCCACCATTATTCCTGTTCCCAAAGTTAGCAGACCAACATCTCTGAATGATTTTAGACCAGTTGCTCTTACCTCCCTTTTAATGAAGACATTAGAAAGACTGGTTAAATCAGAGCTTTTAAAAAGTACTGCACATGCTATTGACCCTCTGCAATTTGCTTATAGGGCGCATAGAAGTGTGGAAGATGCCACACTTGCCCTTTTAAGTCTTTTATTTAAACACTTGGAGGGGAGGAAAACCCACGCTAGACTCACTTTTATTGATTTTTCATCTGCTTTAACACCATCCAACCGCACATTTTAGCCACAAGGCTTATTGAGCACTTTCACCTAAGCAATAACCTGGTGGGTTGGATTTTAAACTTTTTAACAGAGAGAACTCAGAGAGTCAAGGTGAATGGAGTTTTATCTGAGTCGCTATGCTCTTCTACTGGCTCACCACAAGGATGTGTTCTTTCCCCCTTACTTTTTATTTTTTATACAAACATGTGCAAAAGTACTTATGAAAACAGGCACATTTTGAAATTTGCAGATGATACTGTCATTGTAAGTCTGTTGTCAAACAGTGAATCCAGCCATGGTCCTGTTTTTAAAGATTTTATTGATTGGTGTGATCGTTCCTTCTTGGTGCTGAATACAGCCAAAACAAAAGATATGATCATTGATTTTAGACTACAGGCTGTAAACCATGATCCCACCGTCATTAAGGGTCAACCTCTGGAATGTGTTGAGAGTTACAGATACCTTGGGACTATCATTGACTCAAAACTAACTTTCAACTTAAACTGTGAAGCTGTGTGTAAAAAGGGACATCAGCGCTTGTTTTTACTTCGGAGACTGGCCCGTTTTAACATTGATAGATCTATGCTGACCCTGTTTTATCGTGCTTTTATCGAGTCTTTTTTATCCTTCGCCCTGGTCTCTTGGTTTGGGAATTTGTCACTTCAAAACAAAAACTCACTGAACCAAATTATAAAGTGGTCTGGCCGGCTTATTGGAGAGCCCCAACTCCCCATTACAGAACTGTACAATAGGCAGTTACTGAGGAAAGCAAACTCCATACTGGGGGTTCGCTCCCACCCCTTAAATGATGAGTTCCGGCTCCTCCGCTCTGGCCGCAGATTCAGCGTACCGAAGGGTCACACAAAGCGGTACAGAATCAGTTTTATACCCAGAGCAGTCGGAATTTTAAATGACCATAAGTCTAGACCATAGGGTACCGGACATAAATCTATATAAAGTTATTTATAACTTATTTATATGGATTTTACTTCTGATGATTTCAATCAGATCAAAGGACGCACTGACAAGCACTTTTACCATGTTTTTATATTTGGATAGATTTTTTGGGGGGGGGGGATTTTATTTGATTGATTTTATTGTATGGACCTGGCTGGTATGTCTAGTGTGGAGATGTGAGTGGTATGAGGGGATTGCTGAATTCCTGCCTGCAAAACAAATTTACCCTCGGGTACAAATAAAGAAACCTTGAACCTTGAAGACTGTCAACAAAAAAGGTGAATCGTCGGTCACACTGAAAACAACTGGCCATGAGAGAATGCATTTCACCTGTGTTCTGAGCTGCACAGCATCTGGACAGAAGCTTCCACCAATGGTGATGTTTAAGCGGTTGACAATGCCGAAGGAAAAATTCCCGAAAGGAATCGTGGTGAAAGTCAACAATAAAGGGTGGATGGTGGAAAGCCTAATGAAAGAGTGGCTAAGAGAGTGTTACAGCAAGCGACTTGGGGGATTTTTTCACCGCAAAAAAACTTTGCTCGTTTTTGACAGCATGAGGGCCCATATAACTGATTCAGTGAAAGCTGCCATCAAGAGTACAGACTCGATTCCAGCTGTGATTCCTGGGGGCACCACGAAGTATTTGCAACCACTGGACATCAGCGTGAATGGTGCATTTAAAGTGGCACTCCGGGCTGAGTGGGAGGATTGGACGACCAGTGGCGAAAAATCCTTTACCAAGACTGGTCTCATGTGGAAAGCATCTTTTGCACAAGTGTGGATCCTGACAGCGTTGAGCCGTGTCAAAAATTCCACAATTACCAACGGCTTTCAAAAGGCTGGACTGCTGCCTGGTGAAGAGGATCACACATGCTCCAGTGACAGCGATGACGGAAGAGACACTGATAAAGTGAACGAGGAGATATTGAGACTGTTCAATTCAGACACTGAAAATGAGGACTTATGTGGTTTTAGTGCTCAGGAGGAAGATGAATAAGGGAAATATGGTAACTTCTCCTGTTAGGCTGTGTTTTACCAGCCCTGTAAAACAACACCACCAGCACTGTGACAATATTTGCGGTATGTACCGTATTCGTTTTTAAATATTGCATACATTTGTGTATTTTTTTTTATAGTTTTTTACAGTAATTAAACATTTAAAAATCTTTAAAATTGTGTTATACCTTTCTGTGTAAATACAGTAGTATATCTCATATTACAACGTTTTAACCTTTTTAAACTTCATGTTAACACACACACAACGGGAACTGATGCCGCACCGATCCACCTGCGCTCCATCCGTGCCCGACTCTGAAAAAGACCCCAGACACTCCTTCATAGTAGTAAACCTTTTAAATGTTAATATTGTTTCACAAATATTCAAAGCAAAACTCTGAATGAAAACAGCCAATTAAGTTCTCCAGAGAACATCAGAAATATAAAGCATCTCAGCTGCGCAAAGTTAAATGAAAAGGATTTTACATCAGAAATAATTACCGTACTTGTTTTTGAGGTTTAGATTTTTAAAACAAATTAAAAGTCCTTCGCTAATTAAAAACAGACACTTGTTCACTTCCAAGCACTTTAAAGTGCCTTTCAATTCATTTTAAGGCGATCTGCAGCTGGCAAGACGCAAATCAATCCGTATCAGAAAAACCCGATAAATCCACCGACAAAACAGGAGAGAGAACATGTGGTTTTATAACTATCACACTCAGAGAAAACCTTACGTTTTCTATTATTACTTTTCCATATGAGACTTTGATGGAAAATCATTTCACCAGTAATTTACTTTTTAGGTGATAATGTCACCAGGTTGACACCCGCGGCTTATTTACCGGTGCGGCTTATACGTGTACAAAGTTGATTTTTTTCCCCTAAAATAAGCATCTGCGGCTTATATAACGGTGCACTCTATCGTCTGGAATTTACGGTATGTGTGTAAAGTTTGGTGTATGTAGCCCAAGTAGAAACACCAGAGCCCAGATTTGATCCTCAATTCTGCTCCAAAAGGCTCTAGGAGTGCAGAAGTCACAGACCCTGATTTTGCCCAGTTTCACAAGAGGATGTTTTTTTTCTCGTTTAACCTAGGAAGTTGAAATTTTAGTATGTTGTTCTGTCCTCCATAAGGATCGCATGTATGGTGGTTTGACCCCCCTTAGTCCTTTCTGCTGTCTGTAAAGGGCGTGGCAAAGTCCAATAAAGTCTTTAAATTACTTTAAACAACTTGGTCAAAGTTGCTCCAAATGAGATGAGATTTCTGGGATGAGTTCACACCTCTGCCAGAAATCAATATTTAAAATTTTGAAGCCCCACCTCCTTCCTGAAGCTACTTCCTGTTTGGGAGGGGGTTATAGACAGGGGTGCACATAACTGGTATGCAGGTACGCATGCGCAGCGAAAACAACGATTGCGTACCGGAAATTGTGTTACAGAGTGCCTTTGCGGACCACACTTGATCGGTAATTTACGTTCCAGGATGTCTAACAAAAAATAACAGACATTAAGCAGCTTCTTTGGTGTTCACCACCAACAAAGAGACACCAACCAGAGCCAGAGCCGCAGAAAAGACTTTTTTTTAGAGAAGTGGCTTCAGGATGTGCAGTGGCTTGAAGCTAACGATGATTGCACTGAAATGTGGTGCAAGATTTTCCGCGCACATCCACAGATAGCAGATGAAACAGGTGCGTTTTATAAAGGCTCAAAGAATTTCAACCACCCTCTTTTTGACAAACATGAAAAGAGCAAGGAGCATGCGAAAGCGGCACAAGCTATGGCTAATAAAGAAGCTAGCCGAGAGGAGCTGTCCAGCCATCCACTTGGCAGGTGGCGGGACAAGCTGAATGAGGAACAGCGCCAAGCTCTGTTCAGTATTTTTCTCCTCGTCTTCCATAAAGCAAAACACGCACGTCCCATGTCTTCCTATTCTGAGGACATCCCTTTATTGAAGCGGCTAGGAGTAAATGTTAGAGGCGCATATCATTCACGTGAAGGAGGGGCACGGATCATGCAGAGCATCGCTATGAGCCAAATTGCAGTCTGCTGAATTTTGGGGGCTGCTTTTTGATGGATCTGAGGACATCACAAAAACTGAGCAGGAGATTGTTTACATTGTGTCTGTGTTGAGCAGTGGAGAGTTTACCTCGGACTCTCTTGGACTGATTGAACTGGGCGCAGACAGAACTGTGCAGGCAATAGCTGACGGACTTGTGAAGCTTTTCCTGGACACAGGCTTGGATGAGTGGGCATCAAAGTTGGTCGCTGTTTGCACAGAAGGGGCTGCTGTCAACGTTGGCATCTACAATGCCGTTGTCCCAAAACTCTGACAACTTGTTGCTATTGGAGAGTTCCTTGTCCACGTCCTGTGGATAATATGAAGCCACCTTGCAACTTGACAAGGATACAGCTGTGACAGAATGGATGCGCTTAAAGCAGGCAGGAAAATGTCTGCTTGCCACCTCTGTGTACGACTTGGTACAAATAGTAAATACAAGTAACCCAGATGCTAACCCCAACATCAACAAGGTGGTTAGGCTGTCTCTTACACTGCCTTTAAGCAGTGCAGCCTGTGAGAGGGGATTCTCACATCTCAACATAATAAAAACCAAGTACAGATCTCGGCTGTCTCATCCTCGTATCACCGCCTTGATGCACATTCACCTGTCCAAGCAGACCACAGACACATTTGACCCAAAGCAAGCTGATGAACTGTGGATGGAGAGAGCTAACTGGAGGCTCAGCCAAGGACAAAGAGGAGCAGCTGCAGCAGCTTCATCATCTACCATGCAAGGAGCTGAAACAGAAGACAGTTGGAGCGGCACGGAGGAGTACAGTGAGGAAGACGGTGCTTCTTGAGACCATACTACATATGGAGTGAGAACCAAACACCATGTCCTGGTACTCACCTGAGTACTTCACTGAAAAAGTTATGTGCACCCCTGGTTATAGAATTATTCCACCAGATTATGATTTTATACATTTTAGAGGCCTCACAGTTCAAGTTTCAGGTCTGTATCCACTGTAGAGGCCAAATGAGAGCAAAAGAGCAACAGGGTCAAAGGGTCAACAGGCCTCATGTCTCAGCCAGGCCTCAAAGGGTTAAGTGAGCCTTTTGGAGCTCCTTTGAAAAAAGGCCTGACACCAATCTTGTTCCACGACAAACATGAAGAATGATCTTTGGGAATATTTTCACATCTTTAAGACCGCCTTGACTCCTTTTTATAGCAGGTGTCACTGAACAGCACAAAGCCTGCTATTTCAGCCCATCAGGCCTCATTTCCTGATCAATTATTATTGTTTGAAACAAAGCTTAATATAAATTGTTTATTTTTATTGTAATCATTTTGAACACCTGATAAGAGAAACACAATAAAAACATTTGAAAAGGAAGGATCAAGGTGTTGTTGTTCTGCAATACTACTGTACAGCATCAGAGACATTCAGTTATTGATTGCCTGAATGATTGAGTTACCCATGAATAGGAACAGCTTTGTTGGAGCAGTAAAAATATACATATCAGAACAAAAAATGTTACATTTGAAAAGAAATTACATGACATTACCAGCACAATATATGAAGAACAGTTAGGATAAATTTAACTTGCCAAATAGTTTGGATTTCTTTAATTATATCCTTGATTAACCCAGACGTAAGTTTGGTTTGTTTCACTCAATAATAAATCTGTAAATATAGCATGAAATGATAGAACTAAAAGGCCACCTCTGAGTGCATGAGTTAGCCTCTGTGACGGATGTGACGTCAGCAGACCGCGCTCATTCGTTTTAATCACTGTTTATATTCTTAATGCTGATTGTTAGATCTATACTGGTTACAAATGTAAGTATTAAAAATATGTTTGGTTTTTTTTCCTCGGAGCGAGCGATAACTTCCGGATTGTCTCACAGAAGAACGGGGTGCCGAATTCCACGGAAGCTTATATATGTAATTCCTGGGGCACTAAAATCCATTTCATGTTATTTTTATTGAACAGCTGTAGTCAACAATCACACAAACAACAACAAACAAGCGTAGCTATTTTATATTTTGATGGTAATTCCTGGAGCAACATGTTCCATCGTCGTCTTCCGCTTATTCCTTACAAGTAAGAGTTGCGGGGGTGCTGGAGCCTATCCCAGCATCTACGGGCGAGAGGCAGGGTTCACCCTGGACAGGTCACCAGTCCATCACAGGGCCAACATACAGAGACGAACAACCATTCACACTCACATTCATACCTACGGTCAATTTAGAGAATCCAATCAGCCTAGTCCCCAAATTGCATGTCTTTGGACAGTGGGAGGAAGCCGGAGTACCAGAGAGAACCCACACAGGCACGGGGAGAACATGCAAACTCCACACAGAAAGATCCCGCTCCCGAGCCGGGACTTGAACACGGAACCTTCTTGCTGTGAGGCCACAGTGCTAACCACTGCACCACCGTGCAGCCCACAATGTTTTATATTATTTTTTATTAAACATATATATATATACATACATATATATATATATATATATATATATATATGTGTGTGTGTGTGTGTGTGTGTATATATATATATATATACATATATACATATATATGTATATATATGTGTATATAGTCAACAACAAAATATTTTATCAGTTCAGATAACGACACAATGTAACGACAAATTACAATAACATACACGCCATTTGGTTTCGTCTGTAGTAGCGTCCTTAGCAACCACCACAACAACTGCAGAAAACGTGACACAACGACTCTCTTAAGAGGTGAAAGATTCATCGTAATAACGAACAAATCAAAGACTATATACAAGAACCGAGCGAATATTATGGAAATGAAATGTGTATTTCTCGCCAGAAATGTCCTTAAAATGCTTTTTTAAAATCAAAACTATCTTGGAATGACGCTCGTCCGTAGTAGCATCCTTAGCAACCACCATAGCAACTGCAAAAAACGTAACATTGTAACGACTCTATTCGAAGAGGTGAAAAATTCATTGTGAAAACGAACAAACCAAAGATTATACACAAGAACTGAGCGAATATTATGAAAATAAAATATATATTTCTTGCTAGAAATGTGTGATGTTCTGGCCCCCCCACATCAGCTACAGCCAGCTACACACAGCATCCAAGACAAACCGTAGCACACACATACACACACACACACACGCGCGCGCGCGCGCGTATACACACATACACGCATGCGGCGCACAACTGACCCATAATCACACACTCAGACATTTATCTAAAAATTATATTAAACCAAATGGTAAGCCTGCACTGGAAATTCTGCAAGCAATGTTTTTTCCTTTTTTTTTCTTTTCTCCTCTCTGTTGTTGTTGTTACTTTTTCTTTGTTTGTTTGTTTGTTTTTTGTTTTTTCTGCTATTGTTGTTGTTGTTCCTCCCCCTTGTCTTCCCTATCCTGTCCCTGTTCTCTCTTCCTATCCACTCCTGAGCCTCAGTCCGGTAGCTTTATCAATGAACCAATACCATTCCTAATAAAATTAAGCATAAATGGCAATAGGAGGAGTTTATCAGATTCCTCCTATGCAGAGTAAAACTGCTTCAGTACAACAAGGCACCAGGAACATTGATGCTGCTTGCCCCAGCTGCTGAACAGGACAGGTTTAAAAAGAAAAAAAAGGATGCTTTTTTAAATCAAAACTATCTTGGAATAAGGCACTTTCCTCCAACAATGACAGGAGTGGCCACCATGTTTTTGTTTTGAGAGGCCCGCATGAAAGAGTCACATGACCTACCAGCCTTCCAATGGAAAAGAAAACGTAAAAATGTCATGATTTTTAGGCCTTTATCGTAGGACTGTTACGTTTTGCACTGTGGAAAAACGTAGCCTTTTCACATTTTGACATGAGACTGGGTTGACTGGGCACTTGAGTCAAAGATGACCCTGATCTGCCCAGGCTTCTGGGGATGATAGACGCCAAAGCTTGGCAGATACCAGCGCTCTTCATCAAATTTCAGAGGGGGAGCTGGTTCTGCGTGTTCAAAACAGAAGAGCTTTTCCATGAACTCTACACAGTGGTCTTTTATCTCCGGCTTCTAATTCAAAGTATGCCGAAGGGACGGGAGACGGTTGAGGTGGTATCTTGGTAGCATGGTTTTGAGATGACGATGATGTGTAGCAGTCTC
The DNA here is from genome assembly GCF_037954235.1 of Aulostomus chinensis. NCBI lineage: Eukaryota > Metazoa > Chordata > Actinopteri > Syngnathiformes > Aulostomidae > Aulostomus > Aulostomus chinensis. The sequence goes on along the minus strand of NC_141329.1, from coordinate 14,361,857 downwards.
TGGAGTAGGAATTTCCTCTCTCTTCTTAGGTATCAGATTGCATTCAATGACTGTTGGCAGTGCCATGGATACTCTGCCATCTATAGCCTCTATCATGAAGTTCGTGCCTCTTCCTGCACTGGTCTCTGTTATGCCAGAACATTTTTTCAATATATAATATCGAAGAAGGCTGACTTGGTCGGTTAGAAATTACTCTGGTCGTCCAGCATCACATACATTTCCTTCTTCTGTTCAGGATATCCTTTAGGATATACAGTGACCAGATATATTTTGGAACATGGCTTCACGTACAAGCCTTCCCCACAAAATTCTGTGCAGCTGGATGTAGTCTCAGGAGAGTTCACCTCAGCTTGCTCCCCGCCATCTCCTTCTGCTGAAGTCACAGGCTCTTTTGCCATCCAGGGAGGTGGACCGTCATGAAGAGCTGAGACGTGAAAATCGATGTCATACTCTGAACAGCGAATGAGTCTTACAGTCTTTGGCTCTATGGTTGGTGGACATACAGCATTTGAAGCAAATGTAATGCTCTTTAAGGAAGCTCTTCCTTTCATCTAAACACTTTATTCTGGAACCGCTACACTTCCTGAGGGAGTATGGTTTCTCATTAATGGGACAATGTTTCTCTAGATCTATGGAAAGCTGGTCACTATCTGGAGAGCTGGAGGCTTTAACCTCAGTTTTATTAGCAGCGATGGGAGTCCTGGCCTTCCACTGCCTGGCGGGAGGTTTCTCATCTTTGTAGGGTGCTGTACTGGAGCCTTGGCGGGAAAAACTGGGGTCTGCACAACATAATTGGTGCCTTGTGTGAGGCCATCCCGAGACATTTGACCACATTTGCACACAAATGTGAAAAATATCAATGTTTTCATCATTCATAGTTTTTCTGATTTTGATTTTGATTTCGGCACTTCTCTCTACAGACAGAGATTAGTTAAGGACCTAATTATTACAAAATTATTAATTTTTATAATTTCAGAATTCTTGATTTTATAATTTTCCAATTTTTCCAAATTCAAATTTGATTTTTTCTCCTTTTTCTCTTCAATTTTCAATCTGGTTTATAGTTTGGCTTTCGTTTACAGAACTGTCACCCCTTTTCTTTTGCGATCTGCCAAATCATATGCAGCATCTTGAGATGTGCACCAGTGCATCGCAGTTAGCCCAGATAACCTATACAGCCACCGCTCTTAGGTACTGAAACCCTAATTATTGCTACGTATAGGCTTGAATCAGGGAAAGGCACCCAGGAAGATACCCACCTGTAAGCCACAGGCCTGCCTGTGCACCTCTTCTCAAAAAAGCAGTTTAAAAACTTTCGAAGTAACACCAGTATGGCTGAGAGGGGTGCAGACAAGCCCACTGACCTTCTTGGCCGCGACCTACGCAAAGGGGTCTCCCGGCTCATCGCACTTCCACAAAATGATGAACAAATATTAGCCGACTACAGAGTCGGAGACTGCGACGTAAATCTACAGTGCTTGGTAAGTGATCTCAATGAGTCACCCAAGCTAAATACGTCAAGTGCTAAAATACTGGGCAAAATGCTCCTGTTGCTCTGTCAGAGATCTGAACAACAAGAGCTTGAATTTAGGGGCTGCATGGAGACGGCCGCCAGGGTGACACGTGTCCTGGAGGAGGATATTCGTCACCTGCAGCGAAATAACACTGAACTGCGGGCATAAGCGAAAGCCCGACTGGAAGAGTTGGAATCACTCACTCAGTCTCTCCGCAGGAAACATTTGCAAGTGGAACAGCTGCAAGAGCAGGTTGCACATCTGCAGGTGACGAATGATTCAGAGGTAAGTAACCAGGCCGGGCCAGAGGAATCTGGCCCAGAAGTAGAAGTACAGGCAAGAGAACCTGGTGAGGATGATGAGGCAGAGGAATATGCCCTGCTGGACAACCGTCCCACTCCCAGGTTCGTCACCGCCAACCAGATGCCCGAGTACAACCGCTCGACAATTTCGATCCTGACGCACGTGGAGCGGACATCAATGCGTACGTTCGGGGGGTCGATTTCTGCTTGAGGTTTGTGTGGAGAACCACAACACGACAGGTGAGGGACTTTGAGAAGCTTGCCCCAGACATACGCGCAAGCTATCCAAGGTTGTGTTTCGCATTGCGGGAAGAGTATTGGCTGTACTCAGACCAGACCTCAGCCACTCTTGACGCTTTCGCCATGAAGCAGAAAAGAGAGGAGTTGCCACGGGCATTCTTCAACTGCCTGAGGGCTGCTTATTTCCTGGGCCGCCATCAACCAGGCCTTTTCAACCTGCATGACAGCATACAATATGATGTGTCTATGCATTGCAGGACAGGCAACTTCACCATTGTGCAGGCTAAAAAGTACGCAGAGATGGCGTGGGAAATGCAGAACCCTGCTCTTTGCAGGTTTGATAACAACCCGCATGTCTTAGGGATCCAGGCCTCGAACTTTGATGACCTGGGGCTTCATGTATCAATACTAGCGTGGATCTCATACTAAAAAACTGCGGTCACAAGAATCGCGAAAGTTGCTTACGCACAAAAATCCGGCTGTATCAAGGAAACATGCGTGGATTCCGGCGCTCACACATATTGATACATCCCAGTCAGCGTGGAATTGAGCGCAGATGTCGGAGGACTGGGCCCGCCCCCGTTACGCCCACCTATAAATACGAACATTTATTTAAATAGGGTCTCCGCTGTCTGTACTCACAAAATAATATCAAAGAAAAAGAGGTTCACGAAGTGGAGCTGGAGGTGCTGGTAGGAGAGGTGGAGGAGAGACAGCAGATTCTGTTTGGCAGCCTGTCCATTGGTGTCAGGATAAACAATAAACGTGAGTGGGGTAAGAAGTGAGAGGGTGAACACGGTGGGTTCGGAGCAACGCGGAGATTAAAAAAAAGTGGTTGGACCTGTTATTGGCTAAAGTTCCCTTCTCATCACCAGTGTTGTTGATCATCATGTTCATACATCTTAACCTCTTCTAATGATGGAAAGAACGAGTCGCTATGAGTTTGAGGTTTTATGACCACGGTAGAAGTGTTGGCTCCTCTTTTACTGAACGATCAAGGAGATAAAGCACAGTTTTCCTCACTAAACCTGCACAGCCATAACTACATCATAAGCTTGCACCACTGCATTTCCTCTCTATTTCTACTGCATGTCTGCAATTCTAACTTCCTAAACAATGCAAGCTAAATGTATCACTAAATTCAACACTGCGCAATCACTAAATGCAATAACTACAATAATCAATTGGCTTACATCTAAATTACAACAATATGGAAAATGGCACTAACAGGACCTCAAGGTGGAGGTCAAGCGACGTACAGCTGCCTTCTGGAAGAGTGCGGGCCAGACAGGTGGGGATCAGGGAGAGGGGCACCTGATGGAATTTGAGCAGCGGGTGGCAGCAGCATAGTGCGGCAAACAGTAATCTTGCTCAGATTTTCTGCATCACCAACTGAATACATGTCGGTTCCCATGGCAGAAAAACATAATGATTTGCACACAGTTTGTGCTATCATGAGTGCATGGCTCCTTTTTGTGGAGTTACTCACATGTGGCTCCAGCGGTTTGCATAAATAATATATTCCCTCAGTTGAGAATCTGTAACGTTCATAGGGAATGATGTCAGGATAACATAGCAAATCACTCCGGTCTCTAAATTCTCTCTCCCTCTGAAGAGAACCTTGCACAATACTTGTGCTGAGGTCCACTGGATTATTCAAAAAGTGGTGATGTCATTTTCAAAAGAGGTGGTTAGTGAAAGGGCAGTGCTTTTATAGCCGATTTAAGTCTAAACTTGGGACATAACCCTGGCATTAGTTTCAATATACCTTGCTAACCCACTAATCTCGCTTCATAGTACACCCTTCAGCTATGTTTGTTTTGACGGAGTGGCTCTGTCTTCGCTGGAGGTCAGGCTAGCTGCATCTGTGCTTAGCGTTGGGTAAGCAGCAGCAACAAGTGGCATGTTTGCATGTGTTGATATGAGGTGGTTCATTCCCAGTCCCTGCCAACACTTAAATAAAAATATTTACTTTGACATCTTGGGTCTACCTTTGAGTCTCTTCAGTTAAAGCCTAAAAGAATAATCTGGCCAGCATGGAGACAGCAGACTCAGACTCTGGACCCGTGGCAATTCTAAAGGCAGTCTCCAGCCAAGGACAACTGCTTGGCCATCATGATCAACTAATTCAGACCCTCGTGAACAGTCACCAGTCAATGGTGAATCAAATGTCTCAGTTAACCAGTCATGTTATCACATTAACAAGCCAACTTGCTCCTGCAGCTCAGCCCAGCCAGCCTTCTCCCACAGTTCCACCACTCAGAGATTTGTACACATCAGAACCGGAACCCTTTGCTGGGGATTTGGGCAAATGCAGAGGTTTTCTATTCCAGTGCTCTCTGGTTTTCAGCCAGCACCCATTGACCTTTCCTTCAGACCAATCCAGGGTACAGTACATTGTCAGTTTATTGAGAGGAAGGACTTTGGCTTGGGCAGAGGCAATCAATTCAAGTCAGTCAATTACCACTTTTACTTTGGAGGAATTTGTGACAAAACTTAAGAATGTGTTTGATCATCCTGACCACTGTGGAAATGCATCTAAACATCTGTAGTATCTTCGCCAGGGGAGAAGAAGTGTTGCTGATGAGTCAGTGAAGTGTAGGATGCTGGCAGCAGATGCCGGATGGAATTACCAAGCACTTCAGGGCGTGTTTTTGAATGGACTCTGTGAGCAATTAAAGGATGAACTGGCTTCTCATGAGGAATCTAATGACTTTGACTCTCTTGTTACCCTCGCTATTAAATTAGACAACTGCGTTGTTCAGTGACAAAGGGAGAAAGCTGGCCGTTCTCAAGTGCCACCCAGTGTTCGGTCTGCACCCTCTCTTGTGAGATCTGGAGCACTCCCTATGTGTGAAGTTCAGTCTACTCCATCTCCCTCAACCACAGACAAGGAATCCATGCAGTTGGGTCAGGCTAAACTTTCCCCTTCAGATGCATTTCCGCAGGATTAGAGTGGGTGAGTGTACTGTGGGAGGTTGGGACCAGTAGCTGTGGGGATACTGGTGAGCCAAACAGCCCAAGGCCCAGCTTCAGCCCCAGATTCCAAGCAACCAGCCCAAGCCCCAGGATCCCAGCAACAAGACCAAGCCCCAGACCATGCTCCAGATTTGAATAAGATGCAGGTTCAAGCTACTCTATGTCATCAGCAATTATCTTTGCCTCTCTGTGCCTTAATTGACTCAGGTACTGAAGATAATTTTTTGGATGAGGAATTGGCCCTCCAATCTGGTATTCCTTTTTGAGCATCTTAAAGTTCCATGCACTGCCAGTACTTTAAATGGACAATTTCTGGCTCAAGTCACTCACTGCACTGTACCTGTAACCTTGGTTGCGTCTGGCAGTCACAGAGAACTTATCAAGTTTAAGATAATCTCCTCACCTAATTCTCCTCTGGTTTTGGGCCATCCATGGTTGAAACTGCATAACCCCCACATTGATTGGTCTGCTGGTAAAATTGTCAGCTGGAGTTCTTTCTGCCTCTTCTAGTTTGCAATAAACTCTGCCCGCAGTAGAGGTCACTGCCCCTCCTAGTTCTGAGCCCTTATATTTGTCCTCCATTCCTATCTATTACCACGATCTGAGTCAAGTCTTCAGTAAAGATTTCGCCCTGTCTCTACCACCACACCGACCCTACGATTGTGCCATAGATCTGTTATCTGGTTCCCCACTTCCTGCTAGTCACCTATACAACCTGTCTCGTCCTGAAAGAGAGACTATGGAGAGATACATAAATGACTCCTTGGCTGCTCGCATAATAAGACCATCTTCCTCTCCAGTTTATGCTGGCTTCTTTTTTGTGTCCAAGGAAGACAAGACACTTTGCCCTTCTATTGTCTACTGTGGGTTAAATAAAATCCCAGTCAAAAATTAATATCATCTGCCTTTAATCTTCTCTGCTTTTGAGTCACTACAGGGTGCGAATGTGTTTTCAAAGCTCAACCTGAGAAATGCGTACCACATTGTCGAAATCAGACAAGGAGATGAGTGGAAGACAGTGTTCAACATACCTCTGGGTCACTTTGAATATCTGTTTTGTCTAACAAATGCTCCTGCTGTTTTTCAAGCCCTTGTCAATGACGTTCTCAGAGATTTCTTGACCCGTTCCATATTTGTGTACTTTGATGAGATCATGATCTTCTCAAAGAACATGTCTGACCATATCTTCCATGTCCATCAGGTTCTCCAGATGCTGCTGGAGAATACATTTTTTATGAAAGCCAAAAAAATATGAATTCCATGCCAGTTCCGTGAGCTTCCTTGGTTTCATCATCAGTAGTGGGCAAGTGCAGGCAGATCCGGAGATGATTAGAGCTGTGGCAGAGTGGCCCAGACCCACCACCAGACATTTTCTAGGAATCGCCAAAATCTACCACCGATTCATCCATGACTACAGTAAGGTTGCTGCTCTTCTCACAAGACTCATGTCCACCTCCATGGTGTTCTCATGGACACCTGAGGCAGAGAACACATCCTCTAAGTTAAAGACCCTCTTCACCTCTGCTCCCATCCTGGTCCAGCCTGGTCTCTCACGCCAGTTCATTGTGGAAGTTGATGCCTCCGACATTGGGGTAGGGGCAGTCCACTCCCAATGTTCTGGTCCTGACCAGAAGCTTCATCTATGCGCCTTCTTCTCACCGGTGTCTCTCTCTTGCTTAACGCAATTATGACATTGGCAACAGGGAGCTGTTAGCCGTCAAGTTAGCATTAGAGGAGTGGAGAAACTGGCTAGAGGGGTCAGAATAACCATTAGTGGTCTGGACAGACAACAAGAACCTGGCATACATTGAGAAAGCTAAGTGTAGCAGGATGGTTTATATCATATGCCCGAGTTGCCTTTTCCCCTGAGTGCTCCCTTAACCACCTGGCTATCAGCAGCCAATCACAGCCAGGAGTCGGTTATAAGTCAGGCGGCAGACTACGAACGGCCTCTCTGACTGAGGATCAAGACACGCCCACTTCTGGTTGCCTCACTTCCATGTCCTTTGTTTACACCAGCTGCAGGTCCCGCCGCAGCAACGAAGCCCCGATCACTCTGTGCTCTCCTCTCTTGCAACGCACGCAGCGGTGTAAGATTGCTGGGAGGTACAGTGGATATCGCAAGGCCCTAAAGAAACACTGCTGCTTTGCCTCTATCGGATTCTGCCTGTGTTTTGCCTTGCCACCGTGGTCCACGCTTGGCTGAAATTCACGCCAGCCATGTGGTGTCTCACACCTACACCTGTCATCTGTTGCTGTGGGTTCTGGCTGGTGCAGTCCGTGGTACTTTTGGTGTGGTTTTTGCCCAGTTTAAGGGAACCAATTCCCATAATTTATATGTGTGGTTAAAGGTGGTTAGTTTGTATTTGTCTGTTTGATTAACTTATCTTTTGTCATATTTCATTTCAGTCAGGCAGTTGATTTGATTAGTTTCATTCTGTTTTGTGGGTGTTTTGTGATTGATTAGTCAATTACTTTATCATTTCATTCCAGTTATTTTGCGTAGTCTATATCTATTTTGTTTGACCATATCTTGTATACCATATTGTTTTGGGTAGTGTTAAAAATTATTTTGATTTCATTTATATATCCTGAGTTCAATCAGTAATTTAAGTAATTTTGTTTGGGATCTTCCCATTAATATAGTTAAGTTTTCTCCTTATTTCCCCAGGAGCTGAAGGCCCCAAAGGTGGTGGAACGGGTGTCGCAGATGGTGGGATCCCCTTTCCTGTGTGCTGTGTTGTTCACCCCCTGTTTGGTTTGTGCACTTAAGCGTGAGTGTGTGTGTATGAACTGCATTTTCTGTGTAATAGTGCCACATGTGTGTGGGTGACCTTTTTTTGGGGCTCCCAAATTGCCCTCGCGGCCCAGTCCACCCTGGTAGCTTCAGCTTTGAGTGGCTTCCCTATTCCACCCTTACCTTGCCAAGTGTCTTGTATGGAGTTTTAAACGCGATCGAAATTTTAAAGTATTACAACATATAAAACTTTTTTTTGTACCTGAACCACGTCTCTTGCTTTCAGGGTTAACAAACCGGAGTGCCTTAACTCTGATCTTATAGAATTTACATTCCCTGGGTGAAACTCCCAGGGTGGCGTTTTCTGGCTTGTTTCCTTTTTTTTGTACTGTGATCTGCCTTTGACTAGTACCTCTGCACGCCACATAAGCATTTAAATTCCCCGCAAGCTCATTGGGCACTGTTTTTATGGGTCATTTAACTTTATTTGCAGCTATAGACCTGGCTCCCGAAACGTGAAACCTAATGCTCTCTCCTGCTAGTTTGTTAAAGATGAAGCGACACTTAGTCCTGAGCCCATCCTCCTTCCAGCCTGTGTTGTGGCCGCAGTTTCCTGGGAGATTGAGTCCCTGGTTAAAGAGGCACAACAGAACCAACCTGACCCTGGTAATGGACCACCTAACTGCTTGTTTGTTCCAGACTCTGCTTGTTCCCAAGTTCTCCAGTGGGTGCACACCTCTTGTTATGCTTGACATCCTGGAATGAACTGCACTCTGACCCCTCTCAAGAGGCATTTCTGTTGGCCTACCATCCACAACCGATGCTTACGTTTCTGCCTGTACAATCTGCACTTGAGAAAAGTCTTCTCATCGCCCGTCTGCTGGCCTTTTGCATCCTCTCCCTATTCCTGGTCGTCCCTGGTCATATATACTGTAGCTCTAGACTTTGTCACTGGTCTACCACCATTGCGAGGTAATACAGTCATTCTCACCATTGTTGATCGGTTTTCCAAGGCAGTTCACTTTGTGGCCCATCCCAAACTGCCTACAACCCATGAAACTGCTGATCTCCTGGTTCAACATGTCTTCTGTTTTCATGGGATCCCATTAGACGTAGTCTCAGACTGAGGTCCTCAGTTCACATCACAGATCTGGAAGGCTTTGTGTCAAACTCTTGGTGCCTCTGTGAGTCTTACCTCTGGTTTTCATCCCCAGACCAATGGCCAGATTGAAAGGGCAAGTGAAGATCTAGAGTCAGCTCTGTGCTGTGTAACCTCTACCAACCCCTCATCTTGGTGTACTCACCACTGTTGGATTGAATATGCACACAACTCCTTGATCAGCTCTGCCTCAAGGCTTCCATGGGTTATCTTCCGCCTCTGTTTCCCCTCCCAGGAAAGTGATCTTGTGGTGCAATCAGTTCAGAGTCACCTCCGCCACTGCCATAAGGTCGGGAATGATACCTGTTCTGCCCTGCTTTGCACCTCTGACCAGAATAAGCGCATTGCTGACGGCAACAGATCCAGACTCCAACATTTGAAGGTCAGGAGGTGTGGTTTAGTTCCAAGAATATTCCACTGGAAACTGAGTTCAGGAAGCACTCTCCCCGTTACATTGGCCCATTCACAATTGAACACATCATAAATCCATCTGCTGTTAGACTTTATTAACTCAGGTCCATGAGAATCCACCCAACTTTCATGTGTCTCAGTTAAAGAAAGTGTCTTCCAGCCCTCTGTGCCAAGTGTATGCTGTAGTAAAGATGTGTCCTGCGTATGTCATGCTATCTTCCTTGTCAAATGTTAATGAGGACACAACAAGCAGAAAAACTAGGGGCTGGACTGAACCAGCCCTAACGATAAGCTTTGTCAAAAAGAAAAGAGTCAAGGTTACTTTTAAATTTAGAAAGGGAGTCTATCTCCTGGATTGAGACTGGGAGATAATTCCACAGGAGAGGAAGCCTGATAACCGAAGGCTCTGGCTGCAATTCTTCATTTGGAGACTCTAGGAACCACAAGTAATCCTTCACTGTGGGAGTGCAGAGTTGAGCTGGGTAGGGAACTATAAGCTCTTTCAGATATAAAGGTACCTGATCATGCAGGCCTTGTATGTTAGAAAGATTTTGGGTTCTATTTTGGACAGGGAGTCAGTGGATCAAAGCCAAATGGGATAAATATGCTCTCTTTTGTTGGTTCTCATCTGCATACAGGGAGCAACATTTGGATTAGCTAAGGGATATCCTAGACTTACTGGGGCATCTTGATGGGAGGGAAATGCATTTATCTAGCCTTGAAGTAACAAATGAATGGAATAATTTTTCTGTATCTTTTTGAGAAAGGATTCCTTAAATTTCATGAGGTTATGTAGCTGAAAGAAGACAGTCTGAGGGATTTGTTTTATATGGGAGTTACAGTGGTGCTGGAAGCCAACGTAATGCGCTGAGGCCTCTTCCCGGTCGGACAAACCTAGAACACCTCCTGAGAGAGGTGTCCAGGAGGCATCCTCACCAGATGCCCAAACCACCTCAACTGACTCCTCTCAACATGGAGGAGCTCTACTTGGAGTCCCTCCCGAATGACTGAGCTTCTCACCCTATCTCTAAAGGTGTGTTCACACCAAATGCGATAGGAATTTTCACCACTTTATTTGCGCAAATTTGATCGCTGTATCATATATGTTTTTGTTTGTGTCACTCTCACAAACATTTTTCCCCTGTGAGAAGAATTTATTTCCGACATTTCTTTCTATCATCAATCATGGCTGACCCAACAACCGTTGCTGGCTTGTATCTGTTGTGGAAGGCCCAGATATGGCGGAAACCAAATGCTGCTACATCTGGATCCTAAAGAACACACAGATGGGTGAATTTCACCACTTTCTCTGGGAATTGCTTCTGGGTGACGGCAGTTTCCAGCGGTACTTCAGCTTGACAAGGGCCCAGTTTGATTACCTGGTGGTGAGGATTGGTGCCAGGATATCACAGATGGACACCAATTACAGATGCCAGGACCGTTGACATGACTTCACTGAAGCCAGGGAAATCTCAACGGTGATAGGCTCTCTCGACACATCACTCGAATTTGTCACGTACGTTAAATATTTTCAACTTGTGCGTAGATGCAAATACACAAAATTTGTGCCGCAAAATTTTTGCCGCAAAATTTGTGTCGCATTATTCACATTGCCCGGCAAGTATACACGCAAATTCGTGTCTAATCGCTTCTCTACACAGACTTTACATGTAAACTTAAAGTGCAAAAAAATTGCGTTACGTTTGGTGTGAACACGCCTTAAGGGAGAGCCCAGCCACCCGAGGTTACAGTGCATTGTGTTCTGCGTCCTGATTGGCTGCAGCCCATTGTCAATCAGTCTCCTCTTTGCCGTGTCTCCTGTACAGTACAGAATGCATTCAGCTTGCCAAATTTACATAAATCTTCAATCACTAGCAGTGTGACTCTTAAGTGCTGTACTGTATGTTTGCAAGTTTTTTCCCCAACAAACTCCACAATGTCGACGTTTGTCAAACATGTCAAACATTCTGCACCGTCAAAGGCACCTGTGGTAGCACCCAAAAGGTAGAGGAAGATGCTTACAAAAAACAACAAAAGTTGGACTTCTGGACATGCTAAAGAAAGGTAGAAGTTATGCGGTTATAATAATGTAAAACAAATGAAGCTTACTATTTCGCGGATTTCACCTATTGCGGGTTATTTTTAAAAAGTAAAATGCAAGTTTTTTTCAGTCATTACAATTCTGTGCTATGAAATTTTCAGCTCGTGAAGACAGCATGGATGCACAATGGTCCGTTATAAAGATTGGAAGTGCTACACTATCTTCAAGAGAATGTTTTTTATTATTATTATTATTATTTTACGTTCTATTGTGGTTCATCATATAACAACAGCACTGAGATCCATTCATTCAACTCAACTGTTCACCTTTTTTTAAAATATCTTTTGAATTTCAGACAAATTCTTTCACAAGAATGACTTAGGACACTGTCGTAAATATACAAGTATATTTCCATGAAGGTGTAGTTCCTTCTTTCTCCTCAAGAAATTAATTAAGCAATTAATTAATTAATTAATATGACAAGACCACAACTCATAAATTCTAAAACAGTTCTGGAAACTAATTAGAAATCAAAATTGCACTACATTGATATTGGCAAATCTCTCACTGGAATTATGATGAAGTTATAGTTGTTTTGATTTGGATTAAAACATTTTATGCTAAATATAAAGATCATACATGTCAAACTAACCTCATTCAAATAAAGTTTGGGACATGTAAATAATAAAGAGGTTGACTTAAAAAATCACATTGACAGCTGTTCAAAAAATTCTGAATCAATCACTTCTATACAGTATGTCTGTATTCTGAATGTCATCACGGAGTGGGTGACTAAATGACATTTCATGAGCAAGGGCATCCAAAGCGTACTTTGTAGTCACGGCACCTTTTATCTCCTGGCTGATCGTCATTGATACAGACAAATCCACTGGATGGACTGGATCTGAAAATTATTGAAAGATGGTAATTCAGTAACTACTCAAAATAAAAGTGTACAAACACGGAAATGTTATATGAAAGGTGATTTGTAAAATTTCAAATGTGCATTTAGTAAACTGTAAATTCTGTCAGCATGATCAAGAAGGATAGAGTATATAGGCATCCATTAATCATAAACATAATCAAATGTTTGTGTGGACTCTCTCATTGATTGTTCAAAGTGTAGCCCTTATTCTGAGCAGAAAATATAGTTTAGTTATGGCAGCCCTTAGCTCATATCAACCCAGGCCCCCTTAGCTTTGAAGGAAAGATGAAAGGGCTTGATCAAATGATGATATGAAATGATATGATATGATATGATATGAGTGATCTTTGCAGCGTTGAAGACAGAGCTTCTTTCCAACAACTTACACAGAAAATATCTGGCCAGTAGAGGTGGCTGGGGTGTTTGTGTCAGTAGTAACAACCTCTATGTTAAGAGGGGTCTCACAGATTTCACCAGGATTATCATGCCTCAGGCTACTCAAAGTTTCCCAGTCCCCACTTCCACTGGGATTGTCACGGTCATACCACTTTGTCCAGCACACTGGTCAGGACAGAAGACATTTTTTCTGTCATTAACACATCACAACTGACAATCATTTAAAGCTCTTATATTAATAAAATAAACGCACTACTGGTTACCTTGTTGTTTGCAGAAATCAGCGGGGCACTTGAAACGAACACGATAATCTGCACACTTGCCCTGCTCCTGGTCAGAGTTTTTACAGACAAATCCTTTGTCTGTATCACTTCTGCAGAAGGAGCCAAACTAAGTTAAATTAGGAAAACTTACACACAGATAGCTTTACTGTTGACTGTTTTGTGGCTATAGTACCTGTCTCGGATGTTATATGAATGTGTTTGTTGACAGTTTACCATACATGCATTATGTTTTAATAGAAATAAACAGCCTGCTTTGGGAACCTAAAATAAGTGTTTAAAATGATTTCACCCCATAAATAAATTGGTTATATGAGCATACATTTGAGTCTCATCCAGTACTTACACAGCAATCTCATCCCCTGTTGATGCTACACTGTCCCCAGAAGTAGTTTCGACATCAATTTTAAGTGGATTATCACATATTTTATTTGGGTTTTCACTGCGCAGAGCATGAAGAGTCTCCCAGTCTCCACTTCCAGAGGGGTTGTCTCGGTCAAACCAGTCAGTCCAACATCTTGAACCTATCATTCAGAAAGGGACAAGACCAATTTTCTCAGCACTCATACAGAGAGACATCAGTGTGGCAGGTCAGACTGCATTTCAAGTTCAAGTTACATCCATGAAAATGTGACACAAGCACTCTTTTATTCATCAGTTGTTTACTATAGTGCATTGGTGAGACATGGCATGAAAAGTGCAGGAATGTTTTGTTGTGCCATCAAAGTGGTCATTACTGCTGTGAAGCTGGGCATGTTTAACATGGGGTGCTCAAAGGGAGAAAGTCTTTTTTAGACCTTGCCTCAAGTGGCCACTCAGGGGACTGCAACTTTTGGTACCACTGCTTTCGCTTCAGTGTTTGAGGTTTGAAGCTGCCACCTAACAACAATATCTACAAGTAACTTCTCACATTCAGAAAGCACTGCAAAGGAGTTTCTTTTCCTTTAACCCTTGAACACTAACGTCTGCTGATTTTCACCCACACAATCTTGTCATGTGATATTCATGAGCAAGTTCCCAACTTCATCATTTATTTGTTTGGAAATTTCTCATGAATGATTATTTGATTTTTTCAATAATTTTGGAGCCTTATAGGGTCCGCCATGGTACCTTTTTCATTTTATGCAATATTGAGTATTGGGAAATTAGAGAAGAGTACTTCAATTTGGCATACAGTGTTGTACTGTAATTTCAATGAAAACTATATTTCATCAGGAAAATTATATCAGGTAAAATATTCCCGTCGTTCGTGATGGTGTTACTAGTTTTAACGTTAGTGTTCAAGGGTTAATGTAAAACAGTTCTATGTCAATTAATTGGATGTTAAACAAAAGAGAAATATATCTGGTCAAAAGCTTACCACAATTTCTACATATATGAAATACCTAATGAATGTTCTCATTGTTACCTTCTGGAGTGCAGAAATCGGTGGGGCACAGGAAGCGGACACGATAATCTTCACACCTGCCCTGTTCCTGCTCAGAGTTTTTACAGACAAACCCTATGTTTGGGTCTCTGCTGCAGGAGGAACCAGTAAATTAACAACGATAACTCATCAAAATTGTTACAAGAGCATGCATTTGGGGTGTATCCAGTACTTACACAGAAATAATATCCCCTGTTGATGCTACACTGGACCCCGCTGTAGTTTGGACCTTGATTTGAAGTGGATTATTGCATATTTTATTTGGGTTTTCACTGTGCAGATCACTAAGAAGCTCCCAGTCACCACTTCCAGAGGGGTTGTCTCGATCAAACCAGTCAGTCCAACATTCTGAAAGAGATGGTTGAGAATGCTAGTTTTAAGACCAAATGTCTGACCTTCCTCAGCACTCCTACAGAGAGAGGAGGAGGTTAGTCAGACAGCATTTCAAGCTCATATTCCATCTGTAAAATAAAGAGGGTTCTAGTTATAATGCACTATTGAATTTGAGGAAAAAAATACTTTTTTTGTCAAAAATTATCTTTCAGTTTTAATGTTACTGCCACAGTGTTCTGAAGGCATGAAAAATGCAACAAAACATGTCATCAATGACCCTAAACACAGAGCCATTAATGCTGACAATTCCCAAGAGTGCAGACGGCTCTTTTTACCATCGACAGGTCTGCAATCTGTTTGTGACCCATATCTACATGGGGTGCATTTCTATCAGACCAGCTAATACTTTCCAGATCCCTGACTGATGCTGCTGCTGTAGGAGGTAAAAGACCTGAAGAGGCTCAAGCTGCCACCCTTTATAATCAGTATTAGTAGTATTTATATCAGTATTCTCAATACTGTATTAGCATTAGCATCAGCATTCTGTTTTCTACCACATAATTGCTCATATTATGCTGAAATTGATTGCTTGTTTTGAACCTGTAGATGTGATTACTGGTAGCTAACTGGTGTTACTGTTTGCCAACCTTCTCCTCCTTTCTTTCTCTCTCTTTGTTTCTGTCCCCCTGCATATCTGTCTTTTTCCATTATCTGTCTTTGTCTCCACCCCACTCTCATGCTCTCTTTCACCCCAACCGGTTACCATCCAGCCTGCATCTGCTTCATGTTCCTGCCTGTTAAAAGGAAGGTTTTCATTGACGCTGTTGCAGGATGTGCTTGCTGATGGAGAGTTGTTGGGTGTAAATTCATTGAAGGAGTGTGGTACTAGACCTGCTCTAATTGTAAAGTGTCATGAGATAACTTTTGTTGTGATTTGGTACAAATAAAATTGACTTACACCTGAATTGCTATTTGAGCCACCTGAGCAAACTTCATAGGGAAGTCGCTTGGTGTTGGAGTCCTGCAGCTAATAAATTTGGTGTCACATACAGGGACAGTCACTTTGGTTTCACACACATCTACCTCTGGCTTGCAGGTTAAGTTCTCTGAAGAACGATCTAAAAACTTTGGACAATTGGTGATGCTTTCCCAGATGTTTTCTTTGAAACAAGTTGCATGTTGTATCCAGTAGACTTTGCTTTGGTTGATGCCAGAAAGTTTTATTGTCCAACCATCCATTTTCTACTGCTTATCCTGTTAAGGGTCGCGGGGGCTGGAGCCTATCCCAGCTGCCTTTGGGCGAGAGGCAGGGAAAACTCTAGACCAGTCGCCGGTCCATCACAGCGCCAACATATATACACAACCATTCACACTCAACAGCCCACAGCCAGACAGTTTTAGAGTATCCGATTAACCTAGTCCACTCTTGCATGTCTTTGGAATGTGGGAGGAAGCTGGAGTATCCGGAGAGAACTGATGCACGCGAACACAGGGAGAACATTCAAACTCCACACAGAAAGACCTTGTGCTCAAGCCAGGGCTCGAACCCGGAAACTTCTTGTTGTGAGGTGAAAATGCTAATCACTGCACCACTGTGCAACCTGTATATTCTTTGAAATTACAATAATTAAATATCAAATTAATGACAAATACAATATAAAAAGGGAATACTAGTGCTGCATTTTAAAATACAGAACACTGTTTGGCACTGGATAGGACAATAGACTATGTGAAATGAATGCTGTAGGTGTGATAGTGGTAACTACTCACTACCTTAAAGCACTGTAAAGAGTTTCTCTTTACTAAAAGCGAAAACAATTCAGAGTTACTGACAGGAGGTGGATATTAAAATGAAAAAGAGGGAAAAGTATCCTGCCAATAACTTAACACAAACTATGACCATTTTATACTTAAACATTATGAATACACTCATGATTACCTGATGGATTGCAGAAAGTAGTTGGGCACTGGAAACGAACACGATAATCTGCACATTTGCCCTGCGTCTGATCAGAGTTTTTACAGACAAAACCCTTTTCTGTGTTACTCCTGCAGAAGGAACCCAATTTATTACAATTAGGAATGCAAACAGATTAAAGATTACTGTCAGATTTTTCTGGGCTAAATAATTGTGTTTAGACAAAGCACATCCAGTACTTACACAGCAATCATGTTCCCTGTTGATGCCACAGTGGCCCCTGATGTAGTTTGGACATCAATTTTAAGTGGATTATCGCAAATTTTATTTGGGTTTTCACTGCGCAGAGCATGAAGAGACTCCCAGTCTCCACTTCCAGAGGGGTTGTCTCGGTCAAACCAGTCAGTCCAACATCCTAAACAGATATGAAAATTAATAGCATCAGGACTTTTCTATGGTTTGATGTGACTGTTTTTTGTTTCCTCCCCACTTCTATTTGAAATACAAACACGGCTGATATGAGCAAGGATCATAGACTGCATAAGAAATGAATGAAGCAGTTGTGGAGCTCAATTCTTTTTTTCTGATGTTTTTAAAAATTTGTTTAGTGAATAGTGTTCCTGTTAGGTTTTTCTTAACCAGCAATATACATTGACTTTATATAGACAGACTATTTATAGGTGGCAACTGTGACAGAACCTACATCTGCCACTCAAATTAGCCTTTCCCCCAACTATGCAAAAATTGGAGCCTGCATATAATTGAAATGGAGAAGATTAATAAAACTGAATCACCCCTATAGAGTTGTTACAAGATGAGACATTAACTATACAGCTTAAATTAATTTTTTGGACCTCACCATAGCTGCTGTAAAGTTGGACATTGGCCTGTGAGGATTGACTTGTCTTTGGAACTTGTGCCATGTAGCTCAAAAAGTAAGTACAGCTTTGGCTTCAGAGGTTGCTGCTTGGCTTGGGTGTGAAGCAGTAACTACTCAATATCTTAAAGCACTGTTTATGATAAAACAAATATAAAGAACTTACAGTCGGTGGATGTAAAACAAAGAGAAAAAGTATCCTGCTATAAACTAATCCCAAATTCTAATAATCTGACACACATGATGAATGTACTCATGATTACCAGATGGAGTGCAGAAATCGCTGGGACACAGGAAACGAACGTGGTAATCTGCGCACTTGCCCTGCTTCTGGTCAGAATTTTTACAGACGAATCCCTTTTCTGTGTTACTCCTGCAGAAAAAAAAATCTGTGCGTTAGATAAGGAAAACTAAACAGAGATAACTTAAATTTGACGTCTTATTATTCATGCATGAAGATTTGCAAAAACTACAAAACACCATCATAGAACCAAAACATGATGAAATGTCTCAACAACAATGGAAAAATACCATAGATGTTCACATTCCTCAAACAAATTGGTTATTAGAGCATACATTTTGGGGACAACCAGTACTTACACAGCAATTACATCCCCTGTTGATGCTACACTGGACCCAGATGTTGTTTGGACATCAATTTGAAGCGGATTATCACATATTTTATTTGGGTTTTCACTGCGCAGAGCATGAAGAGTCTCCCAGTCTCCACTTCCAGAGGGGTTGTCTCGATCAAACCAGTCAGTCCAGCATCCTGAGAAGTGACAGAAGTAATATTAACCATCAGAAGTTTAAAGACAGAGTGAAAAACTTTCTTCACCACTCTTACAGATAGAATTCTACTGGAATCAGTGTTGCTGCTGAGACTGGTAGTGAAATCGGGGATCAGTTTGGGTGAACCAGGGCATGCTAAGAACAGTACAGCTCGGAAGGGGGAGTCTTATTTAGTTTTTCTCTTGCTGTCAAATTTTTTTATTTCATCTTTTTCCAAATTCCCTGACTGCAAGCCAACCTCGACCAGCTAAATCCAGTCATAAGCATATTTTTCCTGTGAAGGATATTCTGTGAAGCATCTTATACCATGTGAGTTGTTTGTTGGCATTGTTTTTTCATGAAGAGATGTTTGTGCTGGCTAGGACCAGAAGTCAGCATTAGAAGCAACCCCATTTTGTTTACAGTATAGATCATGTTTTTGACAGAATTTCATTGATTTTTGTTAAGGGATATTTCTTGGTGGGCGGTGCAGTGATGCAGTGGTTAGCACTGTCGCCTCAAAGCAAGAAGATTCCGGGTTCGAGCTCGGGCACAGGATCCTTCTGTGTGGAGTCTGCATGTTCTCCCTGTTCCTGCGTGGGTTCTCTCCGGTACTCCGGCTTCCTCCCACAGTCCAAAGACATGCAAGTGGGGAGTAGGCTGAGTGGATATTCTTAATTGACCGTAGGTGCGACTCTGAGTGTGAGTGGTAGTCTGTCTCTATGTGTTGGCCCTGCAATGGATTGGCGATCTGTGCAGGGTGAACTCCACTCTCACCCGAAGGCTGCTGGGATAGGCTCCAGCCCCCCCCCCCGCGACACCCTTAAGTGGTAGAAAATGGATGGATGGATATTTCTCATCCCTTTTCAAAGCAACCAACTGTACAAGTCATTGCAAGGTGAACACAGGTGTACTTCATATATCCTTTTCTATTACTTATCCTGTTAAGGGGGGTGGGGCTGGAGCCTATCCCAGCAACCTTTGGGCGAGAAGCGGGGTTCCCCCCGGATGGATTGCCAGTCCATGCGGGGTTCACCCTGGATGGATTGCCAGTGTGTCTCTCTGTGTTACCACAGATCCACTGGAGCTCCATCTGTCTGCACCAACCACCGCCTGCATCGCCCCCCTATCCCTCCTTTTTCCCTGCTGTTACACCGGCCTGCGCTCCCCTCCCATGAACAAGTCTGCCATCCAGTCCTCCCATCAAGCTGGCTCATTCTCCCTGCCTCCACTGCCTACCAGAAGTCCACATTCTGTGTTATAAATGGTTTTCTTGTCTGTAACAACATCTATTGCACATCTGTCAACCCTGGGTGAGGGATCCCTCCTCTGTCGCTTACCCTGAGAAGTGACATTTATCACAATTTATGATTATTTAAAACTTACACCTGATGAATGTACCCTTACCTAATGGAATGCAGAAATCTGAGGGGCACTTAAAGCAAACACGATAGTCTTCACACACTTGCCAGTTGTCATTGCTTTTACAGACAATTTCAGTGACTGTTTCAGCTCTGCAAAAGGAACCAAAGTAAATTAAATCACGTAAACGTACACAGCATGCTGTACTGCTTGCTGTGATATAGCAATAGCATTGTGTTTAGATGAATCTGTTTTGGTGACCCTGTACACACATGAGGTGTTGCTAAAAATCCCCCTCTAGAAAATTAAAGACGATGCAGTCATTAGTGCCAAGTAATACAGCAAGTTGAAAATGACATAAGAACTACAATGACAAAGACAGTGTGTATTTTATGTTCTTGTTCTCTAAACACATTGGGTATGTGAGCATTCATCTGAGGCACATCCAGTACTTACACTTTATTAATATCCCCTGTTAAAGTTAATCTGAGTCCACTTGCAGTTTGGATCCTGATGTGATGTGGCTGTTGACAGATGCTCTGTGTGTTGTCATTGAGTAGAATCATGAGAGAGTTCACATCTCCACTTCCATTGTCGCCATCATCTTCATTTTGATCAAACCATTTAGTCCAGCATTCTGTGTCTATAATGATAAAATGTGACAGGGGAGTTATATTGGAAATTTTCACGGACAAAAGGATTTGACTTCAAAGACTTTTTGACATCTAAGGATTTTTCTCCAGCGTTTTC
The DNA here is from genome assembly GCF_037954235.1 of Aulostomus chinensis. NCBI lineage: Eukaryota > Metazoa > Chordata > Actinopteri > Syngnathiformes > Aulostomidae > Aulostomus > Aulostomus chinensis. The sequence continues at coordinate 14,341,435 of NC_141329.1, read as the reverse complement.
AATTGCCCACTTTTGAAGTACCCATCCATCCATCCATTTTCTTCTGCTTATACTGTTAAGGGGGCTGGAGCCTATCCCAGCGGCCTTTTGGCAAGAGGCAAGATACACTCTAGACCGGTCGCCAGTCCATCACAGCGCCAACACATATAAATAACCATCCACACTCACAGCCACGCCTGCAGACAATTTTAGAGTATCCGATTAACCTAGTCCCCATTTGCATGTCTTTGGACTGTGGGAGGAGGTCGGAGTACCCGGAGAGAACCCACGCAGAACATACAAACTCCACACAGAAAGATCCCGTGCCTGGGATTCGAACTCAGGAACTTCTTGCAGTGAGGCGACAGTGCTCACCACCGCACAACCATGCCGCCCCCTAGTTTAAGAATGAGCGGCTGAAATCGATCGTAATTATATCACACACTCTATAAATGCACGGTTTAGAAGCCACTAGATTTTATGTCTTTATGTAAGATATACAGCGGAATCTGAATAAATTACAACATCATGGAATAGTTGATGTATTTCTGTAATTCAATTCCAAAAGTGAAACTCCTATTAAAATACATAGGTATTATATAGATTTATTGCATATAGCCTTTATCTATTTATTTCTTTGTCTGGCTGACATTGGGTGAGAGGCAGGGTACACCCTGGACGGGTTGCCAGTCTGTCGCAGGGCCATCAGGAGCAATTAGGATTTCAGAATGTTGCTCAAGGATACTTAAAACATGGTCACCGGGGAAAGTGAGGTTCAAACCTCACTGCTAGACAGCCACTCTACCTCCAAGCCATGCCACCCCTGTGCAATGAATATATATGTATATATGATAAATAGGTTTCACCTTTTGAAACTTTTGAACTGAATTACTGAAGTTAATCAACTTCTCCATGATATTCTAATTTTTTGAGATGCACCTGGGTATATGTAACAGATAACAGTCTGAAAGCAAGAGCTTCTTTGTCCTTTTTTTAAAACATGTGTCGATAACTTTGCTGGATGTAAACAAAAAGAGAGAGACGTTTCTTGCCACTTGCTTATCACAATTTAAAATAATTTGATAGAAATAATTAATGAATGCATATTTACCATGTGGACTGCAGAAACTGGAGGGGCACATGAAACGCACACGATAATCAGCACACAAGCCATGTTTCTGGTCAGAGTTTTTACAGACCAATCCTTTGTTTTTGTCAGTCCTATAGAAGAAAGCAGAGTAAGTTCAATTACAAAAACATACACACAGATAACATGACTGTCGGCGGTATGGTTATAGCATTGCATTTGGTGACTGTTTTATGAGTCTGCTTTGACATTTCACTGAACAAGCATGAGGTTTTGCAAGAATGCATAGTCACCTTGTTATATGCTGACAGTTACCAGTGTGAGCATCAATGTGACTATTTTCTATCAAAGCAAGCCTCTCTCTATGGTAGACAGCAGAATTGATGATGATGATGATAGTGGGTTTTTTTTTGACAATACGGACAATACTGTCAGCCTGTCTCCCAGCCTGTGTGTTCTGAGGAGTTTTCTGAGGGGATTTTAAGTAGGATACTCCTTCTCCTGCTGTTTACATTGCCAGTATTTTCAACAAACACTATCATCTCTCTGCATGTGCTATACAGATTGTTTTCACCACCAGATAACTAACAGACTGTTTATCCATTTAACTATTAGAAAATATCCATTTGATAGATCAAATGTACTAAATATGGGAGTAAACATTCACTCAAATTCATGCTCTACTGTGTTATGAATCTCAAAAACACAAACATCATTTTTGCCTCTGAAATATTTTTTGTATTATTGTTCAAAATGATGATAACAGTTTTTGAACAATTTGATTAGAATTGGATATAAGTTCTCTAGGCTTCATTCATTGAATCAGCCATAGTCTTAAAATTAACAAATTTCATTTATACTATCAACTAACTTGCCAAATTGACAAAACAGATGACTCGAAAGACAGTCCATGTCGCTGTGAAATATAAGAAAATCCCCAGATTTGAACCTATCCTGCTTGCTTACATCTGCTATCTGTGCTTAAAAAAAAAAAAAACTACTTTGCATGTTCGCAGATGAATGAAGCCTGAAGTGAGAAAAAAAAACTATGACAGGGTGAAGGTTGGGGTATGACAAGAATTTCAATCTGGAGAGGTGAGTAAAAAGGAGAAGCAGGTGTAAAACAACAAAAACTCATAATACCATAGTTTTTTTATGTTCTTCCAAAAATTGTCTGAAGAATATACATTTGTAATGCATTCAGTACTTACACGACTATCATGTCCCCTGTTGATGCTACACTTTCCCCAGATGTAGTTTGGACCTCAATCTGAAGTGGACTATCACATATTTTATTTGGGTTTTCATTGCGCAGATCAGTAAGAAGCTCCCAGTCTCCACTTCCAGAGGGGTTGTCGCGATCAAACCACTCAGTCCAACATTCAGAACCTATCATCATTGGATAGATCAGAGGTTTGAAACTCCACGCCTCTGGGATAATTCAACTGTAGACCATACGGGAATTTAGAAGCTTGCTTACTAAATTCTTTGATGATTCCATCTCCAACAGCCTGCTGGATGGGACATTCTGTTGAGAAGAAATATCAGAATAAGATTGTGAAAGCTCATTTTAATTTTTGGAATTTTAGTTTGACAAACTAATCTTGATTTAAGCTCACTAACATCCATGAAACTGCAGGGAATCTGGATGAGAAATGAGACATGATAATAATAGCCTCATCCGGGATATCCAAAAAGTTTATATGTTTTTGCTGTTGGCTAATTGCACATTCAATTATTATCATCAAGTATTGTCAGGGAAGAGGTGTACCCAGGTGTATTGTGACATATGTTTGCACCTCATGCATGTTACTAGCATTCACACGGATGTAATAATAGTAATAATAATAATAATAATAACTTAAAGGAGCCTTTCCTGGTGCACAAGGTGCCCGTACAGAGCACATTTAAAAAAAAACCACACATCTAAAAACATCAAAACAAAAATAAAGGATAAAAACAACAGAAAAAGGCAAAGAGATTTCCATTAAGTTGGTTACACAGATTTGAACAGATGAGTTTTGAGTTGTAATTTGAAGTGGGCGAGTGAGTCAATGTTTCTGAGTTGGGGTGGTAATGAATGCCCTGCTCCCCATGGTAGTGAAACGGGTGGAGGCGACAGACAGGTGTATGGAGGAAGAGGATCTTAGGGCAGGGAGCGAGAAGATGGAGGAGGTCGGACAGATATGGGGTGGGCAAGATTTTGAATGGCCTTGAATGTAAGCAGGAGGATTTTGAATTGGATGCGGACATGAACCGGGAGCCAGTGGAGCTGTTGGAGGACCAGAGTGACATGGTGGGTGGAGGGAGTTCAAGTTATGATGGGAGCAGCTGAATTCTGGACCAGTTGGAGTTTGTGAAGGGATTTGTGAGGGAGGCTGAAGAGGAGAGCGTTACAGTATTCCAGGCAGGAGGTGATGAGGCTGTGAACTAGGATGGCACATCCAGTGGATGGTTTGGATGAGTTCTGTGATTTCTGAGAGAGTGGGGGAGAGAGTGGGGAGTTGGAAGGCAGAAAAAGGGCTTGTGGACGAGTGAAGGTCTGCTGAGATGCTGATGCGAGGAACTGATTCAAGTTGCTCATGAAAGTTCTTGATTTTATCAGTTTAAAATGACATGATAGCGTTGCAGTAGGGGGTTGAGTAGAAGTGAGAAGGGAGAGAGTCCTGGGGTTTGTTGATATGTGGTCTTAAATTGAGAGCTAAAACAAGTTCCCATACATACATTTAAATGTGCTCTTCACCGCTTGTAACTCAATACACGCATAAGTCAACAACATGGCTTTGCATTTTGAAACTGTTTTGAAGATGAAAAAAGAAAATTTTTTTATGTGATAAAGAATTATAGATAGTATCCTCTGTTTGAACTTTCTTGTACCTCAGCTTCCAAATTTGTCTGAAAGGTCAATCGCTGGTCTGACCCCAGCGCCTTGGCCTGAATCAGTGGTAAAACTGGGGTGCCTTTCATAATCATAAATTTGTAGTCTGCAACTGATAGTAAAGCTGACATCACACCGCTGGCACTGTAGCTGTGTTTAGACTATGTGAAGGTCACATTTGTGCAGAATGCTGTGATTCGATAGTACTGAGTAGAAGGGGTGCAACGAAATAGTCAACTCAAGAAACGATACGAAATATGAAACAGGGCTCACAACACAAAAATACTCAATACAAAATACAGATTAAAGAAAATCAAAAATCAGAAATGCAATAATCAAATATTCTTTATCCTCTTCCTTAATATGCAGACATACAAATTATTGCTGTGTTAGTACAAAATAAAATGTCCACTTCTTGTTCGACCTTATCTTCCTCCACTTTAAAATAATTGATCAGCTGCTTATTCTTCTTCTATGGTGTTGCTACTTCTCATAATATGTGCATACAGTAGATGAGAGGGTCAAAAATCATCAGTGTTGGTGTCTGGCGCCGCTTCGCATTTTTTTTACACTGATTTTTATTCCGTGCATCTTTGAATTTTATTTCATCGTTTTTTTATTTTGCAAAGTTTCGTGATGCGAAATTTCATAACACTCCTACTGAGTAGTGCCCGGCATTATAAGTATGACTGTTTACGAATGTCAGGCACAGATGCTCTGGGGGGAGATGACTCAACCACATCTCAGTACAATGAACCTTGTACATCTGTCATGGACGTCAATTAAAGTTGTCCAGTGTAAGCTACCTCTGAGTTGCCAGCCTGTTTCCTGTATCTGATGAATTCCTTCATCACACAAAATTCCTCCACAATATGTTCACACCCATGAAAGATGATAGTTGCTGGTACTATTGTACTTGTACTAATCAGTATTTAAAAAAATCTTACATCCTTTGATGAAGCTTGGGATATGCAAGTGAAAGCCCTAAAAGATGGCCTAAGAGTAGTTTTGAGGGTGATAATTGTGCCCAAAAACACAAAAAAACAAACAGAATCTGGAGTATAAAAGATAAACTTGTTGCAGTCATGAAGACTTATTTTCTTGAAATAGACTTACCGAACAGAACCACAATCAGGGTGATGGTTAACTGGAGGAAAAAAAATTGGACCTATTGTCAGAGTATGATCGTTGAAATAGACAGTTTAAATAAATCCACATCCACATTTGAATTTGAACATTTGAAAATATAATACAATACCTCTCTGATCATTGCTGGAGACACGTTTAATGCTGCAACAATAAAAGAAACAAAAGAACAAAAATAAAGAGGATTTTTTTTTTACTTGAAATTTAAAAAATTGAAACTCTTCATTAAGCTGAGTTACTATCAAATTTGTATAATCATAGATTCATAGATAACTTTTAATTGGTTATGTTTTTTAATAGAATTACGTAACCATAACTACAAAAGTATCTAATAATTAGGAGAACATACGAGAAAATGCCTGAAAGAAAAAAATCACAGTATACTGTAAAATGCAGGATGAAGCAACTCACCAAAATGTATAAAGTGCTGCTGTTAGTGCCAGAGGAAAAGAACTGTAGTAAACACTGCAAACCTCTTCTTAGCTCATCTGCTGAACCTATATACTTTTTTACACAAGGAAGAATACATTCAGAAGCATGGATACACCCACCACACCTCATTCTACGTATTAGTTTTGCATGTCACACCCAAGTTCAGCAATTACTTAATTATTGACAAGCATTCCAACTATTGCGCAATTAGTCTCTGTCTTATTGTGCAACAGGAAGAGAAACATTTCCTAACTCTCCACTGTCACACATTGGTTTTACATGATGTAAAACATTTATCATTTAAAATGAGCAGGAGGAGTTCAGTGAGCTTTGAACACTCCAGAACTAACAAATTGAGGCCACTGACTATGGAGTAATTCTCTATTTTAACTATTTGGAATCTACAGCATAGATTATAGGACATGATTTGCAGTGGTGACTATGATTTTAGGGGTAAAGGGTATTGACTGATGACTGAGCACCGAGTGGAGTATCTGCTGGAATGGGCAATGTGATTTATATTTTCCAAGTAACACAGCATGAGCAGACCACACCAGATACCAAAACCCCCCATTCTGGATTAAGATGTCGCAGAAAACACACATTAAGGTGGGCTGATAGCCAGTTAACTTGACCAGATGTGGAAACAACCTTACTGTGAGTTTATAACCTAAATTAGGTCTACTGTTAAAAGACACTGACAGTAACCAGAAACATTAAACACTCTAAAACACTAACTAAAACACACACTCACATTTTTAAAAGTCCATGTCCTTCATGAGGTTTACTAATAAATGTTATGACCTGAAATACGCCTAATTGTTACACCTTAAGGGAATATTTCCTGAGAAGAGAGAGCATTTTCCCTGCAATGATAAAGAAAATGAAAAAAAGTGTCTCTTTGTTGTCCAGATGTCTACAGTCCACCCTCAAATGGATTTTATGAAAATCACTCATTCAAGTAATTCATCCATAAAATTGCTAACTAACAGAAGGACAAACAAACAAATAAACAAGCTGCACTGACCCATTGAAAAGAAAAATGACAAATTCCTTGGCTGAAATAAATAAAACTGAATGTGCTGGATTATAACTGGACTTGACTTGATAATTGGTCTTGACTGACACCTCTCAACCTGAAACTCAACCTGTTTTATCAGTCTTTGTCAGTCTTTATCTTAGCAGTTTCATACGCAATCAGTTATATGTAATTAATTACCCTACAATTATGGAGGGTAGGGCCATTGTATTGTGCTACTGAGTCACCGGAATGAAAAAATTGCTGCTAGCACATACCGTTTCATATACTTTCAATTAATTTATGATGCGGTACAACAGGTTTTATTTGGCTTTCTACCCATTACATGAAATGTGTGTGTGTGTCTTCTTTCGTGTTTGTGTGTGTGAGTTAGTGTGAGTATCTCCGGTTTCTGCTGGTATCAGTGTACAACATAACATGAGGTTATTCCATACAGTTGTCATTCTTAGGAAATCATGGCAGTAGTAGTCTACATATGCCCCCCCCCCCCAAAAAAAATAAAAATAAAACCCCAAACAAAGCTGTAGAAACACTACTGCAGCACCAAAGTAATGAAATACCCAGTAAGTAAAATATTTTCATATAAGAGTGAAACCCAACACTGGGTGTAAACCCAACACTGGGTGTAAACCCAAACGCCAACCTTGTAATAGCAGACCCAGAACACCTAAGATTCAATAAATTCCTAGCCTGCTTTCACACACACAAGATCTCTCAGCTCATGTGAAGACCTCTTTACATAAGACGACCAGCTTGTTTGTTGCATGAGCCCTGGGCCTTATGGCATGCCAAAAAGAACACTGAAAACTTGTTTTCAGGACCTCTCACTAATACTTCACTCAGTCTTCTGCAAATCTTATTTATTTAAAAACAATCCATACCCTTTGGAAAACTGAGAGCATAATCCCTATGCCTAAAAACTGCAGCCCTCAAAACACTACCACTATCGCTCTGTAGCTCTTGCATTTCACTCACAGGAAGTTCTGGAAAACCATTCAACCACCATTTCCAAATTCATCCATTGGTATAACAATAACCATATTCAATTCAATGTCAGTAAGACCAGGAAAATAATAATTGGTCCCCTCTCACCTCAGCACCACACTCTCGTCAATAACCAAATTCTCATCATTAGCCAAACCATTGAAATGCTGGACAGTTTTAAATAACTTAGAATGACATTGGAAAATAAAATCAACTTCAACTAGCACACACAATTTATAAAAAAGGAGCAATCAAAGGTTATCAATCATCCACAAACTGAAAGCATTTGGTGTTACTCCCCACCTCCTCCTGTGTACCAAAGCATTATACAACCCATTCTAGTGTCTGGTTCCACTGAATTCTTTAATATACTATCTGATACTCATACCATAACCACATTAGATAATGATAATTGGTTTCATTACACACAGCTAAACCATATGGCCATCACATATTTTGCAACTTTAGTAGAACAGGACATCACACATCCACTCTGTGACTACCCAATCCACTGACCTCTGGACAAATGAGTAGCTGGCCTTGTCCAACAGCTTAGGCAGCCACAGCTGCTCTAAATATAACTCCTTACTGATGTATGATTTGTATTGTTATCTGTAATTATAGGTTGCTGTTGTCTCAGTACTGCTGTGTGTACCTTTTTCAAACTTTGTCTTAATCTGCTGTTATACTGTTGTTGGTAAGTACAGTGCTGTGAAAGCAATTTTTCCCACGGGGACAATTAAGTCCAAGTCTAAATATCTTGAATATTTCCATTCACTACTATCAGGGTGTAGCTCCATGGCAACTTGACAAAGACATGGATGAGGTAGCGAAGTCATGGAGGGTTTGCACAAAACACTTGTCGCTGATTAGCTAATTAAATCAATAAATTGTGAAATACTTGATTCATTCCATATTGTGTGTATCCCATTTTAAAGAAAAGTATGAACATAGAATATGGGTGAACTGAATGGTGAACACATTAAAATAGACTTTAATGCATAAAAAATACAATAACAGCAGTATATTGTTAAAGGTATCAGTCCAACCAATTTTCTAAAGGTCTAGCTTTCCTCACATGATCTTGTACCTGGCTCATGCAGCTTGATGTGGCTGCTGATAGTGTTGGAGCCATAAGCAACACATTGAACACTGCTCGATTTTTTTAACATTCATGACCCAGTAATTAAAAATTGTGCAATAAGTAAAGGAAAAGTCAAGTACAATGTATAATATCTAAACAAGAATTAAAAGAAATACAAAAAAAAACAAATTTAATCAAATAACTTTTTCTGTGATGGTTGATACTGATCTCAGAGTCATTATGGCCACCAAATTAAAAATGTAACCTCAGTTCCACTCAGTGAATCAGTAAATGGGCTTTTCTGGACATTATGAGAACTATGTACATGTAGATCCAAGGTGCTCTTCTTTCAAAACAGCATCTTCTTTCGTTCCTTCTCAAAACTCTTTTGTTAGGCTGGTGTCTCTCTTGTTGGTCATGAAATAGAAAAAGGATTGGTTTTAAAGATGAAAATAGAACTATTAATTTTTAATTAAATACTTCAATGAAGAAACTGTATTTTAAAGCCATTTACACTGCTATCATTTTGGGTGTCCTGTGCTGAAAAATTTGGGAACACTGATACAGAGTTTAATTGGTAACCATGAAGATTACCTAGCTGCCTGTTGTCTTTAAGCCATGATGTCAGCTGTTAGTGTATGAGCACTAGGCAAGACTGATAAAGCAAATCAAAAATAGTAAAGGCATGTTGGATTCGTGCAAGAGTAGGTTGTGACTGTGAAATTATAACTGATCTAAATTGAACCTCTTTTTAGAATGTACTGTGCTTTGATCCTGGTGAGAAGATGGAATGTTGTTCAGTGTCTTCAGTGCAATCACATTGTGCCTGTTCTACAGGCTCATTATTCATGATAACAAGAGCACCTGGGTTTCTTTAACCCACTTCCCCACCAATCAGCCATGGACTTACCAACATGAAAAAAAGAGAAAAAAAGAGTGTTTATTAGCTTGTTTGTACTCTGACGCCTGTAGTAGCCACAGTAGCTATTGTTTGCTTAAGTGGCTGTATAAATTATAATGTTACTAGTCTTTCAAAGACATCCCCAACCTGGGTTGGGTTAGGCTTGCACGTTTGTGGCCAAAATGCTGATCACAATCCTTTTCCGATTAAAATTAATATTAAGGACATATTAAACTGAGGACAGCATTAAGGGATCACCTTTATTTTCCTAAAATGATAAATGGGAACTGACACAATTTCTGTTGTGGCACAGGGGTGATATTCACACCCACACTGAAAGGAGCAGTGTTGAAAATAAACATTTAGTCACATCATAGAATCAGCATCCTTTGTAGAAACTGTCTGAAAGTGGCACAGGACTAAAGCTGGCCTGCAGTCTACTTATATATATATATATATATATATATATATATATATATATATATATATATATGTGTGTGTGTGTTAATGTTGGTAGACATACTTACGGTCGTGTACTGACAGCCTTGGCTCTTGTTTAATCTGATTAGACGTGGAGCCTAAGTGTCGGGGATCATCATTAGAAATATAGTTCCACATACTTATTTTCACACTATGTCCTCCTTTGGTCTGAACTCTTTTTAGTTTTATATTTATGTCAATGGCTGTAAGTTTTGTTGTTCAAAATTTGTTCCAACTCCAAAACAATTTGCGTTCTATCAGCTGCCACTGTTTGAAGCACGCAAAGACAGCCAACACAGAGACATATCAGCCTCATTGCTAACCTGCATTTTGATGATGTCATTGTGATTGTTTTGTCAGGCGGTGGTTTGGAGAGGTCTGACTTGTTTTGCAGCATGTCACCTATGGGCAGTCAAAACATTTCACAGTTGAAATTCGATCAGTTCTGATGCCCTATGCTTATGTCTTATTTTGTACATTGTTCAGTCTTTGTGGCAGCAGCTGCAACATTTCAGGTAAGCTCATGCTCTGTTACGCGCATTGAGTTTCTACCTTAAATGAAATGTACAATATAAATAAAGCTTTCTTCTTTGCTTTTTGTTAAACCAAGACTGAACCCACATTGGAGTATTTCCCCATGTCAACACGAAGAGATGAAACATGTCAAGCAAAATTTCTCTTGCTATCCATTTCAAGGCAATCCTGATCAACCAGTTCTCCGTGTCCTAATTTGTCATAATGAATGACGTTTCTCAGATTTTTGTATCACTGTTAAAAGAAATTCGATCAATTGACGAAAGCACAGACTTGTGAGAGACTTGAAGCGAAGGAGGAAAAGCTAATCAAGCCTTTTAAAAAGCTTTAAGGTTGTTTATTGTTTATTGTTAAAAAGATCCCCATTAGCTATCACCAAAGTGGGACGAGCTAGTCTTCCTGGGGTCCACAAGACAAAACAAAAATCACTTAACAATTGAACATTGCAGACATTATTATAGACATCAAATTATTACATTCATAACTATTACATTTATTCTCACTGTCAAACAGTAAATATGTTAATTCACTACTCACAAATTTGAATGTGCATTCTCAAGTATAATTAAAAGATACCTTACTATTCAGTTCACGTATATTCAATGGGCAATTATTCCAATAACTGATGGCACGATAAATAACTGTTCTCTTTAAGGCATTTGATTTTGGACATGGTAACATCATCTGACCACCATTAGCTGACCTTGTCACATAAGAATGAACCTGATCACAGCTGACAATTTGGTTATATAAAAAAACGGGTTGAAAAGAATAGACAGTGTTTCTGAAAAATTTTGTTGTATTGCAAGCCAACCTGTTCTCTACCATTAACCAGGAAAGTTGACGGTGCATACTGATAGTGCTTGTTCTTATGGAACAATGTAAAACCAACCGGGCAGCTCTATTCTGGGCAGTTTGTAATTTCTTTAGTTGCCCTTTAGATGCGGAGGACCATACAGGTGCACAATAATCCAGGTGACATAAAATTAACGATTTAGCCACCTGTCCCACAATATTTGTAGGGACATAAGAAAGACATTTCCTCACCGTTGAAATACCACAACCCATCTTCCTAACTATGGTATCAATGTGTTCTGCCCATGACAACTGATTATCAATAATTGTGCCCAATAATTTTACTTTATCTACCTGTTCTATAGGTTCCCCAGACAAGTTCAAACTCATCTTTGGTGTAGATGACAGTTTATGACTTGATCCCAAGATAATTGATTTGGTTTTAGAGATATTCAGTACCATCTTATTTTGTTTTATCCAGTCAAACACCATATTTAACTCAGCTGTCAAAACATTGTCCAGTTCACTGACAGTTTTTGCAGCATAATACAGTGTGGAATCATCAGCATACATTTGTACAGTCGCTTTACACAAAACTGATGGTAAATCATTTGTGAAGATAGCATATAAGAGTGGTCCCAGACAACTCCCTTGCGGGACCCCACAATCCAAAATCCTGGAGTGAGACCAACTGCCAGTGTAATAAACCCGTTGCGTCCTACTTGTGAGATAACTCTTCATAAATTTGATGGCGGGTGGACTAAATCCATAGCATTCTAATTTACTGATGAGTAGATTATGATCTATGACATCGAATGCTGCACTGAAATCGAGTAATACTGCACCAGTCATCTTAGAATTTTCTATTTCTTTAAGCCAATCATCTGTCATTGCTGTAAGGGCGGAACAAGTTGAGTGGTTATGTCTGTAAGCATGTTGGAAATCTCGATTCAAACCATTACAGTCAAAGTATTCCTGTATTTGTGAGTGGACAATTCTCTCCATCAGTTTACGAAGAACTGGGAGAATAGTGATAGGTCTGCTGTCCTTCCCAGTGAGTGCTTGTCTGCCATCTTTGGGTAAGAGAATAATTAGGGCCTGAGCCTGAAGGTACTTCAGGCGAAGACCCTATTATGTTTGCTCGGCAGAGCAACACATTAGCAGCACTAAACACACTACAAACACACACTAAACAGTGTCCCAGCCCCCACCTAAACCCATGAGGCAACTCGGCCAGACGGCCCGGAGCCGGTTTTCACATACACACCCATTCAAAACCTGGTACTTGCTGTCAATGAGCGCACGCAATATGAGCATTATGCGCATAACGCGCATAATCTAATTTCACCCCCTGAACATGCATGAAATTCTCTGAAATTTGGCACAATTGTCCGGTCTGGCTAAACATTCACTAATCAAAAAATAAAAACACCACAAAAGTCTATAGCGCCACCTAGGGAGCCACACAACTACAAGATGATTTTTTTATAATTTGGAGCACTATAACTCCTCCCACGAATGTCCCACAAACATGGCACCAACACCGTTGGACTCATCTCATCAAGAAAAACAATTCATACACTCAGACCCCTGACCTATTTACAACAGAAAGTCCACAACTTGGACAAAACTGTCCAAAAAAGGACTTTTTTTACTCCCCGAACAAAATCTATCTCCTCCTAAGCCGTTAATGGCATCACTTCCAAACTTTCACACAAGGTTTGCTTCTCACGTCTACACCATACATCCCACAGCTTTTAAAAACACACCACTGCATTCCTGACAAAAATCCCTACAAAAATATGGTATTATGAGTCACTCTTGACCAACGTATGCCGACTTATTCAGCTTTTACCCACTCCAATTCTGTTGATCCTCCTCTCTCTCCACTCTAGCACAGATCATAGACAGAGCAGTGAGGGAGGGGTTCTTAAAGGGCCAGCTCTCAACTCTGCTCTCCACTCTATTACAGATCATAGACAGAGCAGCAGGGGAGGGGTTCTTAAAGGGCCAGCTCTCAACTCTGCTCTCCACTCTATTACAGATCATAGACAGAGCAGTGGGGGAGGGGTTCTTAAAGGGCCAGCTCTCAACTCTGCTCTCACTCTCTGATCAGACTCAGGCTTCTAACTCCTAAACTACAAGGCCCAGGGATTTGACCAAGACACTGTTGGATTCAGGCCAGTGTGAAGGTTGCGGCCACAGGCCCTTACAACGCTGCTTGCAGCTTTAATTTTACCTTCCTTCCAGATCGTGGGAAAAACACCTTTCATTAAGCATGCATTTAATATATGACATATCGGACCATAAACATAGTCAGCTGCCAGACTAAGTACTTTACTGTCCAGCATGTCAGTACCCACTGAGCTGTGGTCAGGGAGGGACTTCAACAACTTCCTTACTTCTTCTTTATCCACACTATTAAACTGAAAAGTGCAACACTTGTCTAGCATCACATTATTTTTTGTAAGTTTTAGAAAATCAGAGTCAGTATCACCCGTATTCTGCCTTCGTGCATTAACCCTAAATACAAAAAAATCATTAAAATAATTTGCTATATCCAATGGTTTGGTCAAAAATATGCCGTCTGATTCAACAAAAGAAGCCCGGCCAGTTGTTTTTCTCCCCATTATTTCATTAAGGGTTTTCCAGAGCTCTTTACCATCTTCCTTTACAGCATTTATTCCAGCATTATTATTATCATCAGAAATTATGATCATTATCATTATTATTATGATCCAGCATTCCTGTGCTAATTCCTCTCTCTCCACCCAGTTCTGAGTTCTGCCCCTGGTGGTTGGTGTTTGCTGCTCCCTCTGTCAGTCACTCTGCGGCACACAGCAAACACCAGCTGAATCAAATTCCTGATTACCCCTTGGGTCTATAAGTCCGAGCTGGTGGTTTCTGTGTTGCTGGAATATTAAATAGCGTTCTTCGTCCTGACCTGCTCACCTTCCGTGCATTTTGTAAGTTTTTTACGAGTTTGCTGCCTCGTCGCTGTTTTCTACTTTTTGTCATTGTTATATTTTTCTAGCCTGAGAGCACTCCTGGTTGATTGAACTTTATTTTCTAAGTGTGATTTCGCTCCACCTTTCCTGAGCCACTGTGGTGTGCCAGAAGACCCAGTATTTCTGTGGTATTTTTGTTCAAGTTATTTCCCAGATTATAGCAGCCATGTGCTGACCTTTTTGATTTCCTTAGATTTCCGTTCCCGTTCTAATTTGGCTCGCTGAATTCTCAGCCTTGATTTATTCTCCCCAAATTCTTATTTCACCTCAGTTAGTCTGGTGGTCGCCCTTTTATCGTTCTTTCAGCTTATAGTGCTGCCCGTGTTTAGATTTAGTGTTTTTCCAAATTTTAATTTTGCGCCCCGTGCGTCTTGTCAGTGTCTTACTTGTTGTACCTCAGAGAAACCACGACCATAGTACACCAATAAACCTCATTTATTAAACCTTGAGCTCCTTGTCACAGGTTATGTGCCACAGGCCTTCAAGGTGGCTGTCATCAACCCTTTGCTTAAAAAACCTTCTCTTGACCCAGATGTGTTAGCCAACTATAGGCCAATATCCAACCTCCCCTACATCTCCAAGATCCTTGAGAAGGTTGCCCTGGAGCAGCTACATGAACATTTACACAGCAACGAGCTCTTTGAAGCCTTCCAGTCTGGATTCAGGGAACACCATAGCACTGAAACCAGCACTGGTCAGAGTCTCTAATGATCTTCTTATAGCTTCAGACAGAGGTCTTGTCTCTGTGCTTGTCCTTTTGGACCTCAGTGCTGCATTTGACACCATCGACCACAGCATCCTGCTGCAGAGACTAGACCATGACATTGGGATTAAAGGAACTGTCCTAAAATGGTTTAAGTCCTACTTATCTGACAGGTTTCAGTTTGTTAATGTTAATAATGACCATTCGGAGTATAGCAGAGTTACATATGGTGTACCACAGGGTTCAGTTTTAGGACCGATTCTCTTCACTCTTTACATGCTCCCATTAGGTGACATAATCCGGAAGCACTCGATCAACTTCCACTGTTATGCAGATGACACACAACTTTACTTGTCGATGGAGCCAGACAACACAAGCCAGCTTACTCATCTGCAGGACTGCCTGAAAGACATTAAATCCTGGGTGTCTTCTAACTTCTTAATGCTCAATTCAGATAAAACTGAGGTAATCATTTTTGGACCTAAACACCACAGGGACACACTCTTGAATCGGATCTCTACTCTAGATGGCATCACCCTAACTTCGAGTACAACTGCAAGGAAACTTGGGGTCATTTTTGACCATGACCTTTCCTTCAGCTCCCACATAAAGCATGTGACTAGGACCGCCTTCTTCCATCTGCGAAGTATCGCTAAGATTAGGAATATCCTTTCCCAGAGTGATGCTGAAAAACTGGTGCATGCATTTATCACTTCTCGGCTGGACTACTGCAACTCTCTCCTGTCAGGATGTCCTAAATACTCTCTAAAGAGTCTCCAGCTGGTCCAGAATGCTGCAGCGAGGGTTTTGACGGGAGTTAAGAAGAGAGAACACATCTCTCCCACTTTAGCTTCTCTCCACTGGCTTCCTGTAGGATCTAGAATCGACTTCAAAGTCCTTCTGCTAACTTATAAGGCTCTCAATGATAAAGCTCCATCCTATTTGAAAGAGCTCATTAGTCCCTACTGTCCGACCAGAGCACTCCGCTCCCAGAATGCAGGTCTTTTAGTGATTCCCAGTATCAATAAAAACAGACTGGGAGGTAGAGCCTTTAGTTACCGGGCTCCTTTACTGTGGAACCAGCTCTCTCCATGGGTCAGAGAGGCAGACACTTCAACTACGTTTAAGTCCAGGCTTAAGACCTTCCTCTATGACAGAGCCTTCTGTTAGGACTGGTTCAGGTAGCTCTGAACCATTGATAGCTATGCTGCTACAGGCTTAGACTGCTGGGGGACACATCAGGTTACATGGAGCCCTTCCCTCCTCTCCTCTCCTCTCCCCCTCTCTGCTCCTCTCCTCCCTGCACATTTTTGGAACTGTCATTACCATTACTTGTTGCACTTTGTAGTTTGGCCTTGGTGTCTCACAGTCTCTGTGTTTCCACAGATCCACCAGAGCCCCAACCGCCGCCTGCATCGCCCCCCCCCCTCTTATTCCCTACTGTTACACTGGCCTGCGCTCCCCTTCCATGAACCAGTCTGCCATCCAGTCCCCCATCAAGCTGGCTTGCTCTCCCTGCCTCCCCTACCAGAAGCTTCCTTCTTCAGCTGTTATTAACATTTCCATGTTTCCCACATTCTGCATTGTAAACTGTTTTCTTGTCTGTAGCAACATCTACTGCACGTCTGTCCGTCCTGGGTGAGGGATCCCTCCTCTGTTGCTCACCCTGAGGTTTCTCAGATTTTTCCCTGTTAAAAGGGTTTTTTATGGAGTTTTTCCTCAGTCGATGTGAGGGTCTAAGGGCAGAGGATGTTGTTATGATGCCATGTGAAGCCCTTTGAGACAAACTGTTTGTGAAAACGGGCTCGACAAATAAAATTGCCTTGCCTTGCCTTGCCTTGTGTGGACAGTCTGTCTCCTCTTGTGCTGATTCTGGTAGCCTGGTGAAGGCAGGTATAACACACATAATGGTTCAACTCAAAAGTGGGGAGAACATGGGCTGATTACACAGAACCAAGGTTCCAAAAATGTTTAAGAACCTGCATCTATCTGGCGAGAATGGGGCTTGAGAGGGCCCTTTCAGATGACCCTTCTCCACCTAGCAAGAATATTTCATACTGACACAGCAACATACAGACTATCCCGCAACAACAGCAAATATCACACAGAAACTTGTCTATGGAGGAACAGCAGATTGAAAGAATTTGTGGGAAAGACTAAATGTTTACTGGCTGCCAAGATTGTCAGTGTAAGGAGGTCTTTCTAATATTCACACACTGTTTAATACAACAGGATGAGTCAGTAGCTGCATTACAGGTTATGTTGATGAACACAAACACTTTTTTATGACTGGATGATTAGTGTGCAAAACATATCAACCACACAAATGCAATGATATTACAGAATAGATGTTGACAGATACACTTTCAGTGTGAATGGTTAGATGGTAGAACTCACTTGGCAACATGGGTACAAACTTGGCAGCCCTACCTGGGGCTGCTGTCAATAGGGATTATGTGCACTGACTGTCTGGTGGAAAATGTCTACGTTCTAGTATGTGATATCAGTACTAGACATTGTCCTGCAGCTTCAAGAGTACGCAGAGAATTGGAGTCAAAATGGTACTTCAACTAAACATTACCACGTGTAGTGCCCTAGTAAGTTGAGTTCATTCTGAGAATTTTTATATCTGTTTATTGCTCTAATTTCTTTTAAGTAAGATATGATCTCATTTCTTACGTACATGGGTTTATGTCTGCATAATGTTAAGGAATGTATTTTTTTGTTAAGGTTTTCAAATATTCGCCAATTAGAGCAGACCATGAATGTCTCATGTCCGTTTTGCCCCTGTTTTGCATGATTGACAGGTATCACGGAGAGATTCTGAGATTTCGAAACGGCCTGTGAATGACGAACATTGTCAAACACAAACTCTTACCTGGGTAGACAGCTTGAGGGAGATACTGAGAGAGTAACCTGAGTTCGGATTCTGCTGAGTTGAGGGCTCATTTCATTTTCTCGGCGGGGAGAGAGTTGCCGTCCACTTCTGTTCCATTGCGGAACCCGCGGGAGTAGGGCAGTGTTAGTAGTGTTAGTGGTAGGTTGTTAGTGGTAGGATTTAGAGATAGGTGTAAGCGATAGGCTATTACTGATAGGTATTAGCTAGTGAGGGAGTTTGTCCAGGTTTGTAGTTTTGGGGCGCCGACCAACGGCTGTCAGGTCCCGAATGGCTCCCCCACTTCCTTTCTTTTACTTTCTTTTGTTTGTTGGTAGGGCCAGAAGAGTGTAGGAGAAAGAGGGACATGACTAAACAAAAGGGTATAAGTGGAGGTAGGAAAGGAACAGGGGGAAAGGAGGGGGGGGTGGGTCTGTGGAGAGTCTGGTTCAGAATAGGGCTGAGGGGAGCACAGGTGGAAGGGAGCTGAGGAGCGATAGACGGGTAAGACAGGGGCAGGGAGAGCATAAGAGGAAGAAGACAGAAAGTGAGAGTGAGTCAGCGGAGGATATGCAAAGTGAGGATGAGGGGAGAGGAGGTAGGGAGGATGAGTGCTTGAATGTAGTGGTGAGGTTTGTTGCGGCGGGTGGTGTGAGCAAGAAGAATCCGTTCGGATTGACAGGGGCACTGAAAGGCTGGCTAGGGGAGATTAAATTTGCATGGGTTCTGGGGGATGGGAACTTACTGGTGGGGTGCAAGAACCTGGGGCAGGTGGAGAAAGCAATTCAAAGAGGGAATGGAAGGAAGATAGTGGGGTGCACAGTGGAGAGGGTAGTGCAGGTGGGGTTGAAGAGGACAGCAGGAGGGGGGTGTAGAGGGGTGATTACAGGGGTTACAATGGAGGTGGGGGAGGAGGAGATAAAGGAGAGAACAGACACTGAGGGAGGTCCAAGGGTGGTGAAGGTGACAAGGATGAAGAGGGGTCGACAGAGGGAGATTAGTGAAACAGTGGTGGTGGAGTTTGAGGGTGAAGCTCTTCTGGCTCGGGTATTTCTGGGGTGTATGTGCTTTTTTGTGAGGGCCTTCATTCCCCTGCCACTGAGGTGTTTTAATTGTCAGTCTTTTGGGCATACTGCACAGGGTTGTAAGGGGGAGAGGAGATGTCCACGGTGCACAGGGGAGCACAAGTTTGGAGAGTGTCCTGAGAATGCCCAACCCCGATGTTGTAGCTGTTGGGGCGCGCATAGTGTAGCTTTTGGAGGATGTCAGGTGATGAAGTGGGAGGTTGAGGTTCAGAGGGTGACGGTGTTAGAGAAGGTGTCATATGCTGAGGCGGTGAAGATGGTCAGGCAGTGGGAGGAAGGGCAGAGTGCAGTAGAAGGGTCTGGAGCAGTGGGTGGGCCAGGCTTGGGAGGGTGGACAGGTGTAGTAGGGCAGATGGTTGGGGGTAGGGAACAGTCGGGCATGGAGGGTTGGGAAAACAGGAGTGGAGGGCTGGGGTGTCAGTGTAGGGAGAAGGGGTGGGTGGCTAGTGAGCAGGTTGTAGCGTTCGTGGTGGCAGCTATTACCTCCACTATGGAGGTTTCTTCAAAGACCGAGAGTATTAAGATCATAGTGAGACAAGCTGGGTGCCTGTTAGGGATAGAGGAAGTGAGTTTTGAGAATGTCATAGCCAGGATAGTTGAAGGGAATAGATCAGGGGCAGGGAAGGGTGGACACACTTGAGTATGCGGGTGATCCTTCAGTGGAATGTGAGGAGCTTGTTAGCAAATGATCAGGAGTTCAAGGTCTACTTAGAGGGAATAAGGGTGCAACCAGATGTGGTGTGTGTTCAGGAAACATGTCTTAAGCCTGGGTTAGATTTTGTGGTGCAGGGATATGTAATTGTGAGGCTAGATAGGATAGGAGGTGGGGGAGGAGGGTGTGCTATGCTGGTTAGGAGGGGTGTGTCATTTAGGGAGCTAGATAGAGGGGTAGAACAGGAGTACATAGTGGTGGAGGTTTGGGAGGGGGGGAAAGGGGTTGTCATAGGTAATTACTATAACCCCTGTGTCAGGTTAGAGGTAGAATTAAAGCTACAAGCAGCGTTGTTAGGGCCTGAGCCCCCGCGCGGCCGGCCCGAATCCAACGGTGTAATCGGCAAATCCCTAGGCCTTGTGGTTAAGGAGATACGAGCCTCAGTGCGCTGCACAGTGTGACTGCAGAGCTGAGAGCAGAGCTGAGAGCTGGCCCTTTAAGAGCCCCTCCCTTCTCTGCTTGATCTCTGTCAGAGCTGAGAGCAGAGCTGAGGGCAGAGCTGCCAGCTGGCCCTTTAAGAACCCCCTCCCCCGCTGCACTATCTCTGATCTGTGCTGGAGTGGAGAGAGTGGAGGATTAAGAGAAATGTAGTGTGTAAAAGCTGAATAACTCAGTATACGTTGGCCAAAAGTTACACATAATATCATATTTTTGTAGGGATTTTTGTGAGGAATACAGTGGTGTGTTTTTAAAAGCTGTGGGATGTATGGTGTAGACGTGACAAGCATTTGTTTGACAGTATGTACCCTGAGAGGACACGCTCTCCCCATAGACTTCCATTGTAAGGCGAAAAGTGTCTCCCCCACTTTGACGGCTTATAAAATCGAAACCGAGCGAGTAGTATATTAACCTTTAACAATTTTCAATCAGCACAGTTGGGAGAGTAATGTGTGAAAGTTTGGAAGCGATGGCATTTACGGTTTAGGAGGAGATAGATTTTGTTCGGGGCACGAAATTGTCCAATATTAGACATTCGTGTCCAAATTGTGGACATCCTGTTAGAGTTAGGTCAGGGGTGTGAGTGTGTGATTTATCCATCTTGATGAGACGAGTTCAATGGTGTTGGTCCCATGTCTGTAGGACATTCCTACAGGCTGTGGCGTGGTTTTTTGTGTATGTAGGTGGCGCTATTGAGTAGAGCACCTCTTTTTTTAGAGAAGGGAGGGGCTCTTAAAGGGCCAGCTCTCAGCTCTGCAGTCACACTGTGCAGCGCACTGAGGCTCGTATCTCCTAAACTACAAGGCCTAGGGATTTGCCGATTACACCGTTGGATTCGGGCCGGTGTCAAGGACGCGGCCTATGGCCGCGCGGGGGCTCAGGCCCTAACAACGCTGCTTGCAGCTTTAATTATCTTTTTTTTGTGTGGCTCCCTAGGTGGCGCTATAGACTTTTGTGGTGTTTTTATTTTTGATTAGTGAATGTTTAGCCAGACCGGACAATTGTGCCAAATTTCCGCGAATTCCATGCATGTTCAGGGGGTGAAATTAGATTATGCGCGTTATGCTCATTATGCAAATTGTAGATAAATTTATTCATATATTTGCTTTAATAATAATAATAATAATAATACATTTTATTTATAAGTCGCCTTTCAAGGCACTCAAGGTCGCCGTACAACGGTTTAAAATAGATAAATAAATAAAATAAAACATGCACGATTTAAAAGAACAACAACAGAAATCCCTAGGAGAGCACAAGAGTGGGCATTCAGCCATATGCCTGTCTAAAAAGGTTTTGAGATGATTTTTGAAGGTGTCAATGGAGTCAACGTTTCTGATGTCAGGAGGGAGGGAGTTCCAGAGGCGAGGGGCAGAGCAACTGAAGGCTCTAGCCCCCATGGAGGTTAGACGGAAGGAGGGGACATTGAGGCTGATGGAGGAGGAAGACCTGAGAGACCGAGTGGGAATGTTGGTGTGGAGAAGGTCTGACAGGTATGAAGGCGTGAGGTTATGGATGGTTTTGAATGTATGGAGGAGGATCTTGTAGTCAATGCGGTGTTTTATGGGAAGCCAGTGGAGTTGATGTAGAACAGGGGTGATGTGACTGATGACAAGGGTTCTGGTGATGATTCGGGCAGCTGCGTTCTGGACCAATTGAAGCTTATGGAGGAGTTTGTGTGGGAGACCAAAAAGAAGTGAGTTACAATAATCCAGACGGGAGGTGACAAGAGAGTGGACCAGGATTGCAGCGCTGTTGGGAGTGAGAGATGGGCGGAGACGGTTGATATTCCGGAGGTGGAAGTAGGCGGACCGGATGGTGTTGTTGATGTGGGTATGGAATGATAAGGTGGAGTCGAGGACGACACCCAGACTCTTAACCTGAGGGGAAGGGGAAACGGAGGTGTTGTCAATGGTGAGGGTGAAACTGGGATGCTTGTTGAGTGTGCATTTGGAGGAAATGAGGACTACTTCTGTTTTATCACTGTTAAGTTTGAGGAAGTTTGAGGTGAACCAGGATTTGATTTCCTGTAAACAGGCACAGAGGGAGGAGGGTGGGAGGGTGGAGGAGGGTTTGGAGGAAACGTAGAGCTGGGTGTCGTCCGCGTAACAGTGAAAGTAGATGTTATGCTTACGGAATATCAGTCCAAATGGGAGGAGGTATATGATGAAAAGGATAGGGCCAAGGACAGAGCCCTGGGGAACACCAGAGGAGAGGGGGAGGGATCGGATGTGAAAGATTTTAACTGAATGAATTGAGTACGGCCAGAGAGATATGAGCGGAACCAGTCCAGGGGTATGTCTGATAGTCCAATGGAGGCAAGTCGGTCGAGGAGGATGGGGTGAGATATGGTGTCAAAAGCCGCGCTCAGATCGAGAAGGATGAGAATGGATAATAGTCCGGAGTCAGCTGCCAACAGAAGGTCATTGGTGATTTTAAGGAGGGCTGTTTCTGAGCTATGATGAGGGCGAAAACCGGATTGGAACTGTTCGTAGAGGTTATTGTTGGAGAGGTGGGCCTGGATCTGTGACACTACTACTTTTTCCAGGATTTTAGAGAGAAATGGCAAGTTGGAGATGGGACGAAGGTAATTGAAGGTGTTGGGGTCTAAACCAGGTTTCTTCAGTGTTGGAGTAACAGCAGCGGATTTAAGAGATGATGGGACAGAACCAGAGGTGAGGGAGGAATGGATGATGGCAGTTATCAGGGGCAGCAAGGACGGGAGGGAGGCTATAACCAGGGAGGATGGCAAGGGGTCAAGTTGGCAGGTGAATGGCTTGGATTTCCAGATAAGTCTGGATAAATCAGCGGCAGAGGGGAGTTGGAAGCAGGAGAGGAAGGGGGCTGGGGGGTGGGGGACAAATGGAGGTGGACAGCTGGACGTGGGAGGGGTCAGTTGCTGGTGGATGGTGGCTTTAGATGTAGATTAATCCACACATATATATTTGCTTAAACTGTAGTTAAATTTATACATATAGTTACTTACAATAGAGTGCAGGAAACACAAGGCAGTGAAGCACAGACCAGACTGAAAAAGAGTGGACACAGGTGAAAAGGTCACAACAGGGAATAGCAGGAGTGTAGCTCATAGCTAGCATCACTTCCTCAAGCTAATCAGGTTGGAACGGAGTCCACAGAATCTCTATGGGAGTCAGAAGTAGATTAGAGCAATGTCATGAATCAGGGAAAAGAGGGGTTTTTGTCT
Organism: Aulostomus chinensis; assembly: GCF_037954235.1. Classification (NCBI taxonomy): domain Eukaryota; kingdom Metazoa; phylum Chordata; class Actinopteri; order Syngnathiformes; family Aulostomidae; genus Aulostomus; species Aulostomus chinensis. The sequence goes on along the minus strand of NC_141329.1, from coordinate 14,318,070 downwards.
TCACAGATGCAACAAGAAGTCTACGATGGGAACAGATGGTGCTGGCACGCGGTCAGACGGAAGAATCTGCAAAAAAAATCCACGAAGATCAAAAATACACACTTGCACGCAGAAGCAATCACGTGAGCACCTCCTTGTAACACATAAGACTGGAGAAGATAGTTAGATCGTTGGACTTCTTGCCCCAACGCCAGGGACGACGCATCTGCGTATGCTGACTCCAGCATAGGGGAAGACAATCTCCAGAGCTCTGTATTCTTTCCTGTTAATCTGAATAAATTCTTTTGAACCAACTGGAAGGTGTCCTCTCCGGATTTTGAACAGCGCAATATATACTCTGTGGGTCCTTCTAATTGATTAATGATGACTTGTTGAAAAATTCCTACAGCATATTGCGTGCGCTCATTGACAGCAAGAACAGTATAATACCAGGTTTTGAATGGGTGTGTATGTGAAAACCGGCTCCGGGCCGTCTGGCCCAGCTGCCTCATGGGTGTTGGGGGGGGGGGGGGGGGCTGGGACACTGTTTAGTGTGTGTTTGTAGTGTTTTTAGTGCTGCTAATGTGTTGCTCTGCCGAGCAAACATAATAGGGTCTTCGCCTGAAGTACCTTCAGGCTCAGGCCCTAAAAATTAATTAGTATCCAGAGGGAGGGGTGGCAGAGGGTAGTGTGGTGCGCAGATTTTAATGCTCATAGTGTAGTGTGGGGTGGAGCGCATACAGATGGTAATGGGAGGATGGTAGAGGAATTAATGGAGGTTAGGGCACTAGTATGTATGAATGATGGTAGGGGGACAAGGATAGATGTCAGGACAGGGAATGAGTCAGCTTTAGATCTAACACTGGTGTCAGGGGTAAGCAGATGGAGGTGGAGGTGCTGAATGGGTCGACTGTAGGGAGTGATCATTATCCCGTGTTGTGTGCAGTGGGTGAGAAGGTGCAAGTAGTGTCAGGTGAGGGGGTGGAGAGGTGGGTGTTTGGTAAAGCTGATTGGGGTGTGTTTCAGGAAGTGGTGGAGGAGAAGGTGGCTGGGCTTGATATGGAGGGGAGTGTAGATGAGGTAAATGATGGGCTGACATCAGCAACAATTGTAGCTGCAACAGAGAGTATACCAAGGAGTAGAGGGAGGGGAGGCAGGAAGATGGTACCGTGGTGGACAGAGGAGTGTAGTCAGGCAGTGAGGGCAAGGAATAGGGCATTTAGGCAGTTGAAGAGGAGTCATAACATGAATAGTCTAGTGAGTTATAAGAGGGCACAAGCAGTGGTGAGGAGGGTGGTTAGGCAGGCTAAGAGGGATAGTTGGAGACAGTTCAGTAGTAGCATAGGGAGGACAACCCTGGTGGGAGAGGTATGGGGAATGATTAGGAAAATGGGAGGGGATAGGAGGGAGTGGGACTACCCAGTGATGACAGCAGGGGGGGGCAATAGCAGTGACAGATAGGGAAAAGGTGGAGATGATGGCAGGGGCATTTGCGAGGATACATAGTGAGGATAACTTAACAGAAGAGGAGAAGAGGGGGAGGGGGGCGACTTTGGGCAAGCATTTGGGGGTGTTGGACAGGAGGAAGGATACGGGTGGGATTATGCATGATAGGTTCACGATGGCAGAGTTGGTGAGGACTATAGGTAGGGCTAAGCACACGGCTCCAGGGGCGGATCAGGTGGGGTATGTTATGTTGAAGCACTTGGGTGAAGGGGCACTGGAGGCACTGCTGGGGCTGTACAATAGGGTCTGGGAGGAGCGCAGGTTACCAAGGGTGTGGAAAGAGGCAGTGGTGATTCTGGTTAGAAAGCCAGGGAAGGATCCCACTCAACCTTCAGGGTATAGGCCCATAGCCCTTATCTCCAACCTGGGTAAGGTTATGGAGCGGTTAGTGTGTGATAGGTTAGGTTAATGTATGTGTTGGAGAGGGCAGGGGGGTTAGCTGGGTATCAGAGTGGCTTTAGGAAGGGTAGGAGTACTGTGGATGCAGTGGTGAGGTTGGAGAATGAGGTTAGGAAGGCACAGGTAAATAAGGAGTCAGTTGTGGTGGTGTTTTTTGATATTGAGAAGGCATATGATATGATGTGGAGGGAGGGGGTGTTAATTAAACTGCACATGCTGGGGGTAGGAGGTAGGGTGTTTAACTGGGTGAAAGATTTCCTGTCCAAGAGGGAAATACGGGTTAGGATAGGGTCTGAGGTGTCAGGTGAATACACAGTGAGTAATGGCACACCACAGGGCAGTGCAATTAGTCCACTGCTGTATAGTGTTATGATTAATGATGTGTTTTCATGGGTAGTTGGGGATGTAGGGAGAGCACTGTTTGCTGATGATGGGGCACTATGGAAGAGGGGTAGGGACTTAGGACATGTAGTGGATAAAGTACAGGAGGCTATAGATGTGGTGGTTGAGTGGGGCTATGAGTGGGGGAGCAGGTTCTCAGTAGAAAAGACGCAGACAGTGTTCTTTACTAGGAAGAGGGATGTTTTTTTAACTTTATTTTCAATTTCAGAAAAAAACATGGCAGGCGACGTTCAATAGTACTAAAAAAGAAAAACAAAAAACAATAGCACACCATAAAAAAAACCCAAAAAACAAAACAACCATACAATGGCATCAATATAATCCAAAAACATACAAATATTCCCCTCATAAAATCATTAAACTAAAGTGCGGACAGTGCAGAACATCAACATTTGCAATAACCTGGAGGGAAGGCAATACATTCAGACATCAGAAAACATTTCTTTTATAAGGTTGACAGTAATATTGCATTTCAGGAAGAGGGATGTGGGTGGTAAAAGCTTAGGATGTATGGTGGGGAGCAAGAGAGAGAGGGGTCCTTTACGTATTTGGGAGTAGTTTTTGATAGTAAGTTGACTTGGGTGGAGCACATTAGGAGGGTTGAGGGCAGGTGTAGGAAAGTGAGAAAGGTGATGAGGTGTTTGTCAGGTAGGGACTGGGGGCTAGCTGTGCAGCACTGTAGACGATTTGTATTTCGATGGTGAGGTCGGCACTAGATTATGGGTGTATAGTGTATAGGTTGGCTGCTAAGTGTCACTTGCAGGTTGTGGATGTGGTATACAATAAGGCACTGAGGGTGTGTTGTGGGGCACTAGGGACGACACCTAAAAAAAATGTGGCTGGAAGACTAGCATCCTCTGACTAACCTTTTAGATTTTGTGTGCTGGTTTCAGTTGAGGCTCAAGAAGGCCTGTGAGCTGGCCACAAAGAATTTGGGAGAAGATGAAAGGTTGGTTTGACAAAAAGACAAAACTTCGGTTGTTTGGACTGGCGACAAGGTATTGGTGTTGCTTCCACTTCCCGGTTCTGCTTTGCAGGCTTGGTACAGTGGGCCATTTGTAATTCAGCAGAAGGTTAGGGAGTGTGACTATTTGGTGAGAACTCCGGATCGGAACCGTAAAACATGTTTATGTTATGTGATAAACATTATGCCATCCTCTCTGATGTGCCCACGTGTGACAGCAGGCATAGCACCCAAGGTTCTTTAAACACACCTTGATGGCCTGTCGGCCTATCAGAGAACAGGTGCCCACATTTAAGACGGCCCCTCCCTCGCCCCTCCTGCTTGTAACACTTCCATGTGGAAGTGGCTTTGTTCCACATCCGGCGTGTGTGCGGCTGTGGGTGCGCATGCTGCTCTGTGCTAATGTGCTGCTCTCTGCACTCCGTTTGTGAGTGGTAGGTTTCCTTCTCCCTCTCTCTGCATATGATGATGGTAACATTCGAGTGGCTAATGCTAGTGTGGTCTTAGGAAATGCTGACATCCAGCTCCCTCCCTCTTGCCTTCCCTCTGGGATGAGCGTGTGTGTGTGCGTGCGTGCTGATACACTTCAGCTAAGGTAGGTGCCTGTTGTCGGCCCGCAGCTGTCATTTTCAGCCAAAAACTGTGCTAATGATTTATTTTATCAGGGACAATCAACCAACCGGACACTGCTGCTTTGTCTATGCTGACCCAGCTTGTCCATCAGGGTAATCTGCGTGGCCGTGGGTTGGGGAAACGCAGCCTTGCTGCTTCGGCTGCTCGGTGCTTCGGGTGGCCCTTTCAGGCTATTTCCTGCAGTTACCCACTCTGCGCGTCCACATGGTGACACACACCTGAACGGAGCTGAATCCGATGGATTTTTTATTGTATGAGTGATGTTTGGGTGTGAAATTAATTTTGGTTTAATTAGTTTTTTTATTCATTTCTATTTCTTGTTTTGGGTTTCTTGAGTTAGTTTGTTTCAGTTGGATTTATAGGATTAATTGATATTTGCTTTTTGTTTCTTCTGATCAGGGTTAACTTTCTTTCATTTGTGTTTGCCTTTTTGGTTAAATCGTGTTTTGAATTATTAGTTTTCTTTGAATTAGGTATTTTGCCTTGATTTATTTTGGGCTGTATTTGAATGATTAAAATAATGTTATTCTTTCTATAGGTTATTTTGATTTAACTCCTTCCACCAATTGAATTATCTTTGCATTTGGTTTGAGTGCAACTCTTAAATTGTATTTTTTTTCTTGTTTCAGTGTCAGAGGCCGGTGACGGTGACTGGTGGTGTCCCCTCTTTGTGTGCTGTGTTTCCCGGGTGACAGTCACTTCCTGGTGTGCGTGTGTGGGTGACTTATTTTTGATTTCTTTAATTTGGGTGAACTCCCCCCAGATACAATCGCTCACCCCCCTCGAAGTCTCTGCCCTGATCAATTTCCCTTTTTTTCCTTTGTTTGGTGTGTATGTGACTGTCCGATTGCAGATTGATTTTAACTTGATTTCTAAATAAAATATATAAATTTTTTGACCACAAACCACGTCTCCAGGCGATGAATGGAACTTACCTGTGTGTCTTGTCCCCTAGTAAGAAAAATAAAACTCTCTGGGTGAAATTCCCAGGGTGGCGTTGTTGGGCAACTGAAGAATCCTCTCAAAATTATTGCGCAGTATTAGTGGAATTAGCGTCCCTTTCCCTGGCCACACACGCGTATAAACGTCCTTCAGCACGATATAGATGTCGGTGATGTCGCCCCTATCACACAACATCCTTACAGGGTCAATCCTGAAAAGCGTGATGTTTTGCATAAAGAGGTAGACTACATGCTTCAGCACGGGATTGCTGAGCCAAGTTCTAGCTTGTGGAGTTACCTGTGTCTGACTGTGGAGAAATCAGATAAAACGCTTCGCTTTTGCACTGACTTCTGCAAAGTCAACTCTATCACAAAGCCTGACAGTCATCCTCTTCCTCGCTTGGATGATTGTATTGATAGGGTGGGGCCTGCAAAATTTGTAACCAAATTAGATCTCTTCAGAGGTTACTGGTAGGTTCCGCTTACACAGCGAGCTCACAAAATCTCCACTTTAGTAATGCCAGATGATTTTTGTCGGTATACTGCAATGGCTTTTGGGATGCAGAATGCATATGGAATGCTACATTCCAGACGCTGGTAAATAAAGTGCTAAGAGGAGTTGCATGTTGTGAAGCCTACTCTTGTTTTTCTTAGCAGGATGAATTCAGATTCAGATGACTTTATTTATCCCCGAGGGGCAATTAAAGATGAAGAACTCCAACCAACACTTAATGCAGTGGAGTTTGTTCCTGCAAGAGTTCGATCTGGAAATCTAGCACATATGTGGTAAAGACAATGTGTTGGCTGATGTCTTATCTAAGTTGTAAGAGGTTGTGTTAATTGAATTCATGCATGTAGGTTGTTCTAGCCCTGCTAACCAACCTTCTTATGGGAGGGGGTGTTATGTCCAGAGGTGTTTTCACTGTTTTTCAGGCTTTATCATGGAGCCCCTCCTCTCCTGATCTCTGATAGCCAGCACCTGCCGCTCACCTTTAAAAGGCCCAGACAGGCTCCTCCTCCCACTCTCTCTCAGACCACAGCCAGGGTCGGCAGCCATGCTGCCAACTTCCACACCATTCTCTTCCTTGTTCTTTTGTTACCAATAAACCTAGTTTGTTGTCCTACTAATAACATAATCAGAGATATCTGCCAGTGTTACAGAACGTAACACACCTTTTGATACTGAAGACAGTCTGTGTTCAAGTGGTGTGATGGGTTTCACCCTGTTTCCCAGACTTTTAGGCTGTCCCAAATACCAGAGAAGAATAGGACATTTCCCAGTTTCACTTATCTTTGACTTTGACCAAATGCAAGTGAGCATCTCTGCACATTGTTTGTGTGTGTGTGGTGTACTTGGTCCCTTTTCCCAATATTCAACATGTCACCTGTTTGTTTGGTGGGCTGACATGTTTGGCATTGGTACAGGTCATAATGATCTGGCATCCACTCCAGGTTATCGTGACCTAACTCTCATTCTGCTACACCTCCTAATAGGACTGCCAAACTCAGATGTTCCCTGAAAAAATAACAAACAAATTAATGTGAAAACTTCCATTGTCAAACTCTGCACATCCATTATTTTATACAGGGAAATTTAAACATCCAATAATGTGAACAAGAAGAAATATAAACATTGCATCCAAGTTCAGTTCAACCTTAAGTCCTAGTTGAATTTTTTGGGCAAATTTGGAAAAATTCCCTCAAGACTTCAATGAAATATGGGTTTTATGTGAGGTGACAGTGAGTTTTAATCTCACCACAAAAATCTCTTCAAGGTATTTCAGATATATTGTGTTGAAAAATGGGATGGACAGCTACTGCTATTGTCAGCGCAAAGATATGAAATACTTTTTGACTGGAGATAAATTTAAAAGCGACAAACCCATGATGCCATTTCACATGGGAGGCTTAAAGAAGTAGGACACATTCATTCTTTACTGAATGTTGAAATACTGGAAAGATCCAATCGACCAACAAGCCCTTACAACATTGAAACTATTATTTTCATTTTGTCCCCTTGCCAGTTTATTAAAGATTTCAATGGACATATACTACCAGTCAAACATTTAGACACACCTTCTCACACCTGTTAAAGGGGTTTGTTGGTAGACCCCCATTAGAGTGCAGTGGTGTTTACACAGTTGCAGTTGTGACCCCTGAGTGCCGTGATTAACTTTAACTTTTCTGGCAGGTGGTGTGACTGGGGCCTCAGGGAAATTAGGGTGCTTACTTGTGCATTTTCTTGCAAACACCTTTTTTATTAATTATAGGGTAACATTAACATTTTAAAATGTCTGTTTTATACTGAATTTACTAAATAAAGATCATTGTGTGATCTTGTCACTGTGTCTGTGATATTATCGTCTGACATTGTGGCCTTGCCGACTCTTTAAAGGTAGAACCCACTTTTATAACACAGTAATCAACGCAAAGGGTGGCTATTTTGAGGAATCTAAAATATAAAACTTTGTGTCATTCCTCACTTTTTTGTTGACAACATAATTCAACGTGTTCATTCATTGTTTTGATGCCTTCAGTTAGAATCTACAATGTAAATAGTCATGAAAATAAAGGAAGATGAGGCAGCCCCCTGAGTGCGACACACCAATCCTCAAATAGTTACAACTAGGCCTACAATAAAAGTTTAAACATTGATTTTGAATAAGAGTAAAAAGACACAACTTGCTTTTTGGTTGCTACACCTCCTCTGGAGTCATACCCCGCAGAAGATTCAAATAACTCTGAGGTAATCTGCTCACACTGAGATTGGCAGCAGGATGTGAGGCAAAGATATAAATCCAGAACCAGGGCTGGCACACACTCATGGCATACCAAAGAACTACATGTTAATGAAACGTAGAGAAGAGGAGCAAAACCAGAAGATTTTGTTCAGTGAAATGACATGACTGGCTATACATTCTCCTTTAATGAAATAATAATTACAAGGATGATTTGACAAACAGACCTCACAGTTTCTGTAAATAACACCTTCAAATTCTCAGATAAAACAGGAACATGTCAATTAGGTGTCATGACCTGGCTCAACGGTCACAACAAAAAGGTAGACCACACCACAGTAACATTACAAAGGTATTTATTAAACCAAATCAGACCGAATTACAATTACAAGACTATTGGACTTCCAGTTTGGTGAGCATGTGAGAACGGCGTAGTCTCCGTCCCTCGTGACTCAACTTCTCTAAAGACCCTTGTTTTTCTTATACCTTCAACAACCCAAGTAAGAACTGACATTTTGTAAATTCAGTTAAACATAATCTAACCAAGAATAATGTCAAAAGCAATGAAATCGACATAGAAAAGCATCAACGAAGCTCCTCCAAGTTAATGTGCAAACACAAACTCATTCTTAGCTAGCATCAAAGACTTGCTGGAAAAACAGAGATAGCATTGCGAACAATCATAAAAACTCCTTCGCTGCCCTGGAGTCAAGACTGGAAAAGATGCAGACCACTGTGTCAGATAGTGGGCAATGTATCGTTTCGCTGGAAACCAGTGTCAAGTCGGATGACCAGCGTATTCATGCCCTGGAGGAGAGGTTGGTCGTTTTAGCTGATAGCAACAGAGACTGCTGGCGAAGACGTTGGACCTCGAGGGCTGGAACCACAGGAATAATATCCGAATCATCGGCCTTCTAGAGTCAATCAAGGGTTGTTTTGTTCTGGTTTGAAAATTTACCTGTTACAGTAACGGTAAATAACTAACACCTTACTTAGGTCATAGTTTTCTATGTAGTTTTCTGCATGTTGTACATCATATTGGAAGGGTACACTTCTGTATTTTGTTAAAGGTTCAAAGGGTTATGTAAAATGTATTATGATACTTATTGAGTTAAGGGCTCTGAGATGACTCTTTGAGGTAAGATGCTTCAGAAAGGGAAGTATAAGAAGGCTATTTCAGGAGTTGATGACATTTCCAGGGACTAGGAGGGAGGTGGGAGGGGATGAGGCCAGGGATCCGGGTCTCCTTACAGTTGGGGTGGGGGGGTTGGGGCTGGTAAAGAGACCTTTTTCGTTGGGTTGGTATGGACAAGTTGCACTGCTTTACGTTTTGTTAAGATTTTGATATCATGTATATTTATGATATACATTATCACTGGTGTTTTATACCAGAAATCTGTAGTCTTGGCATCAATCTACGCCTCGAATTGGGATGATCACAGTTTTTTCAACTCAGTATTATCTCTAATTCCCAATCTGGACTCCCATGATTTGATTCTTGGCGAGGATTTGAAATGTGTCATTGACCCAGTTCTTGATAGATCGTCCTCCTGAATTATCCCACACTCAAAGATGTCACAACCTTTGTCCACCCTCATGGACCAATTTGGCTATATTGATCCCTGGAGATTCACGTACCCATCTTCCCGTCAATATTCCTTTTTCTCACATGCTCAATTGTTCTTTTTCCCGTATTGATTACTTGTTGGTGGATAAAAATCTTTTCCCATCACTTAGTTCTGTACAATATTTACCCATAACAGTTTCAGACCACTCACCTGTAGTACTTGATCTCTGTTTTGACCTAAAACCCAAACACATTAGGATTTGGCATCTGGACCCTCTCTTAGAAGAAAAATTTTGAAATTATATTTCTGACTCCATCACTGTCTTTTGCCACACCACCAAAAATAAAGGCACCTCCCCATCATTACTATGACATACCCTGAAGGCTTTTCTCAGAGGCAAGATTATTTCATATGCATCGTATGCCAATAAACAATGCAGAAATTGTAAAGAAGAACTAGAAAAACTAATTGCAGATTTGGACAGATCACTAGCAGCAACAAAGGCAAGGCAATTTTATTTGTAGAGCCCGTTTTCACCACCAGTTTGTCTCAAAGGGCTTCACATGGCATCATAACAACATCCTCTGTCCTTAGACCCTCACATCGACTGAGGAAAAACTCCATAGAAAACCCTTTTAACAGGGAAAAATCTGAGAAACCTCAGGGTGAGCAACAGAGGAGGGATCCCTCACCCAGGACGGACAGACGTGCAGTAGATGTTGTTACAGACAAGAAAACAGTTTACAATGCAGAATGTGAGAAACACGGAAATGTTAATAACAGCTGAAGAAGGACGCTTCTGGTAGGGGAGGCAGGGAGAGCAAGCCAACTTGATGGGGGATGGATGGCAGACTGGTTCATGGAAGGGGAGCGCAGGCCAGTGTAACAGTAGGGAATAAGGGGGGGGGGGCGATGCAGGCGGCGGTTGGGGCTCTGGTGGATCTGTGGAAACACAGAGAGACTGCGAGACACCAAGGCCAAACTACAAAGTGCAACAAGTAGTGGTAGTGACAGTTCCAAAAATGTGCGGGGAGGAGAGGAGGAGAGAGGGGGAGAGAGGAGAGGAGAAGAGAGGAGAGGAGAGTAGGGAAGGGCTCCATGTAACCTGATGTGTCCCCCAGCAGTCTAAGCCTGTAGCAGCATAGCTATCAATGATTCAGAGCTACCTGAACCAGTCCTAACTGAAGGCTCTGTCATAGAGGACAGTCTTAAGCCTGGACTTAAATGTAGTTAAAGTGTCTGCCTCTCTGACCCATGGAGAGAGCTGGTTCCACAGTAGAGGAGCCCGGTAACTAAAGGCTCTACCTCCCAGTCTGTTTTTATTGATACTGGGAATCACTAAAAGACCTGCATTCTGGGAGCGGAGTGCTCTGGTGGGACAGTCGGGACTAATGAGCTCTTTCAAATAGGGTGGAGCTTTATCATTGAGAGCCTTATAAGTCAGCAGAAGGACTTTGAAGTCGATTCTAGATCCTACAGGAAGCCAGTGGAGAGAAGCTAAAGTGGGAGAGATGTGTTCTCTCTTCTTAACTCCCGTGAAAACCCTCGCTGCAGCGTTCTGGACCAGCTGGAGACTCTTTAGGGAGTATTTAGGACATCCTGACAGGAGAGAGTTGCAGTAGTCCAGCCGAGAAGTGATAAATGCATGCACCAGTTTCTCAGCATCACTCTGGGAAAGGATATTCCTAATCTTAGCGATACTTCGCAGATGGAAGAAGGCGGTCCTAGTCACATGCTTTATGTGGGAGCTGAAGGAAAGGTCCTGGTCAAAAATGACCCCAAGTTTCCTTGCAGTTGTACTCGAAGTTAGGGTGATGCCATCAAAAATAGTGATCCGATTCAAGAGTGTGTCCCTGTAGTGTTTAGGTTAAAAAATGATTAGCTCAGTTTTATCTGAACTGAGCATTAAGAAGTTAAAGGACATCCAGGATTTAATGTCTTTCAGGCAGTCTTGCAGATGAGTAAGCTGGCTTGTGTCGTCTGGCTCCATCGACAAGTAAAGTTGTGTGTCATCTGCATAACAGTGGAAGTTGATCGAGTGCTTCCGGATTATGTCACCTAATGGGAGCATGTAAAGAGTGAAGAGAATCGGTCCTAAAACTGAACCCTGTGGTACACCATATGTAACTCTGCTATACTCCGAATGGTCATTATTAACATTAACAAACTGAAACCTGTCAGATAAGTAGGACTTAAACCATTTTAGGGCAGTTTCTTTAATCCCAATTTCTTGGTCTAGTCTCTGTAGCAGGATGCTGTGGTCGATGGTGTCAAATGCAGCACTGAGGTCCAAAAGGACAAGCACAGAGACAAGACCTCTGTCTGAAGCTATAAGAAGATCATTAGAGACTCTGACCAGTGCTGTTTCAGTGCTATGGTGTTCCCTGAATCCAGATTGGAAGGCTTCAAAGAGCTCGTTGCTGTGCAGATGTTCATGTAGCTGCTCCAGGACAACCTCCTCAAGGATCTTGGAGATGTAGGGGAGGTTGGATATTGGCCTATAGTTGGCTAATACATCTGGGTCAAGAGAAGGTTTTTTTAAGTAAAGGGTTGATGACAGCCACCTTAAAGGCCTGTGGCACATAACCTGTGACTAAGGAAAGATTAATTTGGGTCAATATAGAAGTGTTGACTAGAGGGAAGGCATCCTTAAGGAGGCTTGTTGGGATGGGATCCAGCAGACAAGTGGCTGACTTGGAGGAACCGACTGCAGAAGTTAATTCTGACAGGTCGATGGGGGAGAAGCTGTCCAAGTATGCACCAAGTCTGGGAGGTGCTTCTATGGGGACTGTAGTCTGTCCTCCATTACTGGCAATCTTTGTTCTAATATTCACAATCTTTTCAGTAAAGAAAGAAAGGAAGTCGTTACTGCTGAGAGTTGGGGGGATGCATGGCTCAACAGCACTATGGTTCTTGGTGAGCCTGCCCATGGTGCTGAAGAGGAACCTGGGGTTGTTCTTATTCTTTTCTATCAGGGACAAGTAGTAAGCGCTTCTAGCATTACGGAGTTCTTTTTTTATATATTAATAAACTCTCCTTCCAGGCTTGGCGGTCTTCCTCGTGCTGGCTGGAATGTGTCTTCCTTTCCAGTTGTCTGGTCTTCTGTTTTAAGGCACGCAGCTCTGGGCTGTACCAGGGAACTATTCTTTTCTGGTTGATAACCTTCTTCTTCAGGGGAGCTATGGCATCAAGTGTCCCAAGGAGTGCTGCTGCAGTGCTGTCCACAAGATAGTCTACCTGCGAGGGGGTGAAATCAGCATAACTGCCCATTATATCACTACAAGGTGTGGCAGCAAGCTCTGCTGGAATAAGCTCCTTAAATCTAGAAACAGCAGTGTCAGATAGACTTCTACTGAAGCGGGACTTTTTCCCAGGTAGGATATAATTTGTTAAAGTAAATTCAAATGTAATTAAGGAGTGATCCGACAAGACAGGGTTCTGAGGAAGAACTATGATGCGGTCAGCTTCTATTCCATAAGTGAGTACTAAATCAAGGATGTGATTAAAAGTGTGAGTGGGTTTGTTTACCCTTTGACAGAAGCCAACAGAGTCAAGAAGCGACTTAAACGCAGTGGCCAGAGAATCATCATTGACGTCCACATGGATGTTAAAGTCACCCACTATAATGACTTTGTCTGAGTTCAATGCCAAGTTAGACAGAAAGTCAGGGAATTCTTCTAAGAACTCAGAATAAGGTGCAGGAGGATGGTACACCACAGCAAGTAAGAGTGGTTTCTCTGCTTTCCAGTCTGGGTGGGAAAAGCTGACAATAAGGCTCTCAAATGAATTAAATGAACAGTTAGGTCGAGGGTTAAGCACCAAATTTGACTGATAGATTGCAGCTACTCCTCCTCCTCTGCCAGTGGTGCGAGGTACATGGTAGTTAATGTAACAAGGAGGGGAAGATTCATTTAAACTAACATACTCATCTTGCTGCACCCAGGTTTCAGTGAGTGCTAATACACCAATCTGATAATTAGTAATTAAATCGTTCACTAGGAGAGACTTGGATGCAAGAGATCGAATATTAAGCAAACCACATTTAATAGTTGCATTGGGTTGATTTGCTGGAGCAGTGGTTTTAATTTGAACTAAGTTGCTATAAATTACTCCTCCAGATTTGGGTGCAGGCTTATAAAGCCTCGGGGCAGACACAGTTTCTATAGGCTGGGTGGGTGACAACATGAAGGAACCAGCAGAGGGGCGTGTTAAACTGCAGCTCTGCCTGCTGGTCTGAACTCTGGTTGCTTGTCAGGGATTAGTATGGCTAATAAATTGGCCTATGTTCCTAGATAAGAGAGATGCACCATCCAAAGTAGGATGGACGCCATCTCTCCAAATCAGACCAGGCTTTCCCCAGAAGGAGCTCCAATTGTCTATGTAAGCCACGTTGTTATCTAATAATACTACAAATATAATAATACCACTAATAATACAAATACTTCAGACTTATAAAGAGAGACTTTGACTTAAGACGGAACCTGACTTACTCCTTTCAACAGAAGGTGAAAGACTACTTTGGCACTCCCATGGTACACTATATAAACACGGTGACAAGGCTGGGCGCCTTCTCACACACCCGTTAAAAGCCAGACAAACATCCAACCAAATTGTCCAGATCAGGACAAATTAGGCACTGTAGTGACTGATCCAATTAAAATTAATACCTCATTTCATTCGTTTTATCGTCAGTTGTATGAATCTTAATCCCTGGGTGATGAAACCCAAATGGACGCCTTCCTTTAAGAATTAGACTTACCAAGAGTTTCCCTTGACGACAATCAGACACTAGACGCTCCTTCAACACTTCCTGAGATAAAAGCACCAATAAGCTCAATGAATAGTGGCAAATCCCTGGGCCCGGACGGGTACCCCTTTGAGTTTTTTAAGTGATTTTCTAGTCAGTTGGCCCCTCTACTTCTGGAGATGTTTAACTATTCATACAGCCATGGCTCTTTACAGCCACTTTAATGCAAGCCTCTACTTCCCTCATCCACAAAAAAGACAAGGACCCTTTAAACTGTGCATCGTACAGGCCGATTTCTCTTCTACCTGTCAAAAAATACTTGCAAAAATTTTAGCTTGTCACTTGGGGCCCATTATGCCTTTAATAATTGTAAGGGAAATTCTCCTTGTAGATCGTTGAGAGTTGCTAATTCTCTGAAGAATTACAGACTCGTTGTGATGAATCAAGTCTCTTAAATGCATGCAGCATGGAGAGAAGACTGCTGAGTGTTCTCTGCTGATCTGTACGATGACCCAACCTTTTATACCATTAACAACAAAGGAGCAGATGATTTCCACATCAAAGCAATGACTATAGGGTATAGGAAATAACACCTGTTAAATATTTGCTTCTCAACTCCCCTCTTCATCCTGGTCTATTGCCCTTTTGTGCCTTGAGGTCTGGGTGGCCACAGGAACTCCTAAAATACTTCCTGAGGCTCCTACCTCTATTACCTCTGACCTCTCTATTAAGTCAATTCCTACATCATCTCAAAGGATCAAACAGGTTTCACTGGTGGGAGAAACTCCTTTTCCAATGTCAGAAGGCTTCTTGATGTCATACATTATACCATCCTCATCTATATACCCGGAGGTGGTTATATCTCTTGACGCGAGAAGGCCTTCAATAGGGTGGAATGGCCCTACCTCTTTTCTTCCTTGTGGCGGTTTGGGTTCAGCTCTCGTTGTATTTCCTGGATTAAATTATTGTACTCCTCTCTCCAGGTGTCTGTCTGTACGAACACACAGTGCTCTGCTCCTTTCCCCCTTTCTGTGGCACATGCCAAGGGTGCCCCCTTTCTCCACTGTTGTTTGCGCTTGCCATTGAGCCGTTGTCCATAGCGGATGACCTACTCCTGTATGTAAGCGAGCCCCTGTCAAGCCTTCTTCTGATTCTCTCAATTCTGGACTCGTTCAGCATGTTCTCTGGGTATAAATTGAACATCTCCAAAAGTAAGTGTCGCACGATAAGTCAGTTGGCTACAGAAATCCCAACTCACCTCATTCCATTCAAGACCACTCCAATAGGCATGAAATACATTGGCATAAGGGGCACATGACCCATTCGCACACTGAAAGAATGAAACTTCACAGCACTGACAGCAGCAGTCAAACAAGCTCTTCAGAAATGGAACCATTTACTACTGTCTTTAGAGAGTGCAAACTGTAAAAATGAACATCTTACCAAGGTACCTTTATCTCTTCCAGTGCTTACCAATCTACCTCCCTCCACCATATTTTAATCTTATCAATAGCATCATATCCACTTTTATTTGGGCAGGTAAACAGGTCAGAGTAAACAAATTCTTACTCCAGAGGAGCAGATTGCTGGGTGGCCTAGGATTGCCCAACCTCCTGGGGTACTATTGGGCAGCTAACACACAAAAAATTTTGCTCTGGTTCACCACACCTCAACATAGTTGGTGCCAATTAGAGGCAAACTCTTGTTCCATGTCCCTCCAGGCACTTATATGTAGCACCGTCCACATCACTCTCGCAAATTTCCCATCCAACTCCATTGTAACTAATACATTAAAAATTTGGACTAAAATCAGGAGGCGGTTTGGATGGCTCTCCCTCCCCCAAACTACACCCCTTTACAATAATCACTTATTTGTACCGGTCAAGTTTGACTCACGCTTTGCAGCTCTGGAAAATAAAGGCCTGAGATGCCTGGGAGACTTATACATAGATGGACTGTTGGCCAGTTTCAACCAACTATGCTCAACCTTTGGACTAGGTAGTACAGACTTTTTTCTCTTCTTCCAACTTTGCGACTTTGGATGAACTCACTCTCCTCAGTTCCCTCCAAGCCCCACTCCGCAGTGGTATTGACTTAGTACTTCAGGCTAAATCTTTGTCTAAGGGCCATGTTTCATTCGTCTATAATATTTTTTCACCAACAAATGATACATCTGTAAATAAGAGCAGGGCTGACTGGGAAACTGAACTCCAGATAAGCATCTCTGATGCTCTATGGAAAAAAGCATTGGAAACGGTGAACTCCTTAGTAGTAGTTGTGCGAGACTCTCAGTTATCCAATTTAAAGTACTCTTTAGGCTGTACTGTAGCAGAGACAAACTCTTCAAATTTTACCCAGACAAGACTACTGAAGCCTATGATAAATGTTCTCAGACGCCCTGCAAACTGACGCACATGTTCTGGTCATGCTCCAAATTACCTTATTATTGGAAATCATTCTTTAAAACTATTTCTGACATCCTTGTAATATGTTATTCCTTCGCCACAGATAGCCATTTCTTGAGTGTCTGCTGATGAACTTGGAACCTCATCTTTGCAGGATAATGTTATAGCCTTTGCATCTTTGATTGCATGCAGAAATATTCTTTCCTTATGGAAATCCACCCAGCCACCTTCCTTTAAATTCTGGTTACATTTTTATTTTTTTTCTGAAATTGGAGAAAATCAAATTCAGTTTTAGAGGCCGTCCCAAAAGGTTTTATTCACACTGGGAACCACTACTTGATTTTGTCAACAAACTGCCTGCCACTGAAATGTCCCCCTGACTTAACATTCACACCTTGATGATCCACTGACCCTCCTACTCTTCTTAGAGATGACTCCTTACACATATATTGGCCTTTTGGCTAACTGGCTAACCTGACATGCAGAGATGCAGGCAGCAAACAACGAACAACAAACAACTTATGTAAACCCCCCCCCCCCCCACTTATCTGAAGGTAACTATCTGCATTTCTTATACAAATTTTTCTTATTATTATTATAACTGTTGTTGTATTCTTTTTTTTTCTTTTTTTTTGGGGGGGTGGGATGTATAGGTCTCCAGGGTGGGTGGGATGGGTGTTGGGTTATATAGAAAATGGAAAAAAATGAGAATGTGACTTTTTCTGGATGTACTGTCCACTGCAACTGCAAATCAATAAAAAAAACAAAACAAAACAAAACAAAGGAACTATTTACAAAATGAGATGTGGAAAATCAGTAGAATCAGTAGTGTGTGTGTGTGTGGATGCGTGTGTAGAGTGCATGTGTGCTGGTGTTGTCTGTGTGAACAAAACAGAAGGGAAATCAAACCAACATGACCAAACAAACCAACAGAACCCACATGGTGTGCCTGGAGGACAAGAGAGAGAGAAACTGATTGACTGCAGGGGCTTAAATCAACTCAGCCACACAGGGCTCAGGTGTGCTGAGGAAATCGCTGCACTTGCAGGAGAGACACAAGGACACGCCCACCAGCCAACACACAGATGATACAGAAAAGGGACCTGGGGCATCACATGGGCTATTATTTTATTAAAATATTTGGAGTGAAACTATCCCTCTTTACCATCTCCACAGGCACCCTGCCGGGGGGGGGGGGGGGGGTAGATTTTCCTGTATTGGTTTTTCGCCTCCATCATAGGAGATGGACAGATGTGTGAGATAGGTTTGTGCCTATGTAATCCATGCTTCATATGTGTTGTCATGCATTATCATAATCACGCTGTGTTGCTTGCATAGTTATATAGCCTGCACACAAAACACATTCACAATACAATTTCTTCATTCATGATAGAAATCATCCATCCATCGTCATCTTATTCTTTACTAGTAAGGGTTGTGGGGGCTGGAGCCTATCCCAGCATCTACAGGCGAGAGGCAGGGTTCACCCTGGACAGGTCACCAGTCCATCACAGGACCAACACATAGAGACAGACAACCATTCACACTCACATTCATACCTACGGTCAATTTAGAGTATCAATCAGCCTCGTCCCCTCTTGATGTCTTTGGACTGTGGGAGGAAGCTGGAGTACCAGAGAGAACCCACACAGACACGGGGAGAACATGGAGACTCCACACAGAAAGATCCCGCGCCCGAGCCGGGACTCAAACCCAGAACCTTCTTGCTGTGAGGCCACAGTGCGAACCACTGCACCACCGTGCAGCCGATAGAAATCATAAAAGGGGGATTATATATATCATAGACCAGTGTTGCCTCTGCATTTCCTTGTTGTTCCCACTATTTTCCCCTCCCCTTTTGTGTCTTGTTTGTCCTCTCTGACAGGGAGTGGCCAGGTAGGATGACTGTAACATTGTAGTTTTCTTTCCATTCTTCTTTGTATGCATTATTTTCACTATGAACTTTTCCATTTCACACTATTTGAGAGATATTTTTCTCTTCACCATGCTATTACAGTCCACTGCATTCACTGAGTGACTGTATCCTACAGGTCAATCAGTGGATGGGCCAGAATTTTCTCCAGCTCAATGCAGAAAAGACTGAAGTCATTGTGTTTGGTCCCAAAAACGCAAGGCTTGAGGTCAGCAGCCAACTCAACTCAATGACACTACAAACCACCGACCAAGCTAGAAACCTTGGTGTTGTCATGGACTCAGACCTGAATTTTAAGAGCCACATAAAACTATCACTAAATCAGCCTATTATCATCTCAAAAACATTGCACAAATTAAAGGATTTCTCTCTTAACAGGACATGGAAAAACTAGTCCATGCATTTATTCTTAGTAGACTACATTATTGTAATGGTGTCTTTACAGGTCTCAGTAAAAAATCAATCAAGCACCTGCAGCTCATCCAAAATGCTGCTGCCAGAGTCCTGACCAACAGTAAGAAAATGGACCACATTACACCTGTCCTTAAATCACTGCACTGGCTCCCTGTGTGTCAAAGGATTGAGTTCAAAATCCTGTTACTGGTCTATAAGTCACTGAATGGGCTTGGGCCTAAATACATGTCAGAGCTGCCGACTGGGTAGGAAGCATCCAGACCCCTCAGGTCATCAGGAACAGGTCTACTCAGCGTCCCCAGGGTCAGAACCAAGCAGGGTGAAGCTGCTTTCAGCTTCTGTGGTCCACACCTGTGGAACAAACTCCCTGAACCTCTGAGGGGGGCACAAACTGTCAGCTCATTTAAATCAGGGCTGAAAACACTGCTGTTTGCTGCAGCCTTCTTATAGTGTATTGATTTGGGATTGATCTGGGTGATTTATTATTAATGGATTGATTTCATATTGATTTGTCTGCTGTCAAATAGATTTTAAACTGTTTTATTGATTTTAAACGCCTTTTGAATATTTTATTTCACTTATTCGATTTTAAACTGTTTTTAACTTTCAATTCTCTCTTTCCCTCTGTAAAGCACTATGAATTGCCTTGTGTATGAATGGTGCTATACAAATAAATTTGCCTTGCCTTGCCTTTAGTGTTTAATTAACCTGCAATTAAAATATGAACATGAATAAAGCAAAAATGCGATTTCCATGTTTGCATGTAAGGGGGCAACACGGTGGTGCAGTGGTCAACACTGTGGCCTCACAGCAAGAAGGTAACGGGTTTGAGTCCTGGCTCAGGCACAGGATCTTTCTTTGTGGAGTTTGCATGTTCTCCCTGTACTTGAGTGGGTTCTCTCTGGTACTTGGACTTCCTCCCACAGTCCAGAGACTTGCAAATGGGGACTAGACTGATTGATACTCTAAATTGACCGTAGGTATGAATGTGAGTATGAATGGTTGTCTGTCTGTATATTTTGGCCCTGCGATGGAGTAGCGACTAGTCCAGGGTGCATCCCGCCTCTCACACACACGCCGACTCATAAAAGAATATAAGTGTCTCACATTGGTAATGTGTGTGGTTGTTCTATGAATTGTTCTTGAGAGCTTCCTTTAATTTGATTAAAACACCCCGCTTGGCTGTCACTTTGAAACTCTGGCTCTCCAAGCCTTGTTCATTTGATACTTCAGGAAATTCTCTTCCACAAATCCAAACATGACCCCCACACTCTCCCAATCATTTAATAGGTCCTGAGCCTGAAGGTACTTCAGGCGAAAGGGCCAGCTCTCAACTCTGCTCTCACTCTCTGATCAGACTCAGGCTTGTGGTGTTTTGATTTGTGATTAGTGAATGTTTAGCCAGACCGGACAATTGTGCTGAATTTCAGCGAATTTCATGCATGTTCAGGGGGTGAAATTACATTATGCTCATAATGCTCATATTGCGCGCGCTCATTGACAGCAAGAACAGTCTAGTACCAGGTTTTGAATGGGTGTGTATGTGAAATTCGGCTCCGGGCCGTCTGGCCCAGTTGCTTCATGGGTTTAGGGGGGGGCTGGGACACTGTTTAGTGTGTGTTTGTAGTGTTTTTAGTGCTGCTAATGTGTTGCTCTGCCGAGCAAACATCATGGGGTCTTCGCCTGAAGTACCTTCTGGCTCAGGCCCTAAGTAATAAAGGGGCAGGATCATGGGCTGTCTGATGTCATAGATTCTCCCTGACACCTTCTGTGTCAGCCTGGTTTTATGCTGTCCCCATCACCGAGCTATCAGATCGTTATTGCACTGCAGACAGACATCACATCATCTCAGTTATCCCAGACCCAACACTTAACAATCAGCACTGCTCTTTCTTGGGCTTCCAGCAAAACACACAGCATTTTTCATCGATTGGATGAAGGGTTGCTCTTGATTAGCAAGGTCAATAAGAGTGTCATGGGTGGATTTTCACAAAAACTATACCAGGGACAGTGCACAGTGGTGCAGTGGTCAACACTGTGGCCTCACAGCAAGGAGGTAATGGGTTTGAGTCCCGGCTCCATCACAGGATCTTTCTGTGTGGAGTCTCCATGTTCTCCCTGTTCCTGTGTGGGTTCTCTTCAGGTATTCTAGTTTCCTCCAACAGTCCAAAGACATGCAAAATGGGGACGAGGCTGATTGATACTCTAAATTGACTGTAGTGTGAATGATTGTCTGTCTATCTCTTTATACTGGGATAGACTCCAGCCCCCTGTGACCCTTAATCAGGATAAGCAGAAGAAAATGGATGGCTGGACAGATCAGCATTGCACTGTTTACGCTGAAAAAGGACCAGCTAGCACTTTCAGTTACATCGAATCATAAAGAGTCTTTCTGTGTGGAGTTTACATGTTCTCCCTGTGCCTGCATGGGTTCTCTCTGGGTACTCTGGGTAAGGGGAGGACTAGGTTAGTTGGACAACAATTCTAAATTGGCTGTAGGTGTGGCGGAGAGTGTGAATGGTTGTCTGTCTCTATGTTTTGGCCCTGCAGATGACTGGCGACCTGTTCAGGGTGAACCCTGCCTCTCGCATCCCAGGCAACTGGGATAGGCTCCTGCCCCCACGCAACCCTTAAAAAAATAAGCGGTAGAAAATGGATGGATGGATAAAAAGGCATTTATAGATTATTGAGCATATAGCTGGATAAAGATGACTTGGACTGTATCGATTGATGTGTTTGAGTTTGTAAATGGACATTTTTGCTGTTGGCCATTTGTCTTAACTAATAAATTAATTAAACTGTCTTCTGCTGCTTTCCAGAGCCACAAAGAAGTGATGTAGTAGTGAAAAAACATTTGAGTTCATTTTAAAAGTATGAGTAAAAATCTTAGAAATGCTATCATTATGTCTGCCTGAAAAACAGCTTATCTGGATCAGTTCTGCCAATCTGCCATTCCATGTTCAGTTGAAGTATTGAGTTCATTACAGAGGTCGGTCTTCATGGCTCGGTGTGGAAGAAAATTGACATTTTGCCATCTTGGCTGCTGATGTTACCTTTACAGTTTAAATGTTTCCACCTCCTTCTTCAAGTTGGAACTGCATGTGTGAATGAAAGTTGCTCAAAACAGAAGTGGAGAGCAAAACATTTTATTACTAACACTGGAATAGTTCAATTTGTATATTATTATACAGAAACTAACTGCTTTACAAAAACAAAATGATACAATATCACATATATGTACAGTGTAGTAAATATACCATCTCAAATTGTACACAAAGTATTTACAGTTGTCACATACTGCAATAAAAACAAAACTCAGACTAATACTCTACAGACATTAATTTTGCATAACATCAAATAAAACATGCCACATTTTGAGGTTTTCATCTTTACAAAACCATGACTGTTTTTAAATTAGTGCAAGTCAACCACTTGTTTAAAGAGGTTATGGATACATCATCCTTAATATCTCCATTCACACACAAGTGCCACTTAAACCATGAAAAGGTAGCAAACTGGTTCTGGTTTCTTTCAGTTTTCCTGGTTTTATCTGTATGTGTGTGTTCTAAAGGCGTACTCGCTGATTGTGGGCTTTGAAAGGGATGGGGGGGACCTTCAAGAAGTTCAATGGTAAAGTGAGAAACTGACAAGGACCTCAACACATACCTGCGACTCCTGACCTCCTTTCTGATCGGACATCACCATTGTTATTTCACTACTTTTAAAAAGCCAGGAAGCGTAATGCTTTCATAGCAAGCCATATATGGCCCAAACAATCTGTATGGCTTCACATGCTCCACTCTCAACTATGGTTTAACCTATTTACACGGCAAAGACAGCTGATGCCACTCAGTGTGGTCCAACTTCTTGTACACCATTTATCAACTCCATAAGAAAAACATTCTAAAATATTTTCTTCAGAAAAATCGGCAGGTTTTATATGTGGCAATTGTTTGGAAATAAGCCAAATATTGAGAGACTTCAATTGTTTGTTTTGGACTTTCTTTCAGCTCTTTGTCTAATCTTTATATTTGGAAACTGTTGTAAAACCTCTTTACAAATTCATGGCATCGACACACATCATAAGGGACATTTTTAAGAACCTGAACAAGCTAGCGCCCATCTGTCATGTCACTTAATACCACTTTTTTCGGCAAGAGATGAGAGTTTGTCACTGCGTGTTTGAAATGTATTAAATGCTGCCTCACTAAAACAGCAATCAGGAGCTTTTCAAAACCGATTAAACGTCACCATCTTTTTTCAAGATGCGTCCAGGATGGTATCCTTGGTGTTGCCATGAATCTGTGCCATAGTTCTCTGAGCTCTTTATGACTAAAACTGCTAATGGCACAGGCGTATTGATGTCAAAGTAATAGCTTACCTCTGAGGCCATTCAAAACCAACAATTTTAGAAGATAATGTCCCTTAAAGAAACACCTTAAGAGGAACTACTCTGGTGGAGGGGCAGTGGCCCACACAAGCAATCTCCTCCTCTCAGTCATCATCCCAATATTGTGACCACAGAAGGGTGATGGGACGTTGACAGACCGCTAACATGAGAGTTTCATCCTCAACACATGCTAAGGAAGTTAGGATGTCCCAACCTTCTGAAAATATGCAGCCAC
Source organism: Aulostomus chinensis (assembly GCF_037954235.1). Lineage (NCBI taxonomy): Eukaryota > Metazoa > Chordata > Actinopteri > Syngnathiformes > Aulostomidae > Aulostomus > Aulostomus chinensis. The sequence continues at coordinate 14,294,816 of NC_141329.1, read as the reverse complement.
CTGAAGTACTAGCTTGTTCAGGCCTACAATGTGTATCTGTAAGGGCTATTCAAAAATTTTAATAATCATATTTGCAACTTATATAGCACTTTTTAAGACACTCAAACTTTTGCCTTCATATTTTAAGACTGTATGTCAAAAAAAAAACTGGCAAGTTTGACACAAGCAGACACCTTGAAGAAGAGACTGGCCAATGTTCCCATAGCTAGTCCCGGACCTGCCCTGACCAATAACATTTCACACGTAGGACTCTGTATCGTTAATCACCCAACACGTCTTCACCTTGTTACATTGAGACATCCCACAAATCCAACTGACACTGTTTCGAGACAGCGTTTTGGTCCTGCATGTCTACAATTTGGCAAAATAATTAAACTAGATTTAAACTCATTTTTCTACAGAGAGGAGCGCAGTAGTACGATTTTTTCATGGGCGTTTTGAATGCAGAAAACGTGGAATACTGACACTTTGTGAAATAATACACAATTAATCAAAGTGGGAGTTTGTTCTCGCTAACTAAAACATATAACTCCCAAATTACACTTGTGGTGGATTTTCTTTGAAAAAGGCCCGCAAGATGAACCCTCACTAGTTATGGCTGACTTGACTGTTGAGGATTTGTCTGTGTGTGTCCATGTGTGTCTGTGTGTGTGTCGCTTGGCAACTTAAGTGTCATCATCATAATGCGGGGAGTTGATGTGGTGATGTGCCTCACTGTACAAATAAAACCCATGGTTGACCAAGGAGCTTGAGGATTATTGCCTATTGCATCATTTCCTTGTCACTGCATAAACAAATTAAAAATCGGTGCTGCTGAAAATATAGTCATACTTAAAGGAACAAAACTTGAAATAAAACCTAAACACCAAAAAGAAAGGAAAAGAAATAGCCTGGAGCTATTTACATGGCTGCACTTTCCCCCAGTGTTCAGCAGTCTGCATGTTCATTCCCCAAGAGTGTTGGAAAGTGTGAAAAGAGGAGTATTTGTGTAGTACTATCTAGCTATACAGGATAAATACTTTCAGGCAACAGGGTATATGTGTGATTGTATATCTGATGAGCAGTGGAGGCCAGCCGTGATGCAGCTCATATGAACTCGTGGCGATATGGATGGCACGCCTCCATAATTAGTACCTGTTCTTTATCCCCAGCAAGATTTGACTTTACTTTAAAAATTTTACGCACTGAAAAACCCTGACAAAGGCACACCATGGAGAAAACGTCAACATCGAAATTAGCACTAAGGACTAGTTATACATAATCTGTGTATGTAAAATATGTACAGGACTGGATGGAAATTCAGATAGACAGTCCTGTCTTCCACCACATCAGCTGGTCCATAGTCATGAGGGAGGTCAAGGAACCACTCTCACTGAAGGGGCATGAAGCGACAGGGTCCAACCATTCCCTGTGTAAACATCACAGTTGAACAATGTCCAAACTCAACGTTGTATTGGGTTTGTGTGAGTGACCTTATCATTACAGAAGCTTCAAACTGTGTCAAGTGATTTTAAATTACCTCAGATTCAAGTCTGCTCTTGTTAATATGCCCCCTTAACGCAAAACATAGATACTCTCCTGCCAAAGCAGCAATGTTGGAGGAGGTGGACAGCAAATGTGGGAGTTAAGTCAAGTGCAGCATGAGCCCTGACCAGCAAATGGTGTTGGGCAGGTGGAAGCGGAGGCTGCATGTGGGGGATTTCTAGCCCATCAGACAATCTTCTTGATACTGGGTCTCTTGAAGCTGCCAGCACTGCGCTGCTTCTGGACCTGACTGGCTGAGCCGTGGCGAGTCCGACCTCCACTGGATAGAGCAGAGCTGGGGGACAACTGGACATTCTCTTTATCAACACCTGGAGGATGAGAGTGAAAAGAGACACTCTTTTTATTAACTCCATTTCTCTCAGACTTCGAATGCGTAACGGACAAAACAAATGGCTAACACTTCCTCTCTGTTTTCACGCTTCATAACATCCTCTCAGAAGTTACTAACGTGTTACATGTAAAGCTGAGTCTGAAAATCAAAAACAGTGACCACCCACTTTCTGATTGGCTCAAGTTCTAGAAGTACATTTCACACTCATTTTCTGCATTGAAGACAGCAGTTATAGAGGGAAACAAGCAGAAAACGTTGAGGAAGTCAGGCAATGGGGTTGAGACACTCTTGAGTGGTATGTTTTAGGTGACTGGACGGTTTCAGTTAGCTTGAAGACATTCAACCTCTCATCCAGAAGGCTTCGTCAGGTCTCAGGCACTGGTGGGGAATAGCAGGATTTTAGGACTCTGTGTGGGTGTGACCCTCTAACAGAGTCAACCAGTATCTATGTGGGTCATTAGGGCCACAGGGGGATCCAAATGTGAATTGGGTGCTCAGGACTGTATTGTAGGTAAAAAGGTGAAATGTCTTTAAGAAAACTGAAACTGTCAGTCAGGTTTTTTTCTGGCCAAGACACAAAAAATTAAATAAAATAAAATTAATTAAAAACCAGAGTAGAGTGCACTCTCTCTTCACATTTTCAAAAGAAATAAAATTGTGTGTGTTTGTTCAGAGACCTGGCGAGTGCTGTGAGGTGGCCAGTGAGGTCATGGAGTTGGATAGGTTGAGGTTGGCTGTGATGCTGAGCTGACTCTGACTAGTGGGGGGATAGGGAGAGGTGGGTGTCCGCAGCTGCTCTTCCCCTCGCTCCTCATCAGCTGTTGGAAGATAGCTGTCAATCAATGCCTCCAGAAACTTGACAATCAGCTCTGCGTAGTCAGGTATCTGGGTTTGCTACAGGGGTGTTAGAGGAGAAGAGGCAAAGGAAAATCAAGTTAATAGTTTGTAAATCATATCATGTTAAGTTCCATTTTGTATATTTCATTATTGAGTACATCAATTAGCCAGCTTTTTGCAGAGCTGTTTCATGATTGTTAGGGAAGCTGAATTACTCTTGCACTGCAGCAGGGAAAAGACATAATCTCACCTACCTTGGAGAAGGGTCCAGCAAACCTCCAAAGTCCATTAAAGCCAAAGCCTGCAAGATGAGAAGGGAAAGACAGAGGAAGCAGGGTGAGAATAGTTTCTCACAAAAGCACATTACTGCTGGGAAGCTCATTAAGGCATCATTATGTCTGACACTTCCTGTTAGAGTATCAGGTGTCGAAAGTTAAGACAGGGTGTAAAGATGGCGGTATTTAAATATTACTTTGTAAGTAGGAGGGCTGGTACTGTGGGGGAGACTCCTCATGGTACACCACACTCTGGACAATGCCGTGGACAGGGTTCAGGAGGTTAGTGTCCTGGCACATGGACAGCACAGTGTTGATCTTGGAGTCAAGCAGGTTGTGGCTGAGGATGGAGTGCATTCACCGCACCACACACACACACACACACACACACACACACACACACACACACACACACACACACGCACACGCACACACACGCGCGCAAGCACGCACGCACAGACACACACTTTTTTTATCTGGTCTAAAAATCAGTGTGAAGAAATGTTAATGTCATCCTCATCTGGCTGCTCTCCAAGCTTTTGAAGTGTTATGCCATGGTAATTGCAAAGGAGTGACGTTCATGCTGCTCAGCTGAGGTGCAATTGTCAATATCTATCTTGAAAGACTTCTGTTCACAACAGAGGGTGCATGTCATTTTAAGAATTCTATGGATAGATAAATAACCAACTAGCTGACATTTATGTGTATATTTGCATATTAATACTCTCACCAGACTCTACCTGACAGGCCGGTTTGAACTTAAAAATGAGCCTCAAGCTGTAAATTGTTGTGTTTTCCAGCTGTGTGTCACTGTACACAAGTTCCTGGAGCTAAAAAGCCCTCAGGAAGTGGAACACCACAACATGTTCAGTTATACCCAGTCCAGCAAGCCTCATTTTTCCAATGGTTGAGTCAATAAAGCAGTGGCATAATTCAAAAACAGCTATTTGCCAATCTTTAACACCGACAGTGTTGGCTGGACCAGATCACCAGTACACATGAATGTAGCTAAGCTATCATACTTCCAAAGTGATCATGATCATCTGTGCCATTGTTGAGAAATCTAAAATTGGAAATTCTCATTGGTTGCTTCTCATGCCAGTGTTTCTGCCACTTTCCCCTGCCTATCGAGAGCTGCACCACTCAGCGAGAGCACACATATCTTCAGTAAAAAAATTAAGATGATTTTATTAATGCTAACCAACATTTCCTCATTTTTCTTTAGTTCATCAGCGATGGTGAATGATTTAAATATATCGATGAGAAATGTTGAGCGTAAATGTTTGATTTACCATCTTTACCTCACAGTCTTGTCTAGATCCATCTCAATATTAATTTGGGGAACTACAATGGTCTTTGTTGATATGTTTCTAACCTTTAAATAAAAAGAAAATAAAAATTTAGAGAAACTTTATATTGTTGAGCAAAACTCATGAAAATCTGTTCAAGATCCGTCTTCTAAAAATTTCTGTACACCACTTCTGCACTGCTGGGCGGCAGGGTGGTCAGCACTGTTGCCTCACAGCAAGAAGGTTCCAGGTTCGAGTCCATCACAGGATCTTTCTGTGTGAGTTTGCATGTTCTCCCTGTTCCTGTGTGGGTTCTCTCTGGTACTCCAGCTTCCTCCCACAGTCCAAAGACATCAAGAGGGGACGAGGCTGATTGATACTCTAAATTGACTGTAGGTGTGACTGTGAGTGTGAATGGTTGTTTGTCTCTATGTGTTGGCCCTGTGACGGACTGGTGACCTGTCCAGGGTGAACCCCGCCTCTTGCCCAAAGGCAGCTGGGAAAGGCATCAGCAACCATAACCTTTAACAGGATAAGCGGTAGAAAATGGATAGTTGGATGGATGAGTGAATGAATGCACTGCCCACTTGTGGTGTTTCCAAAAAAGTCATGCAGATCAGTAGCTTCTAATGACAGTACGAGGTTGATGCTGAAAGATCCAAGAAAGTGCAGTGTGAGACAAATGTTTCTTCAAGTTAGTGCCTACCTGCTTAATCAGAATCATAAATCCTTTATTAATCCCTTGAGGGAAATTGTTGGATTGCAGTGCTCCATTTCACAGTATAAAAAAACAAAAAACAATATATAATAAGAAAAAAAAAATGAATCAAGAATATAAGGAGGTATCTTTTTACATATTTACATTTTTATACCAAAAGGGGTATTTGTATTGCACAATTAAACCAAGAAAAGCAACTCTATAGGATGGGCTGCATCTTAGAGGGAGGAGTTTGTCAGTTTGATAGCCACCGGTAGGAATGATTTCCTGTGGCGCTCAGTGGTGCAATGTGGGGGTATCGCCATGAAATATGAAACCTCATGTATAAATGTGTGTGTGCAGGGTAAAAGGAAAAAAAAGTCTTTTTATTTTGTATGTGTCTTGTTTTGTTTCTGTTGTCACTGTTGAGTGATCCTGTACAGGTAGCACAAACTGAGCAAGGAGAAACATGAATGACTGCAAAATGACTGATTCTACTGGTCATGTGGACAGTCTGTAGCCAGGGGCTAAGTGGACTTGATTCGACAGAGAGCCCAGAGAATACCGGCTTAAGAATATTTATTGATGGACCAAAATATTTGGAAATAGTTTGGCAACTCAGAATACAATCAAATAAAGGAGAAGGCGTACGTCTGCTACTTACACGACAGGGAAAACCTTTGGGAAGACCACACTAGCTTCGGCCAAGTATTCATACAGAATCCGCTGGTCAAAGTCATCAGTGGTGTATTTGACTTGGGTTGCCTGGAGATATCAGACAGTCTGTTAGCAGACCAGCATGGAGCAGAGTCACTGCCAACACAGATTCCTAACTAGATGCTGTGCAAGTGAACTTTGGCTGATGGAGCATGAGTCAGGATTGACTATGAGCAATGTTGCGGCAAATGTAGTGGCAGACCCCCCCCCCCCCCCCCCCCCCCCCTTGGGTGTGACCTCTTCCCCCCAAATGCATATTTATCAAATAATTTCGCCCAATTACAATAGGCCAGATGCAGTCCCAGAACGTGCCCACTGTTGCATGGTGCCGGCTAGGACATCCTCACAGAAACCAACAAAAGCGATAAGCTTTTTGCTTTTTGCTTGCTTGCTCACTTGCATTGCATTTTAGTTAGAAATCAGTGTAACACCGTGTCACCTAGGGGCTCGCTCACCAACACAGTGAGGAGAAGAGCCTGGATCTTGGGGTCAGTCAGCACTTCTTCATCCAGCAAAACGTTGGACTCAGACACAGACACCTTGCGAAGGTGAGAGTTTCCAATTCTTTGTGTCTCTGAAATGGTAATATGACACTGATACGTCATGAAGCACACAAAAGCATGCTGAAGAAAATGGAAGGAGCGCACCCTGCTCACCAATCTCGTAATCATTTTCTGCAACGCGTCTCATTTTAGGAGGTGTGGTCATGCCAGACTCCATCTCTGGTCTCTTTGGTGCTTTGGAGTCTGATATGAGATGATCAAAGCTTTTCCTAGTACCTGGAGAAACACACACACACTCTTGCCTTTTCAAATACTTAGCATGTTTATATTAAAAATAGGGAGATCCTTCCAAAGGAAAGAACAACGTGTACTATGGGCTGGGTCTTACCCAGGAGCTTCTTGGTGTTGGCCTGTGATGGCTGGCCCATATCCAGGCTCATTGACTTCCGTGTGCGTGGGCTGATCTGGCCCACGGTGGGGTAGTGATGGGCAGAAAGGTAGCGCTCGGAAACCTGCGGGGATGTCCACGGTTGAGTCTCTCGCAAAGTTCTGAGAGGAGAGAAAAAAGGTGAGACACTATGACATAAATTAATCCACTCATCAGATTTTGAGAATGTAGAGGAAATGTTATTTTGATCAATCAACTGGCATCTAGTGACCCGTTATGGGGACTGCAAAAGAAAATACACATTAAGGAATGATCTAATAGGTCTTTGTTTTTTGACTCTTTTTTTAGGTTGTTAAAACTTTACTCAAATAGCTGAAGACAAAAACAGATTTTGACTTGGAGATAGACTTTTATGAACCCTTCTAGTTTAGGGTGGAATATACATCACACTATTAATTTGGCGGGAACAATATTCATCAATCAACATTTTGGCTCACACTGTAATGTGAATGTTTCAGCACTCGCTCTAGCACCAGCTCATTTATGTCTGCAGTTCCTACAGTTTTCTTTGATAAAGTGATTCAAATTCAGATAAAATTTTTCTTGAAAAGAAATGGTGATGTCCTTACACTGCACCTTAAGAGACAGAAAGATTGCGCGTGCGCGCGCGCACACACACACACACACACACACACACAGACTCACAGAATTGCTAAACCCCACCTGATCAGATGTGACGTTAAGGTTTACTTAAGAAAGTGATGTCTACATTTGAAAGAAGTAGGGTAAAAAAACAACGGCAATGTGCTCCTTAGGTTACAGAGCTGACAGAGAGCTAGATCCTGAGGTGGTCCTCTTTGTGCATCAGCTCACCTGCAACTGGGATCAGTGATGTGACTGGAGTAGGTGTCCATAGGTACAGGGTCCATGGAGAGGTCGGAAATAAGTAGTGACTTCCTGTGTTTGAGGCTGCAGCGACTTCGCACCTCCTCAGATACAGTGAGCAGGGCTGCACAGGACACCATGATGGTACCGTGATTACCAACAAAGAAAACACAAATGCTGAATGACACTAAATGTGTTACATACCAGCCAGGTAGGCCACACTCTGGATGTTGACCTCAAACTTGTCGCATTTCAGATGCTTGCTGATGAGAGCAAGCAGCGTGTGAAGGATTCTCACTGTCCTTGCAACTGTGGTGGCTGATGGATGTCTGTAGCCTGGACACACAAATGAGGAAAAACTTCACACAAGCTTCATACACATCTTTAATTCTACATTTCAAAACATAGTCTTTATACTTGTCACTAACAATATGTTTCAGTCTAATATTTCGATCTAATATTATAAACACCAACAGCTTCATTTCAGATGAGAAATGAAGCCAGGTAGGATGACTGTAATACTATAGTTATCGTTCCATTCTTCTTTGTGTGCATTATTTTCACCGTCAACTTTTCCTCTTCACTCTATTTGAGAGACATTTTTCTCTTGTTGGCTTTCAATGTTTAACTAACCTGCAATTAGAATACAAACATGAAACATAATAGGGTCTTCGCCTGAAGTTCAGGCTCAGGCCCGAAAAAAAGCAAAAACACAATTTCCAAATGTGCATGTGAGGGGAGCGCCACTGATGCCACAGAACACAGCTCTGACAGTCAAATCGATCAAATAATGATTGGAATTAGCGTGTTGACAGCATTTCATACATTCTCAGCAACTTCCACACATGCGAGTCTTAGAAGGCTGTTTGTCATGCACACTGGTTGATAAGGACATTATCCTCATTGTACCTGTAACTGCATTTCTTAATGCAGCTCCAAACCAGACACCAGGAAACAACTGAATGCTTTCTATCAATCAATTTCAAAATGTAGCCTTTGATAAGGTCCAGTTTGAACGGCTTCAAAACATATATTGGCTCAAGACCATACCTATGTGGTATGATCCAAAATAAGCATATTTAAAGAATTGGACTTTCATTTCCACGACTTCTCCAAAAGTTTCTGGATTAATTTATATTTCCTAAAATTCTCCAGACCTGAAAATGATCATTTAAAATCCTGGCAATTTTCTGGTGGTTAATGACTGTAAAAACCATTTAAAGCCCATCCAGCAAACATACTGTATTATTTGAACCTTGTTAAGTTTACTGTTTGCCATATGTTCCATGTACATGAATCAAGGTTGACTGTATATGCTGAACTTGAAATCAAGATGTTTGTCTTCTCTCTGACGGTTTTACCTTTGAGTAGGTGGCCCACCAGGGCAAAGTTGAAGTTTGCACTGAAGTTGAGTCCCACAAAATGATCCATCTGCTTACAGTGCCATTCTAGAGGACGCCTGATCTCCATGAACACTTCTTCTGGGCTCTGAGGGAAAAGATAAAGGTTTGATTACAAATAGAGACTTGTTAGATGAGAAGGCTGTTGTGTTTTGCTGTTAATTTGACATATGGCCACAGAGGCAGCTCTTCTAGAAGTGTTGAATGAGATGGGAATAAATGTGCATACATAGGGTTACTCTTATTCCTGCCCAGCATTCCTCCTTTCATCTCTCCCTTGTGGAGGCCCTCAGCCTTATCAAGTCCACCAAGCTACCACTTATCCTCTTAATTCAAACCCTTTCTCTTTTCTCCAAACCATTTCCTTTGACATCTCTCCCTTCTGCACTCGCCTTACCTGTTCCTCCCTTCCTACAGTGGCTTCCAAAAGTATTCATACCCCTTGAACTTTTCCACATTTTGTCCTGTTTTGACTTCAAACATAAATGTATTTTATTGGAATTTTATGTGAAAGACCAACATGAGGTGGCACACAATTGTGAAGAAGAAAGAAAATCATACATGATTTTAATTTTTTTTCTACAAATCAAAAACTGCGGTGCGGTGTGCAAAAGTATTCAGCCCCCTTTTCTCTGAATGCAACCAATTGCCTTCAGAAGTTGCCTGATGGTTGCTGAATGATCGAATGTAGACCCAATGACTAAATAGAGCCCACCTGTAAGTAGTCTAATCTCAGCACAAAAACAGCATCATAAAGTCCAAAGAACACACCAAACAGGTCAGGAATAAAGTTGTGGAGAAGGTTACAGCAGGGTTAGGCTATAAAAAGATTTCCCAAGCATTGAACATCTCATTGAGCACTGTTCAGTCCATCAGCTAGAAATGGAAAGCGTATGGCACAACTGCAAACCTGCCAAGACACAGCCGTCCACCTGAACTTATAAGCTGAAGAAGGAGAGCATTGATCAGAGATGCAGCCAAGAGGCCCATGGTGACTTTGGACGAACTGCAGAGATACACAGCTCAGGTGGGGTACCTATCAACTATTGGTTGTGCACTGCAAAAATCTGGCCTTTATAGAAGAGTGGCAAGAAGACAGCCATTGTTAAAAAAAACAATAAGAAGTCCCATTTGCAGTTTGCCAGAAGCCATGTGGGGGACACCGCAAACATGTGGAAAAAGGTGCTCTGGTCAGATGAGACCAAAATTTAAGTTTTTGGCCAAAATGCAAAACGCGATGTGAGGCGGAAAACTAACACTGCACATCACTTTGAACACACCATCCCCACTGTCAAAATTCAAACTGGCAGCATCATGCTACCGGAGTTCTTCTCTTCAGCAGGGACAGGGAAGATGGTCAGAGTTGATGGGAAGATGGATGGAGCAAAACAAGGGGCAATCTTTGAAGAAAATCTGTTGGAGTCTGCAAAAGACTTGAGACTGGGGCAGACGTTCACCTTCCAGCAGGAAAATGACCCGAAACATAAAGCCAGGGCTACAATGCAATGGTTTAAATCAAAACCCTTTCATGTGTTCGAATGACCCAGTCAAAGTCCAGACCTAAATCCAATTGAGAATTTGTGGCAAGATCTGAAAACTGCTGGTCACAAATGCTCTCAATCTAATCAGACTGAGCTTGAGCTGTTTTGCAAAGAAGAATGGGCAAAAATTTCAGTCTCACTCTCTAGATGTGCAAAGCTGAAAGAAACATACCCCAAAAGACTTGCAGCTGTAATTGCAGCAAAACACGGGTCCACAAAGTATTGACTCAGGGTGGCTGAATACTTTTATTGAGACAGGCTGGATTACTGCAATTCCCTCCTATCAGGCTGCACCAGTAGGTCCCTAAAGACTCTCCAGCTGGTCCAAAATGCTGCTGCCCGCGTGTTGACGAGAACTAGTAGAAGAGACCATGTCTCTCCTGTACTGGGTTCTCTGCATTGGCTCCCTGTCAGATTTAGAATAGAATTCAAAATTCTCCTTCTAGCATACAAAGTCCTCAACAGTCAGGCTCCTTCATACCTGACAGAGTTCATAGTCCCCTATTATCCAGCTAGAACCCTTCGCTCCCAGGATGCAGGGTTACTGGTGGTTCCTAGAGTTTCTAAAAGTAGAATGGGAGCCAGAGCCTTCAGCTATCAGGCTCCCCTCCTGTGGAACCGTCTCCCAGTTTCAGTCCAGGATGCAGACACCGTCTCGACCTTTAAGAGCAGACTTAAGACCTTCCTTTTTGATCAGGCTTATAGTTGGGCTGCTTAGGCTGGCCCTTAGATATGCTGCTATAGGCTTAGGCTGCTGGGGGATCTCCCATGGTGCACTGGGCTTCTCTCTCTTCCTCTCTGTCCTCCTGTATTTGTCATACATAAATCATACTCATACGTCTTACCAACTCGTCTTCTTCTCCGGAGCCTTCAGGCTCCCCTCATCCCAGATCCTGGGTGCTGCTGGAGGAGGCTGCAGACCTGAAGAGTCTCAAGCTGCCACCCGTAGCTCCACCTGCTCACGTCCCCGTCTGTCCATCAGTCTCTTCCCTTTCTCTCTCTTTATCTCTGTCCCACTCTTTCCTTCTGCATATCTGTCTTCCTCCATTATCTGTCCTTGTCTCTGCCCGGCTCTCCTGCTCTCTTTCCCCCCAACCGGTCAAAGCAGAAGGCCGTCCCCATTGAGCCTGGATCTGCTTGACGTTCCTGCCTGTTAAAAGGAAGGTTTTCGTTGCCGCTGTTGAAGGATGTGCTTACTCATGGAGAATTGTTGGGTGTAAATTCATTGAAGGAATGTGGTACTAGACCTGCTCTACCTGTAAAGTGTCATGAGATAACTTTTGTTGTGATTTGGCTCTGTATGAATAAAATTGACTTGACCTGACACACCTCAAAAGACTTGCAGCTGTAATTGCAGCAAAAGGCGGTTCCACAAAATATTGACTCAGGGAGGCTGAATACATTTGGACACCAAGCTTTTCAGTTTTTTGTGAAAAAAATTCAAAATCATATATATAATCGTCTTTGTTCTTCACAATTGTGTGCCTCTTTGTTGGTCTTTCACATAAAAATTCCAATAAAATATATTCATATTTGTGGTTGTAACATGACAAGTGGAAAATTTCAAAGGGTATGAATTAACGACCCGACCGATTAATCGGCTGGCCAGTTTAATCACCTGATTATAGCTACTATTATATACACTTACTGACTTCTTAATTTGACACTGTGAAATGTAATGCACACTAATAACAACTTTATCATGAATTCTACTTGAATAAATGTTACTTTATAAATGTTGACACTGTCAGAGAGACTTCTTTATGTTTAGTGAGATGATAGTGGGTGTTACCCTTCAATTTAAATCTTCGTAACAAAGTGTTTGGAACTATATTTAAGCCATCAAAAGCAAGTTTTTGTCTTTTTCTATCTGAAAAATGTAAAAAAAAAAATTAATTGGCCATTATATCAGTTATAAGGATATCAGTAAGGATAGATCCTTACTGATGCAGGCACGGCACAGTTGAAAACTTCCAAAAGACAATTAAACTTAGCATATCATTGCTTAAATTTGCTAAGACACGACAAGACTGCTGGTGGGACTGTCTGTAAAATGACAATTTACGTTATAGATGAAAACACCAGCAACATGCTTGGACATACTTCTTTACAACATGAGCTTAAATCCCACAAAAGATTTGTACTATATTGTAAGACTCTAAATGCCACTGCTTCCTAACCGAGCAACACATCCATTACTGAGGGTAAATATTAGATGTTCTAGTCACATGAGTGCCATACTGGCAGGCTTAGCATATCAATAAATGTTGTACAATGAAGATGTCTTGCTTTGTTGTCTAGGCCTACGTGTATAAACACATGCTTGTATGAGGTTTTACATTTAGTGATATGTCGTGTGCTCATTAGTGTGATTTGCCTTGTCGTTGAAGACACGCATAGTGTCCAGTGTGTGGAGGTTCTGCTCCAGCAGGGCAGTCCCAGCAGAGTACAAGTTGACCTCATCCAGCTGCAGCACAGCCACTGCCACCCAGAACAGAGCTTTGTGCATGGGCGACTCCTGTAAGCAGACACCCAATAAGCTGCTGTGATCATTCATGTCAAGAAAAAACTTAAGAGAAACAGGACCTTGTGCTATCTGGGTGGGACTTTTCACTTAATGTTTCGACCAATCAGCTGAAGAAACAAAAAAATGACTGAGATACACTGTTAGTTTGATGTGTTTGCTAGCAGACCCTGACTAAATGCTCTTCTGGCTCAGGTGGTTTTGGACAAAACGTTTTAGCGCTTGGGTTTAATATCAAAAACTGAATTGCAGTTGGTTTTGGGTCAGTCGTTAATTGCTTAACTTGGATCTAGTTTCAAGGGAACAATGCACGAAAGGGTCAGGTCCTGTTGGAGCTGAAATAAAAGGCCCCTTTATTATACCAAACACTGTCAGCAGACATAATTACTAAATACTGAAACAATTCAAATAACAAAGCTTCAAAACTCAGTTCATTCATGAAATGGGCACAGACAACCACCCTAAACTAATGACTGAGGGAAGGTTGAAATGGCAAACTAGTAAGCATTTATGAAAGAGGGCAAAGACAGCTTACCTTGCTGAGCAGAGGCTGCAGCTTGGTCAGGGCAATGACAGTGGCTTCAATTAATACTTGGCTATTGTAATTATCAGGACCCTTCAGACAGCTCTCAAGACCCTAAAATAGAGAGATGGAAGGAAGAAGGAGACTCAAACACTGATTGAGAATTTCAGATTTGAATACAGATCTCAAGGTGAAATTCAGTATTTACAAATGTAGTGTAATTTTCAAAGGTCGTGTAGGTCAAGTGATGTCAGAAGTGTGTGCACCCTCACCCTGTCAATGCTGAGCAGAGGGCTGGCCTTGCTGAGGATTCGGATGATCTGCTTGATCTGGCTGTGACTCACCCTCTTACTGATGCAGCCGAAAACCACCAATGCTCTTGGCTGGAGGGAAGGGTTGTATTGGAATGCAAACCTTTTCACGCACGCACACACGCGCGCGCACACACACACACACACACACACACACACACACACACACACACACACACACACACACACACACACACACACACACACACACACACACACACACACACACACACACACACACACACACACACGCCGTTGCATTTTAAAATACTTAGCCTGGTTGCATTAAAAATAGGGAGAAGGGGTTTCCTACTTCTGTGCGAGTTCTGTCCACTGGTCTAGCCACTTGCAAGATGGTATATCCCTCATACAAGCCTGAGGAAAAACACACACATTGCAAACAGGATGCTGAATCAAATGGTTATGTATGTACACATAAACAAATCTAGTGTGGACAAATGCAATTCTATTTTCCTTCCTTTCAGGTAGTTTGAGGCACATTCTCCCAATGCCAGTTTGTCTCTGTGGGCTTTACTGTATGAAAAGAATGTGGGAGGGAGTGACAGCCAACCTCCATGATCTCCAGTAAGGCCTCAGTGACAGTCTCCAGGGAGGACAGGGCAAAGGTCTCCCTCTCATAAGACCCCGGGGAGAAGGAGCGGTCTCTGTAGCTCGAGCGGAAGGCAATGACGGCTGCTGACTTGACTTTGCTGATGCCAAACAGCAGGTAGAACTTTGGCAGGGAGAATTCCGTCAAGCTCAACCTCAAAACCTGCTTGGTCTCCTCTGAAATCATGGAACACAAAAGTTAATGAAAGTGTTCTTCATTATGAGGATTACTTAAACAGCTTAATTAAGTTCTCACCACTGAAGTTGAGCTGCGAGCAAGTGCAGAGGGAGTGGATAATGTTGATAACCAAACCATGGGTAGAGGCCCTTAAGGACAGCGGTCCAGTGGCAACCAGCAGGGTCACAACATGAAACAGGTAGGGAAGATGGGCTGCGACATCCAGGGAGTTGTTGAAAGAAAGCATGAGCATATAGCGAGCCAAGATGGCAATGTCATCCCACATCAGGTGCTGCTCAAGAGTGGGTGTGGGTGACAAGCAGGTCTTGTCTATGATCTTACACATGCGGCCGATAACCTGCCACAGAACAGCAAGGAAGAGACAAAGTGTATCATCACAGTCAAATTAATTTAATGATGTTATAGCAACACTCCTACCTGGCAACAAAGAGGCCAGAATTCACATCTTTACCTGTGAATCCACCTTTTTCATAACCCCAGCTAAGTTAAGCACAATATTACATCCCAATGTCACCATCAAGTCTTTATTGGTTAGCGTGTTGGCAAGTGTAAGTCATTGTTTGCATGTTTTATATTGAAGTGGTGGAGTTAAGTTTCTCTTGTTTTGACTGCTGACAACAACTTTTCATCAGCATCAGATTTTTTTGAACCTATAAAACACCAAACAGCAGTTACGGGTGGTCTCTTGGGAACAAGCCCATTATTTTTCAACAATATAAACCAGTATACCACTCAGTCCTAGCTGGCAGGGTGTTAGCCAGGACTAGGCATTCATTCATTCAGTTCGATTTTGAACCAGTTCTGTTGAGTCAAACACACATCTATCGTCATGCCGCTATTTTTACCGTCGATGCTGACAAATGGACAATTTTATCTCATATAGAATGACATAAATTTCAGACCAGCAATGAGGCACCTGGGAAGCCACAAGACAGAAATGCTTTTGCATGCTTTGAAAAAAAAAAAAAAGTTCTAGCACAATTCTTTCAATGTGGAGGTGATGTGTTGCTTGATGTTTACCAATAGGGTGCTCACTGGCGCACAGAGGTGCAGTAATATAGCTACTGTCATTGGAGGCCACAGAACAGACAGGTTTGTTGAGCAGAGGCCTTTGACATTTAAGGATAATTGTTAGGAAGAAATTACAGACAATTCATCAACCCCTTGAATAGCTGGTTAGCTAAGCTATGCTCAGCCATCACATCCCAATAAGGTTCTACAACTGACAACTCAAGGTCATCAACAGCAGCACACCGCCACTTCTGCTGCCTTTTGCAAGGGATGCTCAGTATGGCACACTTTAAGATTAAAGATCACATTTTCTTGATCCCTTAGGGAATTTCACAATGATGGTGCTTGTAGTTTTGCCAGACATAGCAAGAGTTTATGAGACCAAGATTGCCTAATCTTGCTCAATCATCATGAAAAAAACAAAACAAAACATTTTGTGTGGTCTAATCCAGCGGTTCCCAAACTTCTTTGGTCACGGACGCCCTTCTATATCCCCACTGGGTTGACGCACCCCCAATTCCCCATACCTTCAGGAAAAAAAACGCAACAATGCCAGATACAGTGCATAGAAGATAACTTCTTCTACACTTCATCTTAAGATGAGGTGCATTTTGAATAGCCTGCATTTATTTACTAATTAATATGTCAGCTTTTGATTTTATATTTTACAAAGGAAATATTTATTTACACATCCTTATTGTGTGAAAAAATACCACTTAAAAAACAGTCCAAACGGCCATCACATTTTTTTAAATCTTGTGCACCCCCTAGTGGCAGCTCGTGCACCCCCAGGGGTGCATGCAGCACACTTTGGGAATCCCTGGTCTAATCTATCGAATAAGTGTTTCTCTTTATTCAGGATACAGTGACTAGCAGTGACAGGCTGCTTGCAAAGTTACACAGCCCTTTATTGGCTACCACTAAAGAGGCTTAATGGTGAGTGGTAAATGAAGTTTTTGAGCATGATCAAAAAGCCTATTTGCCTTGCTAATAGGACCTAATAAGAACTGTAGATTTGGTGAAACCATATAGCTCTCTATGGGTAGAGCACTAAGCTTAAACTTGATTCTGTCTGTAGCCTAAACCTGGTGGCTTATTGTGATCACTGTTTCAGGCGATGTGCACAGCAGATCAGTGTTGAACAGGAACAACTGCACTGCTTGTCACTTTAAATGAGCACAATATGTCTCTCCAGTACCCACTTTAAAGCATCGTGATGGTGAACCAGAACGGTTGGATACAAAAAACTCATGCCTAATGATCCACTGTGATCAAACGTGACAATATCTACCGCTGAATATTTCAACAGTAAGCTGCTGGTAGAAATAAATACTGGGCAGCTTCTCTAATAATTAATTCATGCTTGTAGGTTTAGATCATATTCAGTGTATACAATACATATTTGATCACTAGCAAATACATTTCTGAGCCCTTGTGCAGTCATTGCTGCCTGGTATGCAGACATCCACATAGACCTTCTTTGTGCATCATCTAAATTCCATCGCACTGACCCTCACATAGTTATAGATGTATAAACTGTAACGTTAGCTTTACTGATGAAGACAACTTTAGCGAAACATGAACATTATTTTTTTTAAGGAGCTGATACACATGACTGAGCAGGAGCATTTATTCAAGTGCTGGGTGACAAGGAGTTCAAGATGGAGACAAAGCTCTATTGTGCTCAGAATGCTGTCCTAACATGACTTCAAACAGCAACACCATGTACAACCCCAGCATATACAGTGCACTCATGTATGGTTAAACAGCTGAGTACAGGGGAAACTATTATACTGTTAACTCCAGTGTGACACTTTGGTTAAAACACAGACAATCATGGATGTGATCTGCATTTCATCACTGACTGGTTCTTCTTATGGAAGAGTCTTCACAATAGTCACTATTCAGTAAAGTGCTGGTGTCTCCTATAATTGGAGCCAGGGCCTGGCTTTTCTATTGTGTGTGTCTGTGTATGATGTGTTTGTTTGTCTGACTAGCAGGCTGAGTTTGGATACACAGTTTACAGATAATGGATAAGCGAGCAAATGAGTTGCTTTGGATCCTTTAAGTAAGCAGCGCTTTACTGCTTCGGATCCCTTTCATCAAATTTGTAAGTATTTCATTCTAACAAAAAATGCTGTGATACACTTGGTTGGTGTTAATGTCACTGATTATAACATTCAGATTTATGTGTAACAATTAAATGTACTTTTTATAGGCTTTAAACAGAATATGATATGAGTCAATAAGATCTGTTAATTGTATCTCGCTAGAAATGGCTAGTCAGACTAAAGTGGTTGATATGCAAACCTGTAAGCCTTTACTGTAACTTGTGGAGTTAACATTGCCATTAACCTTGTCCATGAGTACTGGTACTAGCTGTTAGAGGATAGTCTCACCTTACTGGAGACCAGTTTGACATTTCCTGAAGCCAGAGCCACTGCAGTATCAGCCATGACCTCTGCCTTGATGGAGCCAAGCCCTCCTGTGGCACTGGTCTTAATAAAGCTGTCCAACACCACATCCAACAGGTCTGTTATCTGGGGACATGTGACGGTGTCAACACTTGTCAACAATCAAGACTTGAGGGACACTTCACCAATACAAAAACGTTAACGATTACTATGTTTACATGGACGGCAGTAACATGACCAATGACCTGATTCCAAATAAGACAGTTTCAATTAAGGTATTTACGTAAGTTTCTTATTTGACTTAAAACCATTTCTCGCATGTTGGTACATTCTTAGTGTGGCCTTGATAATAATGGAAAACTGTGAGCATAAAAAAAGAGTTGGTAAAATCCACTGAGCCATGTGTCATAAAACAATTTGACTGGTGTATGCTTATGCAAAAATGCCATGACAGCTCCAGTCAGACATAATAGTGTGATTTAGGGTTATGCATAACTGCATTGCAGTTCAATAATGGAACTAAGATCAGAACAATTAATGTCTTTCTCTGACTAATGTTCTTGTCTTCATCTCATTAATATTCATGTCTGAATTTGACCAATGTTCACTCTGTTTATCATCACATGCAGGTAAAATGATTAGAAAATGCTGTTAGAGTGTTAGTAGAGTAGTTGAGTGTTAATAAGTGTATCATCTTCATCATAATAACATCAGAATATTGCCGTCCATGTAAAAAAAGCCAGTGATATCACCCGCATCAGGTGATTGTTGAAGACTCTGTGTGGTGGACTTACCTGGCCCAAACTGCCCCAGATCTTGGCCTGAATTGAAGGATACATCTGTTTTTCATTAATTGTCATAGTGATGAGCTTGTCCAGAATGGCAGTGACTCGCTGGCGCTTGGCATCATCATTGTGCTTACAAAAGCGAACCAGGTTGAGCAGCCAGGGTGTCATGTACTCCAGACAGAGATGCTTCAGCTCAATACCTGCAACACAGAACATTTACAAACACAAAGCTTGGTTAACTTAGGCCAGCAAAGCGTACTAACGGCATTTTTACAATTGGAACTCTGCGTAGCTGACACTAACAAATTACTTTATAAGCGCAGTGTTGCAAAATATGATGGGTGAGCTTCTCGTTCCATAAATCAAATATATTGGAAACACAATTAATCTCATAAGTCATGCGAACTCTTATTTTCTTTCAGTGAGCTCAGTTCATTGCTGCTTCCTGCAGAGAGCATGCCTTACATTTATATTAAGGATGCCAGTGACATCTAGTGGTGAAATAGTAGATTGCAACCCCTCTTTCAAAACTAACAATTACATAAACTCCTTCAGGAGATGTTCTTGTGCACAAATTTGCTCTAACACACATTTGGACTTTTTTTTTTTTTTGAGTCAATCCTCCAGGTTTGCCAGGACACTGATGTTACCAGAGGTACAAAATAGATGTCAGGAGCAAGGAGTTATAAATTACCAACAGGCATTGCTTCCTGCTTGTAAAGAGGGTCAATGCGTCCTCATGAATTAGGCCTATTGATTCACCATTTTAGGTGAATAAAAACGAATGAAGATACAGTTATGATTACTTTCTTTCATTCTGACAATTTCACTAGCTTTTTGATGCTCTTTTTACTCTTGTCAGTTGGAGAAAACTGTATGTGCGGAGCAGCATGATCTTCACCACAGTGAAGGCTACTAGTTAAAGTTGCAACGTTATGTTTGTATAGTGTTTCAACTCTCTATATCAGGCCATTATTATTTCCATCTTAAGTTCTTCATTTTTTGTAGTTAAGCATGGGGAAAAAACAATAACAATGATATATTATTGGTTAACTTAGAAGACAGGATAAGCAATGATGCCAACCCAAAAATGTTTAGCTCCTTATCAAAGTTTCTGTTTGGTCAAATGTCTCCACACAGGTAACTATTCTCAGGAATGGACTGTGGCTACAAAACGTGGACCACACAAAACATAATCCTGGCCTAAATCAGCCATTTTATTTCTCGTGTTCTACAATGTTTAAAGGGCCTTTGTCGGTAATAGGGCCATATATATTCATTCCATATTTACTATATTGCACGTCTGGGTGTAGCCCTTTGCAAGAAGACTCCTGTCAGCACAACTCATGCATGTCACTGAGAGGAATCTATAACAGTAGTCCAGCCCCTTGCATTGGATACTGGGGGCTCTAAGAGTAGAGGAAACCCTATCAAGCATTTGAGTATGTTGGTACATCAGCAGCTGTGTTAAGGGGACTTACTGGACTTGCTGAAGCCAGAGATGCACTCCTCCAAAAACTCTAGTGTGAGGTGTGGCTCATTGGCAGCCAAAGTCTTGCTGATGGACACTATGAATAGGGTGTTATTTGCAGGGATGCAGAGGCCAGATGTCTCCAGCAGTTGTCCCTCTATCTTTAGGTTGAAGGTGCAGGTCAAAGCACACAACAGATTGTAAGCTGCTGATCTGTGTGGGGAATGAAAAGGGTTAGGGTTAGGTGAGGTTCATATATCTATCTATCTATCTATCTATATATATACATACAATGTAGAAGGTACTAAAAATATAGAAAACACTGAATGAGAAGGTGTCTCCAAACAAACGTGTGTATGTACATCATGACATGACACACACACACACACACACACACACACACACACACACACACACACACACACACACACACACACACACACACGCTCTGCATAATATTGCTCTGCAAGGGCATAAAATTCCAGCCTGAGCCTGTCATTTATCACTTTGATGTGCATAAACATGAGAATCCTTCTTATCGCTGCACTGTCAAAGAAAATATGGTATCTGCCGGGTAACATTTCCCCCCATTGAAGTCACTCACTCATTGCTTGTGTACTTATTAGTTAGAATTAAATTTTCAAATACAGAAAGCAAGAGCGAGCAAGAGATGTTGGGTGACAGATGACTCATGAGAGTTCTGCTTGTTTTGTTTTTACTCTGTTATGTGGCAAGTTGTTTCAGACGACTGTAACCCTTAATTTTTCACAGTACTAGGTAAGGTGAACATCTCTACCTAATGAACGTACTATAGCGTAGGAGAACTTAACCTGCAAAACTTACCTGAGGCTGGGGTCAGAACTACCGAGGTTGAGCAAAGCAATATTCAGAAGAGTGCCAGGAACATCTTTTGGTCGGATCTTGGTGTGCTGGGGGATGGAGTCAGGCTGAGATAACTCCCAGCGTGTCCGGATATGGATGATGGACTGGACGATGGCGTCACACTCCTGGTGCATAAATGTAAGCGGTGTGCCCTGGTTTGCCATTGTGAGGGTGAACTGGCTTTCATCTACCAGGCAAATCTCTTCAATCTCTGAAGCGTAGTAGACGTCGTTTAGGAAGACAGGCTGGCCAAGAACACGAGTTCGCTCAGCTGAGGTCACCTGCACTGCTGTGGAGCCAACCTAATAGGCAGGAAAATATTTCAGAATAGCCAAGGCTAATATGAATGCTTCTTAAAGTCCAAGCAGTCTGGGGTTTTTAATTATAGAAATTATGGGGGAACCTTACCTTTATTGAGACCTTGGTGTCTTTATGGGCCAACTTGAGGGCATTGTGGAACACTTTAAGGTCTTCCTCCAGGGTCAAAGTGGCCGCAGGAAGCTTCTGTTGGTCAGGTTCAATGTAGTCGGCCAGCTTAGCAGGAGAGTCAATGAACTGAAGTCGCTTGCTGCCCTTCAAGCCAGTCAGAAGCCGCTCATGGTACTTGGTGTACTCTCTCACCCAAGTGTTGCAGTTGTAGACATAGACAGCCGCTACATTTTCATAGGCAAAGCCAGGAAAGACCACAAACCACTTGGACAGAAAGTCAGTCTTGAAGCGATTACTGGGTCCTACATGTGTTAAGTCCACCACAATCTCGTAAGGCTTGGCATAGTAGGGCTTCAAGGTGAGGAGTACATGGTAGATTAGCAGGTCTCCGTTTATTTGTCCAGTTTTGAATCTAAAGAAAGGGAAATCAAAATGATTTAAGGTCACAGTAATGATATGTTTGTGCTTGCCCACTTTGTTTCAGTGCACACAAATGTGAAAATAAAAAGAACGTTTCATCAGAAACTTATTTTCTGTCCCTCTATTCTGGTAATACCTATGGTAGCAAAAACAGAGTACCTGAACTAACCAGACCAGATAAAGACCAAGGGATCAGGCCAGGAAGTGAATTCACAGCTTCTCAAGACTACGTCGGCAGAAAGTGTTTCAATCTACCCCTCAACAAAGTCCTCCACAAGAGACTACTCGTAAGTACTATTTGTAAGTATTGTCCATTCAAAATCATGCAGCCTCATTCTTTCAATCATTTCACATCTTATATAATATGCTAATGCACAAGACTATAGTTTAAAGTTCCAAATCAAAAATTCTTTGTAATGTCATAACTTGGTTGCCTCATTTAGGCTACAAGTACTTTTTGTTGCAGATAATTTTTTTCTCTCAAATTCAGAGCACTATGGAAGGCACTGGAGCATCTCTCTGGCTGGTTCTCCTGCTCAACCACTTAGCCTTCTGTACTACTGATAAAGACCAAGACCTTTCACCCATGCAGGGGTTTTCATTAAAAGCAGACAATTTAAGTTCAGTCCCTTCTATGGAGCCAAACCTTACAACAACAAATAACCACGCAAACTCTACAGTCAACAATGGTATTAGACTCGACTGCTTTATTGACACTGAGATAGGTCTGATTGCTTTAAGTTCAGCAGGGGGGCTGATTTTGTGCCTACTGGTTGCTATCGCGGTATTAGCATGCCAGATCAGACACATTCAGCGCCAGGTTTATGTTCCACGCAGTTCCCGCTCCAACATGTGTCTGGTGAGGAGTTCAGGCGACTGGGACACTGACCAGCCTGAGGTTGGAGGACTTGTTGGGCTTTGTGACATCAGTGTCATGCTGGAGGAAGTGAAAGCAGACAGCAAGATGGAGGAAAAGCAACAGGCTGACATACAAGAGGCAGAAGAGATGGCTGGGGCAGAACATGAGGAAGGGGCTTTGGCAATTGCTTTGGATCCCAAGGAGAAGGACAGTCGTATGCAGAGCTCCAGCTCACGGGACTCCTGCCAGGAGGTTCCCAGGGATCTAGAGAACATGCCTCTAGTTGTGTGAGGTGGTCACCAAACCTTGGTAACCTCCACCCCCAGGTACTTCTTTGGGATGACCACAAACACCCAGATCAGCTGGTGTGTGGCCATTTCATGAGACATGTTTCTTTCCAGTTTATCTTTCCTTGTGCAATTAAAATAAAACCTCAGTAAAATAGGGCTGCCTGTTTTAAATTTTTACAATACAATTCCTTAATTCAGGGCTAATATCTGAAATGTGTTTTCTGACCTTGAAATTTGAGAGAAATTACCTTCTTGTTGTGAGAAAATTGTATTTTCAAGAGAAGGAAATGTTCTCAGGGGTTAAGTGTTTGAACTCAACAGCTGTACAAGTAAAACAGGCTAAATTTACAACATGTCATCTACATGTGTCCAAAATTGTGCACAATTCCATAGCCATTTAGACATACATAAATAATTTGAGAATTAAAAAAAAAAAACTTAGTTGGAACAATGAACACGTCTGTTTTTTTCTGTGATGACAACCCTTACTGCTTAACAAAGCTCAGATGTCTTCTTGGCCAACCTCATGTCAGACCGACAACAGTCTATTCTAAAAAAGAGTGAGGGGTACATTTTTATTTTTCAAAAGTTTAACTTTTAATCTTCTAACACGGTATGCTATATTTATTATGCACTTTTTAAACAAACTGGGTGTGGATTGTGAGACTGCCTGATTTGGCGCACTAAAAAGAAGGCCAACAACTAAATACATGTTTCAAGTAAGCAAAATATCAACCTCCAGTCTAAGCTACTACCAAACCTGCGTTGGAATGATGACGATCGTGCTTGCTCCATCAACATGTGCATGCTTTAGTGAGTTGCGTTGTCCATCTATCATCTATACTGCAGAATTTCCAATGTAACTCTGATTTCATGATTCTTGTGTAAGGGAGCCTGTTCATATGACATGTAATAAATGAATGGATTCTTGCAGTGTCTGTGTTTAGAATCAGTATCTAGAATTCTGACCAGTTTCCTTTAGAGAGTAGCTAGGATCAATGGATCATAGCTTTAAAAATGATGAGTGAGAGTCATTTTTAGCTGTATCGTTCAGGGTTGGAGGCAGTAGTTTTGCAAGCCTCATCACAACACTCACAATGAGATATTTGCTGACAACTACTTATTTATTCCAAAGTGAGCTGATCTGATATGATCCCAATTAAAATTAGCTGTAACTAAATCAACATTTTCCCAGTGATGGCATATCCATTATTCATTAAGTAGCATATATTATTCCAGTATGAAATGTAGTTGGCAACAAGTTGATGGGCAACTCAGAACACAGCACAACACAACTGCTATAGATGTTTGATAGAATCATAACTTCTCTCTAGGAGTTTTTGAAATTTTCATACATCAAATCGGTCGTTGAGGACCAAATGTGTAAATACCTCTGCTTCCACAGTGAACAGTGGTTGAGTAGGCGGTCCTTCAGTGTGGCCAGGAGGGGCTTCTTAAATATGGCAAAAATCCTAATCATGATCATTTTAACTGACACTGAAATGCAATTATGCCTTTTTTTCCCCCAAAGAACATCATGTACGTTAATGTCAGACTGAATAGGGACAGGAAACTATTGCAGCACCACAATTTTAACTGAAATTCAAATAATCGCTGTGCCTGAATGTATGGTTTAATTTACTTCTGAATGTAGTGGATCTGATGAAATGAAATCCCAATTAATCCCCATTGGGCAGAGATTGGGACACAACTTTTGACTTGGCCTTAGATTGCACTGACGCTACACCATGCAGTGACTTGATTTGATTGAAGCCTTGACCTTAAAAGATTTGATACTTGACTCAGATCTGAGGTTTGGGACTCTTGTGCAGTCTCTTTTTCTTCTTTTGAGCAATAAATAATAATAATAATAGAAATACATTTAATCTCAAGCTGAAACTTGTTTCCTTCTCAATGTCAATGCATTATTATCCATTTGAGATCTGCTCCCATAGACACGACAGTTAAACTGTGTGTGCTAGTGCAGGGGTTACCAACCAACAGGGCTCACTTTGTTATCGGGTCTTTGACTGTGTAGAGCTAGGCCTCAAAAACACATGTAAAACTGGCTGCCATGCACTCTGAAGTCATGCCACTTATTGTGTCATTAATGGTGAACTGCTTGCTAGCAAAAGCTTGTCACTGGAGCTCAACCAGGTAATAACTAGGTCACACCCACTCAGAGTCTTAACAGCAGCAACTCTTCACCAGATTAGAATAGAAGACGCCTCTTGGATTAGAGGCAAAATGTCCTCAAGAAAACTGGAACAGTTCAGCTGCCTGTGACACAGCACTGGAGAGACAAGTTATTAACTTAAAAGGAATTTTTTGTTTTTTCATATTGCATCAGTGTTGCTACTTGATGCGTGCTACCGCCATAAGAGACTTGATACTTGACGACCACTCCCCCCCTCACACACACAAACACACACTCACAAAGGTCTTTGTGAAGCTAGATTTTGCTGTGAAACATGAACTACTATGTTTAGCATCATTTTGTCATCCGTTTCACAATTCACTTCCTGCCAGTGAAACAAGAATCAGCCTTGAGCTTTCAACACAGGAGCCCCAGATGTTCCTCATTTCGATCAAAGGACATCTTGCCATACGACCAACATGAAATATATCCCACAACCTCACAACATTTAAAACCTCCTTTAGGGACAACGTTAACCAGCTGCAGAGGATTTCTATGTACAGTAATCGGTAAGTACATTTTTAATCATTTGTAAGAAAGTATTTGGTTCATTCAATATGTTTGGGGGTTTTGATGCAAGAGCCAAACATGAGAAACTGTGTACATATCGAAGTGTGCTCAAAATCTAAATAAATAAATAAATAAATAAAAGACAATTTTGATGGACTAAAACAGTCCAATCACTAGGACTACATGTATTTTGTGAGATTGTATTTTCTTGATCAAACTTTTTCTGATGAAATATTAAGTTTTTCAGACAAAAATTGTTGACTGCAGCCCATTAAAGTATCCCAACTCAGACCCATGAAACAATGTCCATTTAGAGAGGCATTTTGAGGAGACGATGTGACGTGCCGTGTTCCATTTTCTATGAAAGCTCCTATTTGCTCCATCTATCTTAAGCACATATGCAGATTCTAAGTTATGCAGCTGTGACAGAATAACATTCTTTGTTGTTATAGCTACAAATGCTCTGCTAAGTGCTACAGGACAGAAGAAAACAATGGACCTCAACTTCATGAGCCTCATTTCGATTTGCATGCTGCCACTGACAACAAGCAGAGCAGTGACATCCTGTAATAATGTCACTTTCTTTGAAGTGATAAGAGGTGAGAATGCAGGAAAACAGCAGAGCATTACACCAACATACACAGTCACTATGAGTGTGACAGAGGATAAAACGAAGAAACCAAGGTTTACAACTTCAATGCCTTCAAAGAAGTCAGAGAGTCATAAAGCAGCAACCAATTTCCTTCTTTCTTGGATGAGTAGTTCAACAACCAGAGACAAGAAATTTGTCGTCACAACGTCATCTACAATGATTGGAATGGAAGCCACTGGACCAACCACAACTGCAACTGCACTTCGGACACAAAGCGGCCCCACCCAAGGCCAGGATAGAAGGACCTCCCTAGTCACCAGTAATAACATGCCGTATCTGTCTACACATGTGTCAGTGACTACAAGTCTCAGCTCTACGATAGCAACATTTCCCAAACCCGTTGAAGATGAGTCTACAAAAGCCAGAATAACAACTGGTGATGTCACACAGTCCACAGGTTTATATAAATTCTCAGTGTCCACTACAGACACTCCACTCACCCTGATCACCACGGCAACGCAAAGAAAAGATCCTCCACAAACAAAGCACAAGAATGTAACAAACCATAGCAAAGTAGTGGCAGGCCTAATAGGTGGAGCCCTGGTGTTAATGATGGTTGGATTCCTGGTTATCTACATAAAAAAACGGAAGCTGAAAGAGCAGCAAATAACGACTGGTGCCTGGGCCGGCCCATCCCCGTTCCTAGAAGGAGGAGCTGACAAAGGCCAGGTGACACTGAAGTTTGCTAACAGAATCTCACTCTCGAGCTTCCTGCCTCAGGGACTGTCAAAAAGGCTGTCCTTGCTTCAAGAAACAGAGGAAGAGTTGACAGACATGACACCAACTATTACCTTTGGAGGTAAAAATCATGGGGGTACAAGTGAACAAGAGTTAGATGAAAATGAAGTACGAGAAAGTAACTGTAATGCTGCAGCCTGTCCAGAGGTGAAAAGCATGGCTGATGCCACAGAGACAATTGAAAACTTGTCCTGTTCAGAAACTTGCAACCCAATCTCCACAAATGATAGTTACACTCAATTGGGAGCTGTGGGAAACACTTTGGGCACACAGCAGTGAAATGAATACCAAACCCCAATAATGTAGGCAATTGGCCCCAATAGGCTCGACTGCTACTGATATCCAAGGCAGGGGTGACTGAGAGCACACTAATGTGATGAACTTGGTCGACCCTGAAGCCCAAAACATAGAGGGTCATCCTCCAATGGACAACATGAGCATGGAGCATTACAGCATTACAGTCGATGATTGTATAAATTGGAGCACATTTATATTAAAAATAAAAGAATATCCATAGAAAGGCATGCACAGCAGGGGATTAAACCAGCAACCCTTTAATTTCTCGTCAACTATAGTAGGTTCAGCTAAAATAATACAAATCAGAAATACAAATGCTTTCACTGTTTTCTAAATCTAAGCATTGATCGGAATTAATAGATACTGGCCATAGGGCAGTAAACGGGAGTGTGAATGGGGGCTATGAGATAAGAGATTTTCAGAAGGTACTGCAGTTTTAAAAACAAAGAGATATATATACACACATACATATACATATACACATATATACATACATTATATATACATATATAAACACATACACATATATATGTGTATATATATACACACACAAAGTGTTTTGAGTGTCATTAGTGTGTCAATGTCAATTTGTGTAAAATTATTTTATCTTCGTATGAAGTATCATGCATACCACTAAGTTAGTTCTGCATTAACTCATTTGTTTTCTGCATAAGCATTTTTTATGTTTTTTTTCCTTTTTTAAGCAAGAATGTGGAGACTTGGGTCATTTTTCCTGAGTTATTATAAAAACCTTTCGCTAAATGCTTGCAACCTATGACAAACACTTGGCCCTCTGCCAATTAAAAGTGGAAAATGCCAGCTAGTTCAAGCAAGCATGCCCTCAATAAATCTTTTGAAGTGCCTCAAGTAATACTCTTGGGATGCTTAAGCTCAAACTGCCCTTTGTTTCTTTGGCAAGTGTCCATGTTGAAAGAGTGAACACTGCACAGTTTAGCATTATGGAGCATTTTTCCGTCCTCTCTGAAATGTTGTAATTAAACGTTTGTGCTTTCACCAACTACTCAAATTACTGCTTGCATCAATGTCAGTCTAGAACCCATGAGAAATGGAGTGAAGGAACTGATAACAATGTATTAAGTGTGCTCTATTTGTTCCAGAGTTATATTCCTGAATCATGAAAATAAGTGTTTTATAGAAAACAATGGTGCCACAGTGAATATGACCTTTAGAATAAACAATATTATCCCTTACTCCTTTTATCACATAAATAAAAATTCTGGTATAATTGGAGGTGAGTTCTTGACTTATGATGACACCCCCCCCCCCCACACACACAAAGAACCCAGTTCATCTGACAGTCCAAGTAAATGTTTCTACCTTATTTAAAGAAGTGTACTCAAAGGTCACATTCTACAAGGCCATAAAGGAAACAGATGCATCAAAAAACCTACAGTCTAACTCCAAAACAAAAGAAGCAAAAATTAGGGATTATTCTTAATCATTTGTTTCTTTTATTTGGTTAATGGTTTTGACTGTAAAATGTCCCCAGGTTCCCAGGTGTCATGGATGACATCTTCAAAACTAATGGTTTTCTCTATAAACAGCAGTGCAAAACTTAGATGACAGAACACAGAAAAGCAGTAAAACCTTACATTTTAGGGTTCTGGAATTAGCAAATTTTATATTTTTGGTGATAAAATAGTGATAATTGAGTCATCATAAAGATTAAAGTTTCATGCTCAGACAACTGACAATTCGAACACTGTGAGGCAGAACTGACAACGGCTGTGTGTAGATTCACAGTGGTAAACTGAACATTACCTGATTTTTGGAGTTACCAGATTATTTGGGTGACCATCTAAACATACTGCACTATTTCATTACACCTCATTATGGTACAATAATGCCCAGCAATGTGGATATAAAAGTCTCACAAAAGTAAAATTCAATAAAAACATGCAGCTATTGTGATAGTGTAATGGGCTCAGAGCGCTACCAAAACTCGGGGAACCTACAACCAAATTGTCCCTGAATGCATCCTGTGTTTACACTCAGAAAACTGTGGTCACGTTGAGGAAGTTTGCAAGTGTGTGTAAAAAAAAAAAAAGATCATATATATATATATATATATATATATATATATATATATATATATAAGCATATAAAGTGACACACCTGAATGCTGAAGCTAGACACTTCTGTATTTTACATATTGCATTTCAAATCTTCTTAATATGTACCATATCGTATGCAGTCAATAAAATGACTTGCGGACAAATGTGCTACTTTTGTGTACTAGTAGAGCTGTGGGCAGCACTATAATTAAACAAAAACAAGTGGCTTAGGGACTGTGAGCCATCCTGACACATCTTACTCAACATTTTCCACTTCCACTTTAAATGGGCTCATATACCACAGGAAAGACAATAAAACACACAGCGTTGCTTGAAACTTGACTGCATAAGATGAACAAGTATGGCAGAGAAAAGTAGCAAGGGGGTAGCTACAGAAGAAGGAGAACCTCTTCCAACAACCTCTTTCTGTTTGTTAGCAGGACAGCAAAGATGCAGTAGATAAAGGGAAAGTGTTTTGTATCAGCATTTTTCCATGAACCACTAAGCTTATTTGAAAGTGACTTGATGGAGATTGAAAATGACTTAAGGTGGCACGGTGGTGCAGTGGTCAGCACTGTCAGCTCACAGCAAGAAGGTTCAAGGTTTGAGTCCCAGCTCGGGCACGGGATCTTTCTGTGTGGAGTCTCCATGTTCTCCCTGTTCCTGTGTGGGTTCTCTCTGGTACTCCGGCTTCCTCCCACAGTCCAAAGACATGCAATTGGGGACGAGGCTGATTGATACTCTAAATTGACCGCAGGTATGAATGTGAGTGTGAATGATTGTTTGTCTCTATGTGTTGGTCCTGTGATGGACTGGTGACCTGTCCAGGGTGAACCCTGCCTCTCACCTGTAGATGCTGGGATAGGCTCCAGCCCCCCGCGACCCTCAACAGGAAAAAGCAGAAGGAAATAGATGTATGGATGGAAAATGTCTTAAAATGTTATATTATCACAAAAGGAATCTGGAAAATTCTCAAGCCTTAAGATATCTATTTTTGGTTGTCTTTAACTTTATTCTGAATAAGCACACAATTGAAAGTGTTAAAAGTACCAATTTGGAAGCCAATTGTCAGTTTGGTTGCCAGGCACTGCTGGAAACTAAGTGGATATGAGCAGATTGCGAGCTAAAAAGAGTTTTTGAGCAATAAATAAATAAATTAATTAAAAAAAAATTTAAAAAATGGGGCAATCCCCCCCCCCATTATAATTAAAACCAGAAGTTGTATTTGTTGCACAACCTGCATAACTTCCGATCTATTTCAACTGACATCACACACTACCAGCTTAAAGTTTGGACACATCTACTCATTCAATTTTTCTTTATTTTCATGATGATTGACATTGTAAATACTCACTGAAGGCATCTGAACTATGAAGGAACACAAATGGAATTATGTAGTAAACAAAAAGTGTGAAATAACGCAAAACATGTTTTATATTTTAGATTCTTCAAATTGGCAACTCTTTGCTTTGATTACTGCTTTGCATTCTCTCCATGAGCTTCATGAGGTAGTCACCTAAAATGGTTTTCCAACAGTCTTGAGGGAATTCCAAGAGATGCTGAGCACTTGTTGGCCCTTTTGCCTTCACTCTGCAGTCCATCTCATCCCAAAACATTTGGGTTTAGGTGCCTGTGGAGGCCAGGTCATCTGCTGCAGCACTCCATCACTCTCCCTCTTGGTCAAATAGCCCTTACACACCCTGGTGGTGTGTTTGGGGTCATTGTCCTGTTGAACAATAAATGATGGTCCAACTAAACGCAAACCGAATGGGATGGCATGTCGCTGCAGGATGCTGTGGTAGCCATGCTGGTTCAGTGTGACTTCAGTTTTGAAGAAATCCCCCACAGTGTCACCAGAAAAGCCCCCCCACACCATCAGACCTCCTCCTCCATGCTTCACAGTGGGAACCATGCATGTAGAGACCTTCTGTTCACCTTTTCTGCGTTGCACAAAGACATGGCGGGTGGAACCAATCAGCACCGATTTCCACTGCTCTGATGTCCATTCCTTGTGTTTCTTGGCCCAAACAAATCTCTACTGCTTGTTGCTTTTCCTTAGTGGTGGTTTCTTAGCAGCTATTTGACCATTAAGTCCTGATTGGTACAGTCTCCTCTGAACAGTTGATGTAGAGATGTGTCTGCTTCTAGAACTCTGTGTGGCATTGATCTGGGCTCCTATCTGAGGTGCTATTAATTTGTTAATTTGCGAATTCTGAGGCTGGTGACTCAGATGAACTTATCCTCAGCAGCAGAGATGACCTTTGGTCTTCCTTTCCTGGGGCAGTCCTCATGTTAGCCAGTTTTGGAGACTGCACTTGGGGACACATTCAAAGTTTTTGCAATGTTACAGACTGACTGACCTTCATTTCTTAAAGTAATGATGGACTGCTGAATACTGAACAGTTGTCAAATAGGGCTGTCAGCTGTGTACCAACCTGACTTCTGCACAAGACAACTGATGGTCCCAACCCCATTAAGAAGGCTTACTTAATTCCATATATTTTGCTTCATATACATAATGTAGAAAGCAGTAAAAATAAAGAAAAAACACTGAATGAGAAGATCTATCCAAACTTTTGACTGGTAACATATCATGATATTATCACATAGATTTACAAAGAAAAGACCAAAACATTCATTATACAATCAATAAATAAATGATGCATTGAACATGATGCGGTTCATTTTTTATTAAGAACCCAGTCATGAAGCAGCAGTATAATGAAGGTTCTCTCTCCAAAAGTAATGCCATCCATATCCTCCAGGAGGACCATGTGGAAGAATCCTTAAATATATTTCAGGTCAGATAAATACTATCCCTGAATGGGTTTTCCGTTACCTTGGGCCTCCAAATTGTCTTATAAATCACCCCAGTTTACTCCTTTTCATGAAGAAGCAGCAGTTCTACTCTGGACAACTTTGGAACCTCTAAGCTATGAAGAGCCTTTAGCACCAACAGCCAGGACATATCTGGGCCCAAATTTTCCTCTTCCATTTACCAGTAATAGTTTTCTGTCCGATTAGGAACCTGAGATGTGTGACTAATGTTGGAGTTGAGAAAGAATGGCTGTCTTCAGACTTGGCATTAGTAGTTATCCCAACTATCTCATCACCAGGGGACAGCTCTTACCTTTTCAAATTATACATTATAAAGCCTCTCCATGTGTTTCCAGTGACCACTTGTGAACTTTTGCTCTCCACATGGATTGTTGCTGAAAATGACAAACTCTCAGAAGTGACAGGTCAATGCAACCCAGGTTAAAAACAGATAGCAAAAGGTTTTTGGTTTATGCCCTTCAGTGCTACATCACTCAAAAAAGTGCATTTTTCTTTTGGAGTACTCACAAGTAGTTGCCTTGAGCTGAGAAATATGTTTTTCTCTCCTGCAATACTTCTTTCTAACTAGAATGCAGAAACAGCCAGCCACATTAACATAGCTAGAACCTAATGGGGTCAACTAAGAGGTCTTAAAAAGGTGTGCTGTATATCAATATGAAAAATTAAGAACTACTGTCTCAGCAGCTGGTATACTTTTACTGTCTGTGTGCTTGTAATGGAGGGAGAGAGACAGCGCTGCTACTGAGAGGCATGCAGAGCCATATAGCAAGATTCTTGTCAGCACGCACACACATCCCAGCTCCTGCTTGCCTCATCAGCAGCAGAGTGGGCAGGCTTGCTGCTGCAATTCTTTCTATATTTCATTCTCCTAACCTGGAACTCCAGCTGCAGCGGGAGCCTGCAGAGCGCTGAGCAGGATGAGGGTCTGCACTAGCAAGCAGAATGTATAATCCCACACCACAACCTTCACAACTGCCTGAAAAAAAGAGCTCGAGACCACTGCCTTTCAACAAAAGAGAGACTAAAGAACAAGGGCAAAAATAGAGCTGGAGGAGGAGACGACATGTCTGACAGACACTAGAAAGGATGAGGTGAGTGATTCTGAATTTGAAAATGAGGAAAAATCATGACCATAGACATCTAACAGCTCGGTTACCATGTAGATTTATCTTTTTAACATTCATCTGAAAATGTAGCACTACCGCTAAGAAATGTGTAAAATATTTCTCTCTTCAAGGTATTTGCATGTCACACTGTCCTGGCTTTACAAACACAGACACTTTTCATCTTTAGACCAGCACTCTGCATTTGCTGTTAGACAAGTGAGTACATTGTCCTGAGTGAATTCAGTCTCACTGCAGCACTCTGAGCTGCCATAGAACTGACAAACCCTCAAGCCAATTGGAACTCAGGATGGCTAGCAACCTCATAAAATCCAAAAAGCAGAACACTAGGTTAAATGTCCCACTTCAGCACAGGACTGGTCTTCGGAGGAAGGTTAAAAATATAACATATATAATATATCATTGAGTGTATCCGTATTTGCACTTTCTGAATTATGATAGGGTAGCAGATCGAGCACTGCACAGTGAAGTAGCAAAATGCGAGCCCAATGCATTGGACTGAAATTGCAGTGATATGAATGATAAAAGTGTCATAAACCTCAGCCTTTTCAGTGTCCAATCACCTAAACATAACACACCTTGTAATCCTCTCTAAATCTCTTTTCCTCCTGTACCACACTCCAGAGCCCTGACCATGCCTCCCTGCACTGCCTCGGCACTCTGCCTGCCTCTTTTGCTGCTGTGTGGACTCCTGGGAGGTTGGGTTTGGTCCATCTGCCCTTCTGTGTGCTCCTGCAGCCAGGGACACCGCGTTGTGGACTGCTCTTCGCGAGGCTTGACCAAGTTGCCGTACAGCCTGCAGCATAACATCCGTTTCCTCAATCTGTCTTTTAATAGGTAGGCAGCTACAGCTCTGCTGTCTCATCTGATGACACACCTGCCTACAAAGCTCAAATATAACAATAGTACAAGGAGATGCAGCATGGAAATGTGAGTCTACAGCTCTTGCGGCTACACCATGTTGAACTTTATGCTTAGAAATATGGAGCTGCCCCAGATAATAAGTCAGAACCTCTTGAGATTAAATAGGTGATGTCACAATGAGAAGTTGTTCACGTACTGTGGGATATATAGCATGCATAAGCGGTTATGTTAAATACTATACTGTTGTGTCAGTTTGCAGGACATGAACAGCCAGCTCAGCCACTATGCCCACCTGCGTACTCTGGATGTGTCCTACAACCGGCTGGAAAGCCTGCCTCCTGCTTTGCCACGATCTCTTTGGGACATTCGGGCAGCAGGAAATCACCTACGCTCGTTAGACAAAAACGATACCGCTTATCACTGGAACCTAAGAGTATTGGATCTATCAGACAATGAGCTGGAGAGGGTAGTTTTCATCAACAACACCCTGCCAGGCCTCCAAGCTCTCAACCTCAGTCACAACAGGTTTTGGACGGTGCCCACAAATATGCCCCAACACCTGGAGATCATTGACTTATCACATAACTATCTTGTGCAGATCCTGCCCGGGTCCCTAGATCGACTGCCCAAGTTGGCTCAGTTCTACCTGCATGCAAATCGCTTTTCTTGGTTGTATGAGGGGATCTTTGATAAACTTACGGGATTGGCAGTGATGACTCTTGGGGATAACCCCTGGGCTTGTGAGGAAGAAGAAAACATAACAAGGCTCCTGAGGTGGGCTGAGCAGACCACTGCAATAATCATAGGCTGCCCTTGTTACACAAGACCCATTTGTGGTGAAGCCCATCTGGCAACACCAGGGAGAAAGAGGCACTCGGGGCTCTTCACAGAGCTGCCACTATGGGCTAACAGTGGAGCTACAGAACATGAGGCTGGAGCACCCACAAGAACTTCAGAAACCATGTCTAGTTCCCAGGCAAAATCTGTGCTTTTTGAAGCTGGAGTTTATCAGGACAGAAGACCTGTGAATGAATCTGTGGACCCCATGGTATTTGTCTGGACATCTTCCACTACTTTGGTCACTGTCTCTACACATACAAGCACAACTGTTCGCCCCTGGTCGTCCACAAAGAAGCCAAGAGTAGCTAACCCATGGAATAAAGGCCACAGACTCCTCTGTGAGACTCAAACAGTCACACTGACCATTTTAGCCATGATGACACTAATCATGTCCTTCTGAAACCACATGACTGAATACTCAATGTACTGCTTATTAGATTATTTTGGACAGTGAATGTAAACAACTTTATTTTCATGTCCATGGTGAAAACTGCTGTGACTGTTATTGCCTTCTGTCACTATGAAGTCTATCGTCTTCTTTCAACCCACCTGAACATAACCAACATCAAATGTAGATGATGTCCTTTAAATTACGACATACACTGCTGAAGTGTATGAGCTTACTAGACAGAAAACAAACAATAAATGTCCTAATACGACTGGCATATTAATGCTTAACTCTCAATACAATGCTCGCACATGGATGCTCTGCTCTGCTCCATTTCTTTAGGTGATTAGTAATATTAGATGGAAATTTACTTTTTACATCATTACTCTCCTTTTTTATTAACAGTGATTCAAATGTCATGATGGACTCCTAAATACATCCACAAAAAAGAATTTGGACTCCTGTTTGAGATATTCCAGTATCATCTTCCGATTCTTCCATCAAATTTTGCGCAAACATACTATGTGTTGTTGAGAGAAAAGGTGAGACGGAGGCCATGGAAACAGATCTATTCATACTATCAACCTGAGCATCAAATTCCTGATAACCTCTGCGCTTGACGTAAATAAAGACCACTCCCACTATTTGACGAAATATGGCAGTATTGCATTTTCAAGTTATACGTTGGTACATCTGTCTTCTTGACAGTTATTTCATCACTTCTCTTATTTCTATTACAGTTAGGTTGACGGGAAAGAAAGTTAATTTGGGAAATTGTGAGTGCTCACTTCCCTACTTATCTTGTGGTTTAGGGTGGACAAAAAGGAGGAAAAAAAGTACAATATTTTGATAAGAATGTGACTTTGAATATTTGTCCCTACCATGGGAAGATGAATAACTGGGACTTTCCCTC
The DNA here is from genome assembly GCF_037954235.1 of Aulostomus chinensis. Taxonomy (NCBI): domain Eukaryota; kingdom Metazoa; phylum Chordata; class Actinopteri; order Syngnathiformes; family Aulostomidae; genus Aulostomus; species Aulostomus chinensis. The sequence continues at coordinate 14,258,242 of NC_141329.1, read as the reverse complement.
TTAACAAAGAAATGGAACTGAAAGTCAACGATGAATGGTGCATTCTAGATCCACTCCAAATCATATCCGTCAAGATCAAGATCTCTACCAAGTTCCTCCCTTAATCAGCAACCATCACAAATGTGATAGTGAACCTGAACTGTAAAATAGGCCCTACAGTTGCCTAAAAAAAAACAACTTTGCGACAATATGTATAATAAATGGGAAAAAAAACATACCAATCTGTGTCTGATTTACTGACTGAATTGAAAACAGAGACTACTTTCCTCAAATGTGGTGGACAGTGGTGGTACAGTGGTAGCAAAGTCACCTCATAGCTAGAACATTTTGGGGCCTTTCTGTGTGGAGTTTGCATGTTCTTCCCATGCCTGTGTGTGTTCTCTATAGGCACTCCAGCTTCCTCCAACACACCAAGAACATGTTAGTTAGCTTAATTGGCCAGTCTAAATTGACCGCAGGTGACTGGTTGTCTGTGAGCTCTGTATATGGCCTGGCAATGACAGCTGGGATGGGCATAAGGGGCCTCCCAGTTAGAAAAGTGAGCAACCACTGATTGTGCACTCAGTTACCCATTGCAAAACTAAAAGAAATGCAATAATGTTGCAAGAACAGGATTTCATCAAAATACTTGAAAATGCAGGAAAAGACATCCACGAGGACAACAGCCCCCTTCTATTACATGGAACGCCACAACTGAAATGATCTCACTTGTCTCAGTATATTTACAGAAGTATTAAAAATAGTTTAGATTTCTTTTGTCATAATGGTCAATGGGATACTTCCTGATGATCCGATAACTATTAAGTTCGTATTTTTCTTTTCTGCCATTCTCTATGGTCACTTTTATACAATATTTTAATCTACCAAATTCCCAAAAAGCCATTCTTCAGTAGATATTTTGGAGTTGCTGCCATAAGGCAACAGGATGAGTATGACAGGAACTGAAACATAAGCGTGAGCAATATCTCCACCCGCTACGGCAAAGCTGCTGATCCGCACTGCTAAAAATCTGATCTCATAACTGCAATATCCTCTAACAAGATCATCACACACATAACAGAATGGCAACAGCTGTGCTGCAATTTTGAATATATTTACATGTTGAATAATCTCAGAGTTAGAGGCAAACGTCTGTCAACTGTGATAAAGAAGGAATACTTAGTACTGCACCTCACTTGACACAGGAGATGCAGTGTGTCCTTGGCAGGTGGGGCAGTGGGCTACAGATGACTGACTGCCATGTTATGTTGATAAGGTTTGTCCAAAAGCTGGCAGGCAGTGTTGTTTCGAATGACTGGAGTAAGGAGTTCCACTCTGTAGCAGCTAATGTTTGCATGACCCTGCTGAGAGATGTGTACTCAGAGAGCTCCGCTAACATTATTTCAGAATGATCTAGCACTGGCCCATGCTATACCTCTATAATGTTCAGTAAAATTGGCAGTGGTTTTGACTAACCCTCGTTAAAGTCAGACAAAAAAATACCACCAATCACATAACCTCCTTGATGGAGGTAGAAACATTAATTGACACTGAATTTGTTTGGTGATTATTGCTACCTGACAAGTGTGCCAACATATCCGAAATTTTACATAATGCACCGTGTTTCAACACAGGGTTTAACAGCTCATCACACTTGTGCAGTTGGCAATAGAAAATCAAACAGACAGAAAGGACACCCACATGGACAAAAAGCTTAAATATACCTGAAAATGTCATGTAATAGCTTAGTTGGCATGCTGTTGATATCTGGTGAAAGCGCCACTTCCATGACAACTAGGTACATTCCATATTGAATGGAATGTAGACAGATATGAAAAACACAACTTCATTAAAGTTGTTTTATTTCCAAAGTCAAGGCTGAGCATTCATGCCTGTAAGTTCAGCTGTTATGTGTTGACTGGCTCGTCTGCATAACCAACTTTAGGTGGACACTCAAATCTTACCTGCGGGCCACATAGTAGAAAACTGGGTTGCCAGTCTTGGAGGTCCCTGCCTGGTAGAAGATGTTGAGGGTCTTTAAGGCTTTGAACTCTTCCTTCTCATGTACCTGGTGTCTACGGGACACATAAGAGCCACAGTCACCTGACAGGGTTTATGACTTCTATCAAACACAATAAAAGGTTTTATTTACAGTAAATAAATATGCAGGATGAAGTACAGGTCATGTTTCAATTCTCAAACCAGCAAATTTCTGTACAACAGTAAAATATAAACCGAAACTGCATTCCAAATTAAAATCAGCACCAAACTATAGTTTTAACAGTTATATGTTATCATGGCTAGAAGCAGGAAAAAATCCTGCGCCTGAAATTTATTTTTTTATTTTCTCATACCAATTGTTTAATGCATTCTCCAGGATTAAATTCTCTCCCTTGTGGTCTGTATGTTTCTCCCCACCTAACCTGGTGTGAGTTTGAGGTAGCCATTTTCGATTCAACTCGATTCAGTATTCCCTTAGGTTTGGTACTGCCAGATGTCCACGTTCTTTGTCAGTTTGAAGTGTTTTATACTGATCTTGCTCCAGCCCATATAAACCTTGATAATTGTTTGTTCCACGTTGAAAACTGTGCATCTGGGATTCTGACAGGTAAAGACAGAAAACAGTACAACAACCTTCCTTGGCAGCATGTTCATTTTCCCTGCCTCAATCCTTGAACTAAAGTCTAACCCCAGTGTGGACCATTTTTTAACATCTTCTTGTATATTTTTGTTTATTATTTTGTAGTTTGTTTCATATATTTTATCAAGTTTTGGACTAATCAACACTCCCAACATTTTTATGGATTTTGCCTCCCAATTCACTTTATATTTCAGCCAAACCTCTTTACTTGGTGAGTAATTAAAAGAGTATTTGTGTCTCAGCTATATATTTAATTTAGAACCTGACTTTTGACCATAGCCATTTAAAGTCTCCATGAGTTTAAGGAGTGTTAGGTCAGGATTCTGGAGATAGATAATAATATCATCCCCAAAGAATCCTATTACATGGTCCTCCTTTGTTATGTTTATTCATCTCAACTCTTTATTTTGTCTGATACTCTGTGCCAGGGGCTCTGTGAATATTGCAAAAAGGGCGGGGCTGAAACAACAACCCTGGCAAGTGCGTCTGTATGGCTTAAAGCTGCCTGTCAGATGGCTGTTAATTTTAATTCTAGGAGTAGGGTCTCTATAAAGAGCCTGTATGCACCTGACAAATTGACTACTAAAGCCCAACCTCTCCAGCACTCGGTACAGAAAAGGCAAGCAGACCTCATTAAAAGGTCTTTTCTGCATCTAAACTAGCCAAAACCACAGTTGAGTAATGTTTCATGGTTTTTAATGATGAACTATGAATTAAATACAAAATCCGACATGTCTTAGTACATAGTTTTCAGACAGCTGTTTCTTGAACTTAGGGCAAGGCTGTGCGTGTTTCAATCGCTGGCATGGTTGTTGGAGACGGAGAACTTAGACAACGCATTTTTGTCTCTTGCGAGCTTCTTGCACAGACCCACAAGTGGCTGGGCCATTGTGAACAAGAGATCGTGTTCAGCTACAAATGCACACATTCGTATTTTCATTCTGCAAACACGGTCAGTCATACATATATTAGTGGCGGTACCTGTAGCTGTCACTCTCGGTAAGGTCATTGTGTGGGAGAGTGCACGGACTGAAGCTTTGACACCCGGGTCTGATGCATGACGAACCAAGACTTTCTTTCAACTGTTTCCATAAAGTAGTTTTCTGGAACATGGCATAGAAGAACAAGCACCTGGCTCCCTTAGTTTTTGCAACCAGCTACTGTAAGGCTTGCCGTCTGCTCCGCTCTCCTCTAGCCAAGGCCAGCACCACTTATTCTTCCCCCCAAACCCTAACCCTCGAGTTATCTCCAACTTGGATTCAGTTGGACTGAGGATGAGCTGAGATGCCAGTGTTTTGCATGTGGTGAAGTTCTCACAAGTGAATCCATGAAACCTTTGAACCAAACATAGACTAAATTTCCCTCTGGGATCAATTTATTTATTTGTGTGTGTGTGTGTGTGTGTATGTATCTATCTATCAAGACAACATACCATGAACTGAACATGTGCTACACCATGCTCAATAGCAAGTGATCTGGAGGGAAGGAATTATAGATTACAACAATGGTGATGAAGGAAAAGGTTATCCTGGTGGGGTTAAGTGTGAATTAAACCTGGAAGCCATCCTCATGAAGCTGCAGCACTTGGGCAACTGAAAATCTCTGAATTCTTCTGCTGTCCTGAGGATGAAGATACAATTCTTCTCGCCACTCATTTCTGCAGAATTATGAGCGCCAGAGCTGATGCACGTGATTCTATTTGATTTATTCACCTTACTCCGCCCGCCCTCTTTGAATCTCTGCTACTTCCATATTTTGTCTTTCAGTTTCCACGGAATAACAAATAACTTCTGATAATCATTAGATTGCTGTTTTTAATCTGTTTTATCTGTGCTACTGACTTCAAATAAAACAGGAAAAACACTGCAACAGTATTGACTCTACAATGGGAACATACAACCATTAAAATAAGAGGACTGGGCGGTATCATCCATCAGCAGTTTCAACATGGGAAGAAGATATGCAGAAGTGGTCAGTGATAACTTACGGTGACATCTTTAACTACTTTGTCCAGTGTTTAGGAGTTGATGGAGCGGCAATGACAAATTATAAATGTACTGAAGCGTAACAGTATTTACATAGCAGAAAGGTTGGTAACTTTCTGTTACACATATGACGCCTAATCAGTCAAATGACACTAACCACTCAGTGTTGGTGTTGCTGAGCAATCAGGAATCTGTCAAGACTACTGGCTGTTCCTGCATTGGAGTGCTCCTCATTTTTGAAAGGAGGGTGCAGGTTGTCTGTTGCTCCACAACATTCTATTCTCTCGACTTCATGTTCAAAACATTGTTGTTTCAACTGCTCTCCCTGCTTTACCCTGTTGTTATGGCATCCCCAAATGGAACATATGATGCTAGACATAGCAAGCTGATAAGCAACACTGCAACAATCTATGCAAAGCAGCAAATCTGCTGTGGATTGCTTCATAATATTATCTGAAAAAGACAATCTATCCAGTTAATTCAGAGAGCCTCAAATTGTGGACGATGTTCAAAGGACTCCAGATTCAAAAACTTTCACTTTACTCCAGTAACTGAATTCTTTTACAGAGCAACTTCTTCAACCAGCCCAAAAGGGCACATGTCACCCCGCTACTGGTTTCTCTTCACTGGCTTCCAGTGGCAGCCAGGATCAAATTCAAGGCACTTCTCTTGGCTTACAAAACAATCACAAGAACGTCTCCAGCCTACCTGGAATCCCTGATCCTGGTCTACTCTCCTTCTCGCCCACTACGCTCTGCATGCGAAAGACGCCTGGTGCTTCCAGCCCAGCGCTGCTCCAAATCTCTAGCCAGACTCTTCTCTTCTGTTGTTCCCAAATGGTGGAACGAACTACTGAACTCTGTGCGTTCTGCTGAGTCCCTTTCTACTTTTAAGAGACAATTGAAGACTCAATTGTTCAGAGAGCACCGAGGCACTGAACCTGACTCTTCTCCTCTTTGTCCTGTGGGGTAGAATAAGTCAGAGGGTCCAAGACCCAGCACTTAGTGATTATGTAGCACTAACTGTGTTGTGTGATTTGTATGTTTGTCAAAAAAAAAAAAGGGGGGGGGGGGGCGACACTTCTTCTGCCACTAGATGGCAGTACCTGTGACCAAATCACAACTGAAGCACTTTTGCGCTTCCTATGGACTTTTCCTTAATTAGGTCTAAATTCTTGCTTGTGTTGTACGTCGCTTTGGACAAAAGCGTCTGCTAAATGAAATTGTAGAATTGTAGCAAGTAAAGTGAAGAAGGATCATTATAAACAATAATAATTCCGCTATGATACGTAAGTTAGAGGACAAAATAATGCATTATGGCAGCGCCTGAGTTCCACATAAAAAAAGACGAATAAAGCCTGTACTGAGTGTTCATTGACTCAGTACCGAGTGTGTTCTGCTGTTAAAGATGAGTCCAACACAGGTTCCAGCTGTCTGCAAGGCTGCTGAAGTCAGACATTTCTACTTCACTCTGGATGAGATGAGATTACACTGCCCAGTTAAGTATTTTTATATATTGATGAAAAACATCATATTTTCAATGCAAATGACAGCTTTGCATGATTATTGTTTACTATCACAATGGCAATCCAATAAACCCTGAAGATATTTGATGAGGCAATTCAGTATGCCCAATTCAGTAGGGGTCACATCGCACAGTGATTGATGGTTGTACCCCAGATAAGCAGAACTGTGTCATACATTGAAGTAATCAATAGACTTATCAAATTGCAAAAAATTGCCAAGTGTATACCAGGCTTATGTTGAGTCATCAAACAGCTTTCCATGACAACGGTCAAATCAAAGTCTGCAGAGGAGGAAACTCAAGCAAATTTTGCAAAGGAGAGAATAAAACCTTTTGGGAATATTAGCAAGATTTTTTTAATCTGTCATATGCTCATCAAAGCCAATGGTAAGGACGTTGTTCAGGGGTAAAACACGAAACCCTACTCTGTATGTGTGCTGCAGGTGGAGACAGTAAAAAAGATATCTTCTTTACAAATGACCTATGTAAATTACAAACACAAGTGTTAGAATCTACTGTCATGGTTTGCTGTATTTGGAAATGCGTGTGCTTGAGAGACAATTTCAAAAAGACACACAACAGAAGAAGAGGAAAACCTACCTGGTCATGAACTCCTCAAACTTGGAACTGGTTAGATTGAGACTGGACCAGTGGGTGTCAGCTACAGGTTTGTGTTCAGGTGGCCCCAAATAGGCCAGCAGGGTCGCCATTTTGTCAAAAGGCCGCCTGCCTACAGCTTTGTGGTCTCTGGATATACAAATATGATTAATTAATTATGATATACCTCTTTAACACTATTCATTAGTGTCAGGAAGTCATGAATCAGACCTGTTGCTGGAGAGGTACTGGCCGATCCTCTCCTGGTTGTTCCACAGTAGCCGGTGGAGGGCAAGCACATTACCATCACTGATGAAGGATAGACTGTGGTTGACAGTGTCACTGGGTGGAGAGTCAGATGCAATGTCCAAGAAAAACCTGTGGTGGAGGAGAACAATAGTTCAATTAAACCACACCCTTAACACATCAGGGCAGGCCAGGCACTTCTCATAAAATACTATTTACATTCTATTGGCATAACTATGTAAACATTGCATAATGCATTCCATAACACTATATGATCATAGAAAAGTTGAACTGCTGTGTTAGCTGAGCTAAAACTGGACTTCTAAAATACATTTAAGAATGTTAAATCACATTTTCCAGAGCTGGTCTAACATACTAGATAATGCAGTTTGGAATCAATTAAACCACAGAGAGGCTCACAGATGCACATTTCATTTAAGAAGAACACACCAACAAATTCAAAAAATTTGAAGAATATAAACATCTGCACACCGAGGTCCATGGGATCTACTGGGAATGGAGAAGTCATTTTACAAGAGAAAATCATTGTTGCTGCTGTTTTTACATCTTGTGACCTCTTCTTATAGTTTCTGCTATTTATTGCTCTGTACTTTTTCTGCTGCTACTTCTCTGTTTTCTGCAGCTGTAACAGTACCAATTTCCCCACTGTGGGACAAATAAAAGGTTTACCTTATCTTATCTCTTCGTCTTCAGGAAGGTTAAGGTTATAGCATAAGTCACCATGGTGGTATATTCCACTGAAAACTGAACAAAATTTGTGATACTGAAAATTCAGTGAAGCTGAACTAACCTGGCTGCCCCTCTAATCTTACTTAGAGGTACAGGGCCCAGACATAATTTTTCACCAAAACTCCAGAATTTTATTCCTGCAGATGTTATATTTAGGTTAGCTCAGTTACAGACTTCTATGTTCACCATAGTCAACTTACCTTCTGGCTGAATCAAAGTTGCTCTTCACAAAGTCATTAAAAGGCCTCATGTGTTCTTCCTTTGTGAACAAAACATGGTTGGCAATGCTCTGAAGAATCTGAAGGAAAAGACCAGAGCATATTGAGGAAGTGCATGCTTGCCACAAGCTCTTTTTTTAATGTTAACTAAAGCACCATTCAAGCAAACACACAGCTTTTTTTGCAACGGGAAAAGCTTTAACTGGCATTCACTTCTGGGTCCAATGACCTTGCCACAGGTATCCATCACCTTCATACAATATTGATGGTGATGTCACCCTTTCCTTAATGCAGGGCAATGGCTTTGTGTAGGACCGCATGTTGCACTGGGAGCCTCATTTTGTGTGCAAATGCAGAACAATTCTGCACGCCCCTGAGCGAAAAGAGGCCTGCAAATTTGCTGCATCTGCCATAGGCTACATGCAGGCCACAGGCCTACAATGTGGCCTGATGCGCACCTCCAGGGAAATGTTACTACACACTGTGTCAATGCAGACCAGAACAGCTGTCAGGAACCTAATGTTTCCACTTACGTGTCTCCATACGTTCATTTCCAACCAATCTAATTCTCTGGTCTTAGCTGTTCTTGGCTTTACATTTATTTCAGTAAATCAAACTATTGTTCAAAGATAATTAGCTCACATTCCAAAATGATTTGCTCCAACATTGTCGTAAGCTCACAAAGAAACTCAACAATGAGACCACCGAACCTGTGATTCAGTTGGACCACCACTCCCCTCAACTACATCATAGGGTCGGCATAAGCAAGGAGACGCATAAGTATTAACTTAAACCTAACTTAACACATTACTTTTCTTGGTAGGCAACACAGAGATATTAGGTTTTTTTGATGGGAGAAAATTTGAATACAAGTAGTTACAAGATACAGGCAAAGTGCTAGCCCCATCCTTGTTGTCACCCAGTTGGATTGGTCACAGCAACTATTCACATAAAGTAGCTCCTTTGGGCAGTGCTTCAGCTGCCATTCACAGCTGCTAACACTGTCTGCTTCAAGTGTGTATTCATAATCAAAACAGTGGGGCTGAATCTTCTATCTCCTTTATCCTCCTTTACCTTGGACATGAGTTTGAGCCCCCTCTCTATCCTTGGCAGAGGCTTCTTTTCCAGGATGCCAGCCTCATATGGGGACACAATTGCTGGGTTGACAAAGCGCAGAAACATGGCGCTGCCCACTGCACCAATGCTGTTCTGTGGAAACCGCTGACTCACCACCTGTTTGAAGGAGGATGGAAGGTCCGGGGGAGGACGAGAGAAGGGACAAACAAAGGGGAATCGTGGAAACAAATGAACAGAAAAAGATAGGTTTGAACAGGGAGTAAGTATATGCAAAAGGAAGGAAAAAGATTAAATATTAATTTCATATATCAAGGAGCACAAATTAGGGGATGATGAGAATAAAAAATAAACAAGTATCATCATGTGTTACAGTTGGACGAGCAGAGTGGGGTAAGCCATGACCAAAAGAGTAAAAGATGTTGGGTTCAGGAGGTGGAGCAGCAGGGAAAGACAAATGAAGAGACTTTAAGTCCAAATTCATGCTGTGCTATAACAAGCGCAAGAAAGAGTCTTGCTCCAGTTAAAGGCCAAGTTGGAAGTAAGCAACAGAGAGAAAGATGACGAACCCACCACCTTCTCACTGTTGAGAAAACGTGGTGAATAATGCAAATGGTAGTTCATTGCCACCACAAAGACAACAGATGGAGAGCCATAAGTTGTGGTCTGAAGCACTTCACATCTTGCTTTGAGGCAAAGCAGGGTTGTGAGAGACATTCAGATCATGAGATCCAGAGTTGGAAACCATTGGTGTTGCATACTGTAGGTCTCTTGACAATATGTATCAGTCAAGATCATCATATAAGCGGTAAAAGAGCTAATATTAAGTAGAACATTTATTTTTGGGAAAACTATCACTTTGTATCCTGATGACCGGCTCAAAAGTCCAAAACATATACCTACTATCACATATATCACCATGCACAAACCATTCAGTTTTCCTACTCTGTTTATTAATTGAAAAATCTGGTTTATTGCAACACGAATTGGAATATTGGCCATCATTTCCATAAATACAGTCATTCTGAGATTTTGAAATGAACCACTCACCTATTCATCTTTAAAAATTTTGGAGGTTTGATAGTGGTTTGTTTCCTGTAGCTCTAACTACACAGTTCAAAGTCTCTGAAGAAGAACCATGAAGATGAGCCAAACTTGATGACAGCTTCCAAAAAAAAGATGGACTCCCTTTAAAAACATGATACTATTCAATTTGTATTCAATTCAAAATCTGCCTCCTCTCCTACTCACCTCACTGTGCCAGCTCTCCCATCCTGCCCACCCCTGTCTGCTCCATCTCCCCTGCCTGCCTCTGATCTCACTATCCCCCCCATTTCCATCACCACTGACCAGGTCCGACATGAGCTGGGAAGACTCCGCCCCAGGAAGGCAGCTGGTCCGGACGGGCTGTGTCCGAGGCTGCTCAAGGCCTGTGCTGCAGAGTTGGCAGAGCCCCTACAGCACATTTTCAATCTGAGCCTTCGTCTGGGGAGGGTCCCAACTGTCTGGAAAATGTCCTGCATTATCCCTGAACCGAAGAAAGGGCGACCCAGCGTCCTCAATGACTTCAGGCCAGTTGCCCTCACTTCCCATCTGATGAAGACACTGGAGAGGCTGATTCTGCGCATCATAACACCCCAGGTGCAATTGGCCCAGGACCCACTGCAGTTCGGCTACCAAAAGAATGTTGGAGTTGAGGACGCTGTGCTGTACCTCCCACATCGTGCCCTCACACACCTCGACAGGGAAAGTGGCGCTGTGAGAATTCTTTTTATAGATTTCTCCAGCGCCTTCAACACCATACAGCCTCTATGCCTGAAGGACAAACTAACCACCATGCAGGTTGACCCACTCCTCGTGTCATGGATCACAGTGTACCTCACCGACAGACCTCAATTTGTCAGGTTGGGGTCTATTACATCTGACATTGCGACCAGCAGCACAGGAGCGCCGCAGGGGACTGTGCTGGCCCCTCTCCTCTTCACACTCTACACAGCGGACTTCATGCATAACACCGAACTGTGTCATGTGCAGAAGCTCTCTGATGACACTGCCATCGTCGGGTGTATCAGAGGGGGGGGATGAGGGTGAGTACAGATCCCTTGTGGAGGATTATACCACCTGGAGTCACCTGAACCACCTGCAGCTCAATTCCTCTAAGACCAAGGAGATGGTACTGGACTTTAGGAGGCGCTGTCCTTCTCCTCTGCCTGTTAAGATCAGTGGCGAGGAGATTGAGGTGGTTGCCTCCTACAAGTACCTGGGGTTGCAGCTGGACGACAAGCTGGACTGGTCAGTTAATACTGACTGTGTCTATAAGAAAGTGCAGAGCAGGCTGTATTTCCTGAGGAGGCTGGCATCCTTTAACGTGTGCAGAAGGATGTGCTGATGTTTTATCAGTCAGTGGTCTCCAACGCCCTCTTCTACGGGGTGGTGTGTTAGGGGGGCAGCACCAAGCAGAAGGACACACAGAGGCTGGACAAGCTTATAAAGAAATCCACCTCTGGTGCTGTGCAGGACTCGGTTGTGACAGTGGTGGAGAGGAGAGCACTGAGCAAACTGCTCTCCCTCATGGATGACAGCAGCCATCCACTGCACAACATGGTGGGGAGGCAGAGGAGCTTGTTCAGTGATAGACTGCTCTCACTGAGCTGCTCCACTGAGAGACTTCGGCGGTCCTTCCTGCCCAGGGCCATCAGACTTTATAACACATCTCTGGGGAGGGGGGGGGATGAGTAAGGGCCGGGTAGAGGTACTAGCTAACTGACTTTCGATAGTCATTATCTATTTATTTATTTATTCTTTTATACTGTTTTTTTTATCCTTTTCATACTGTATTGTTATTGCTCCTGTGCTTTTTATGCAGTGTGTGTGACTGTGATGCAGGTGGGGAACTGAATTCCCTACGGGATCAATAAAGTATTTATCTATCTATCTATCTATCTATCTATCTATCTAATGAGCTGGAATTATCCTTTGTTAAAGGACCTGTAAGTGACAACTCCACGACAATGTCCAAACACCACAAAGCGTGGTCAAAATGCTCAACTTCTATAACATAGTGCCACAGGGATGATGTTGTTTTGTAGGCTCACCCAGAATGTACCTTCGCCAAGGTTCCCTTGACCAAAAGCCATTGGGATTCTTTCATTGGATTTTAGATTATTGCCAACAATAAGCTCTGTGACAAACAAGTTTATGAGATTTTCACATTTTGTTCAACATGATCATCTTCACTCATGAAAACCATTTACATTTTTTACGCATACACGCAATTGCTGGAAGGAAAAGGCTAACATTAGGCTTTCAACAAACTGCAAATTCATGACTACAACAGTGCCACAACTAAGCTTTGCGCTTCTGTTTTCACGATAACATTTAATGTCCTTGACAACCTCTGTAGTGATGCTTAGCCACTTGTTAGCAACTGCCCTTTTTTAAAGATACATAAACTATTCAATGTTCACAAGAATGTGGTCTGCCGTTTTTCACCACGCAGAAAAAAATGTTCTCTTTCTCTTTCCCACAGACCTTTTTCAGGCATTTAACCAACAACCCTCTGACATTGAGACAATGCTAACTTGTTTTATGGGATTAAAAATGGCCATGGATTCCAAGATAATGGTTAAAACAAGAGGATAAACTCTGAATGTCTACAGCAGCCCTGCCACTGTGGATAAACAGCAAAATTCTGTTTGCTATATACATAATAAATCATTTGGCTCTTGCAGCCTCTACTCTTGTTTTTTTGGAGGACGGTTCAAAACTACCAGATACTGTCCATCCTGTCATGAAGTAACTGCTTCAATCATGAATGAAAATAAAGGTGGGATTACTAAGAACCAGTCAAAACAAGATTAATTAATTTCAACAACTCACACATGGATGATATGATGCTACTGGTTGGGCCTTGGATATCACGTATCAGGTGTTCACTGGACTGGCCTCATGCATACTACCACGCTGGGGGCGAGGATGAAGAATGAGGCGGAGAATATGAGACTACTCTTTTTTGTCATATAATGATCTGCACATTATATGGTAGAATGTTCAAATTTGACTTTTTCCCTCAAAAAACAAGCTAAAGCAAGTGTATAAGATGTATTTTAAAACTGATTGTTTTTTTTTCACATACAAACCCATGTTTACCCTCCATGACAGTCCTTCCCATAGAAATATGTGGTCAAAAAACTGAGAGATCTACACCAAAAAAAACATAGCCCTTTCTAGGGACTTAGCTTCCAGTGAAGCATCAGGGAAGGTTGATGGCAAATAAATGATAGAATCTAGAATGAATGAGTCTAGGAGGGTGCAATGAATCATGCCACATGGTCAATAATATGATTATTACTACAGCAGCAGCTTTGCTTTTCCATAAATTTATGTGACACCGGGGGTGTTTTCAATTCCTGATTAGTATTTCTGTTCCTTATATCCAAAATGAAGTGTTTGACAGATGGCCAGATGGACTGATATATTACAGCCAGTCATAAGAATTTCTAAATTGTGTAAATCAAACAGAGACACAGTGATTCATTTTATAACTTTCCATAGATGTATGTAATTACTTGTCAACAAAAAACATTAAAAAACATCGCCAAATACAATATGTGGTAAGTAGGGCACTTTACCATGTAAATGTTAGGTATTCAGTGTCTTTTGGTCGACAGACACTTTCTAAATAGTCTCCAATTTTGTCTTTATCTGGCAGATACATTCATATTTTAAAGGAAAATTCCAGCATTTTCAAGGTATCTAGACCAGAAGTTTTCAGACTCTCAATCTTCTCATCATCATGTCTATATAATTACTTTAATTGCAAAAAATGAAGTTAACACAATTCCTTTATACAAAAATCACTATAATACTATTTTTGTTCTTATCAACTTTGATTGTATGATTATTTTACTAAGTGCTCTTAAACAGCAAGACACTACAATAATCTCAATGTCAAACCCTCACAAAGTCAGTTAATAGAGTGCTCTTTAAGCTCATTACTGCTAGGTACACTACCACGCAAAATTTTGGCCACACCTCCTCATGTAATTGTTTTTCTTTATTTTCATGACTATTTACATAGTAGATTCTCACTGAAGGCATCAAAACTATGAAGGAACACATACGGAATTATGCAGTAAAAACATGTGAAATAACTCAAAACATTATATATTTTAGATTCTTCAAAATAGCCACCCTTTGCTTTGATTACTGCTTTGCGCACTCTTGGCATTCTCTCAATGAGCTTCATGAAGTAGTCACCTGAAATGGTTTTCCAACAGTCTTGAAGGAGCTCCCAGAGATGCTGAGCACTTGTTGGCTCTTTTGCCTTTACTCTTAGTCCATCTCATCCCAAACCATCTGGATTTGGTTTAGGTCAGGTGACTTGAGGCCAGGTCATGTGGCACAGCACTCCATCAATCTCCTTCTTGGTCAAATAGCCCTTATACAGCCTGGAGGTGTTTGGGGTTCACTGTCCTTTTGAAAAATAAATGATGGTCCAACTAAACGCAAGCCAGATAGGATGTCCATTCCTTGTGTTTCTTGGCCCAAACAAATCTCTACTGCTTGTTGCTTTTCCTTAGTAGTGGTTTCTTAGAAGCTATCTGACCATAAAGTCCTGATTGGTACAGTCTCCTCTGAACAGTTGATGTAGAGATGTGTCTGCTTCTAGAACTCTGTGTGGCATTGATCTGGGCTCCTATCTGAGGTGCTGTTAACTTGTGATTTCTGAGGCTGGTGACTTGGACGAACTTATCCTCAGCAGCAGAGGAGACTCTTTGTCTTCCTTTCCTGGGGTGGTCCTCATGTGAGCCACTTTCATTGTTGCACTTGATGGTTTTTGCGACTGCACTTGGGGACACAAAGTATTTGCAATGTTATGGACCGACTGACCTCCAGTTTTTAAAGTAATGATGGACTGTACTTTCTCTTTACTTAGCTGATTTGCTCTTGCCATAATCTGAACTCTAACAGTTGTCAGATAGGGCTGTCAGCTGTGAACCAACCTGACTTCTGCACCACACAACTGATGGTCCCAACCCCATTAAGAAGGCAAGAAATACCACAAATGAACCCTGACAAGGCACACCTGTGAAGTGAAACCACTTTAGGTGACTACATCATGAAGCTCACTGAGAGAAGGCCAAGGGTTTGCAGCACTGTCAACAAAGGGTGGCTACTTTGAGGAATCTAAAACAAAACATATTTACAGTTATTTACAATTTTTTCTTTGCCACATAATTCTATATATCGTGCCTCATATATTTGATGACTTCAGCATGTATCTACAATGCAGAAAGTAGTAGAAATAAAGAAAAAAACATTGAATGAGAAGGTGTGTCCACACTTTTGACTGGTAATCTAAATTTCAATGCATTTCATATTCGAGTGCATTTTTGTTTGTATCCTCTATTGGCAGACTTGGCAACATCCGGTTAGCCCTCTGCTGAATGTAATGTAGATAGGATAAATAATTTAATCATAAGGCTCTATAAGCTATTGGTCCAAATATTATCTGACCAAATTGATCAAACTGCGATACTGAGGCAAGTCATTATGCAGGGGTTGTGTGATGCACTACAGAATATTTCTAGTTTTAACAGTAATGGTTAAGCAGCCTGCAGTGCAGCCTATGATAAAATGTTCCCCACGACAGCTTTAAGGTAATTTTTTCCATAATGTGAACTTCTCAGTCATTATTCTTTAATTGTTCCCCATTGGTGGGTGTTCAATGGGGAACAGGACAAAAAAATACTGCTTTGAGATTTTTAAATCACTGTCTACAATTTATAGCATTAAAATGACCAAATGCAATATTAAAACAAAAATAAAACAACTTGTGCACTATGTCTTGTCCCAACAACGTGGGAATGTCATCACATTCACCAGTACAATCTAGCGTGAAGAGCAAAGATTGGCCTAGCCATGATGTGCTTAATGAGTATCGTGTGAGCTCATTTGTGACTATGACCACGCTCTACAGAATTCACCTAGTCTGTTGTTGCAGATTGGTTAGATGGTATCAAACCCAACCCTGTTAATATCATACGTGTCCCAACAATCAGCCAATACCGTCCTGAGCATAATATAATACTAGGGCTTCCAAACCTTTGAGCATATATGGAAACTGTCATTTGAAGGCCTGTGAGCGAGAACATGGTAGAGCTGCCTTTTTGCAATTTATCGTTCTGTATTTAAGATAAGGGTTTATAAGGGAGAGCACTGAGGAGATCTATCAATCTTACTCTCGATATCCAGAAGAAAAAAACAGCACCACACATCGGTGGTATTGAAAAGAGGCCAGTTTATCAAAATATTTCATCAAAAATCTCATGTTCTTTTAGAAATGCTAAGGCAGGTGAAGCAAGCAGAAATAGCGTGCAGATGTGTGGGTGAAATTATCAAGGTGAGACACTGTGAACAGGGTAAAGTTTTAATGTCTGTATAACCATGAAACTTTCTCAGTTGATTACTTTGATTGAGACAGTTATTCTGTTGCCATGCAGTACAGTTTACAAAGTGTGTATGAATAGAAATGTCTCACTAATTACAAACCATAAACGATTTTTGTTTTTTTTTTGGTGCATCAGAGGGGGTAACAGCATCCATATATACTTGAATGAGTTCTAGCCTGTGAAAATTCATGACCAGAATGATCATTATTATTAATATTAGTGTGGTAATTTATCCTGGAAACGAATGGCTGAGTAGTTTCAGTGAGGGGTCCAGTGAAATTTATTCCTTTTAAGTTTAACAATCCAGCCTTTAACTTTAGTGTCCAGTGTGGAAAAAGTTGATCTCTGTAAACGGATTCTACACATAAATACAAAATCTGTAGGAGAGAGAAAAAAATCTCAAGACAGGGAAGCTTCTGATTTTGTCTGAGCAGTTCGACCTCTCATATCTGAGCAGGCCTCACTTGCATCAGTGTAAACAGTCCCTGTGGAGTGCAAAAAGAGAGAGACAGACTGCATTTGCCAAAATGCAAGGTTGGAAAAATTCTGTAATCTGACGATTTCACAAAGCCCTTGTAGTGGCTTTAAACTGTCAAGTGAGTGTAAACTGGCTACTTTTGAAACAATCTGGTTGCATTTGTCATCTTTTAACTCTGTTTGTATATGGACTTCAAACTATGAGCAGTGGATGGAACAAAGAAGTTTGTATTCCATATCCACTCCAGCATCCACATAATAGTCTACGTGTCTGAGAGGTTCACAGCGTCCAGGAGTGCTTCTTTTTTAGTATAAATGAGGCTTAAAGTGTGTTCAATCCCACAGTATGTTGCAGTTTGTCAGGACAGGCAGGCTCAAGTGCAAGTAGGCATAAACACTAGCAGGCACCGCCATCCATTGTAGACAAAGCAAGCTACAGTGTTTTTTGTTGCTCGTCCTGTAACCTGCTACTTAGATGGTGGTTCATTCATGAGATAGGACAAGAACTATTCCTCATGCCAGTGTCTTAGAAAGCAACTCCATGTTTTATTGCAGTCACTGCTTTTCAGTTGCACTGATTCTAAAGCAGCAGCCAATGAGAAACTCCAATACTTGACGACTGACTAATGGCACAATAATGATGGCTCAGACGGTGCGATCAAGTTAGAGTCTAGTTCATAATACTGGCACCCCACTTAACAGTTTGGCGCCTGTACTGCTTTTACTAGAGATTCTGTTTCAGAGCATGAAATAGGGATCATCTTTTTTTTTTTTTTTGAATGAGCGACAAAAAAAAGAAACAACTTGTGAACAATGAAATAGACATAAACATGAAACTTACTCAGTTACAGTAATTTTTACTTGAATTTAAATTTGTTTTAAGTTTTCTGAATTTTTAAGGAAAGTTTCAGTCTGTACAGTAAAAGGGCATATCCATATGCACTAATTTGCATCGATTTAAGAACAGCTGTGGAAATTTAAATAAACACCTAAATGTGTATATCTGCCTTGTTTTGTGTCCTGAAGCAAAACTGGTCAAAATCTAGTGCATGAACAATGAAGTTTGTGCCTGCAGTGTCTCACCTTAAGATGATTCATATAATGTGGAGAGAAATATGATTTGGCTGCAGATGAAATGTTCTGAGAAAATGTCTCCTGAAGTTCAAACAGTGAGTCCCAAGAGAAAAGAGAAGGCAGACTGCCACTGTTTCCTAGGAATGGTTAATTGAAAATACATAAAATGGTGCCAATATTAGTACAATGACTTTAAGAGAGGGTTGTACACAAAGTTGAATATGGAGAAAAGAAATAAAACATTTCCAGAGAAACACCAAATTAAATCTTTTTTTTAATGAAGACAATAAATCAAATGAATTGAATGCAAAAAAGGCTTCTTTTTTTGCTTTAGGGGGAAAAGTGTCTGAGGGAAAATAGATTCTCCAAACTTACTGCTTTTTTGTTTTCCTTTTTTTCTTTTACTGTTGCCTTATTCAGTAGAGAGTGGCAAGTAGCCTACAGAACAGAAATGAGCACAATCATGGTCACAGCACCAGCTACACACACACACACACACACACACACACACACACACACACACACACACACACACACACACACACCCCTAACCACTCAAGGTGGACAAACATCAACTAGTAAAACACAAGAAAGGAACTGAAGTGTCTTTGAACATGCTCTGATGTGGTTTGATTCAGAGGACTCTTTTTGTGTTTGTGTGCCTACAAAGCTGAAAAGGGAAATCCAAAATGGAGAATGAGAAATAAAACTGTTAGAGGAAAAAGACAAACTCTGACAATTAGAGACCCATACTTTTTAATGAGTGTGGGTCTGAAGCATGTTACATTAGTTGCAGATTGTAAAGTATTATCTGATTATTGTTGAACAAGAAGGAGAAGTGACGCTTCCTTTTTCAAAGCCAGAACGGTGAGGTAACAGCACCAGCGGCAGTGTGAAGCTGCTTGGACATGTAGGTGGAAATGAAAGCCAAGTCAAACTCAGTGACCTGTTCTCTCACTTGAAGGGGTGTGTGTGTGTGTGTGTGTGTGTATTGGGGTTTAACCACAATAATAACTTTTTTTTGGTTAAGCATGTTTCTTTCCTGTGCTGTGATCACACCTTGGGCATTACTTTGTCATTTGTTAGTGTAGATGTGCATCTGGATAGACAGACATGTCCATCAAGGTGAAGCTGAGAAATCTCCCTCAATGTTTCTAATGATGTGTTTAGTCTAAACACAAAGGGCAAAGTGTCTACATGGGTTGATTGCACTAAAAAAGTGTATCTAAAGATAAGCTGTTCTGGAAAAAAAAACTTGAGGCATTTTAAGTGTACATTTAAGATGAAAATTTTTAACTCAGCCAAGAAACGATGCTGTGTAAAACTATAGCTGATCTCATCCAATCTCCATATAGAATTGTAACTGTTTTCTAGTGTGTTCAAAGTTAAAAAGCTTGTGAATATACTAGGAGTTTACACTGGCTACATCTACTACACGACCTTCACTTTAACTGCAAAGCCAAGTGGAATGTAGCAAATTCTCATGAAAACACTCATGCGAACAAGAGTTTGCAGAGTAAACACACATGAAAGCTTGTTGGCTAGCAGCTGTTTTTATGTACACCAACATCTGCATCAAAAAAGGAATAAAAAGCAAAAACAAATACATTTAGAAGAAGTAGAGGGGTAGATGTGGAGATTTTGGGCTCTATGGGGGAGTTGGAGATGAGTGAATCAAACCCTTTTTTTAACATTGCATACTGGAGCCAAGGGTAGGCTGTGTAGGTTCGGTGCAACAGATACAGTGGGAAAAATGGTAAATACACTGGCTAATGGCAAATTATCTTTGATGGTGTTTCCACTGTTTTCACTGGCAACTGATGGGAAGCATTCACAGTCGAGTTTGTCACAAATTTACACTGCCTGACCACTTGAAAAAAAATCCTCCAAAATGTTCAATACCCTGCAACCTTCTTCAGGAGGAATTGGTTTTCCTCACACACTTTCAAATTCAAATTTGTACCCTTCATACCATTATAGAATTTGTCATGGCGACTGAAGTAGAATAAAGTAGTGTAATTAAGAATCCTATTTAGTCATGTCTTAATAACCCAGGCTCAGTGGCATTGGGTTGTATGATGCATCTTGGACTTCCATGGGTGAAAGGCCACAATATGGTAAATACTGACAGGTGATGACAGAAAGACATGGTAAAAGCAGTTTATCTTAACTGATGTAAGCCCTAGCACTATCCTGCCTTCAGAACAATATATATGTATGTGATTATTTCTCTGTGCATTACTTTGGGGTTTTTTTTCTGCTCATGTAAGTACCAAGAATGACAACAAAATATTCCTTCATTAAACTTTTTTGAGCAACATGAGTTGAAAATTCTCTTTACATTTGTTCTGAACATGGGCTGTTTGCAAGGTTTGTCTATATTTTTTTAACAAATTAAATAGACCTGTCTCGACTACCTTGTGTTTCAGTGGTGCTGCAAATGCAGTTTAGTTTCAGCACAGGACATTTTCCCTTACAAGGGCCCTCTAGTTTGATTCTGTACCAAGCACGGACTTACAGCATTTGTTAGTTGTCCAGGCTTATCTATTAAATTCTAGTGATTAAATAATACACCCACCCCAATGTGACGCAAAACAGAGGCCCGGATGGTTTAGCCCAGCGGCAACTCAGAGGAACTTCAGAGACAGTTTAGGTGTGATCACAGCTTAGAATAACAATGTCTTTTTACTAGAATGTCTGTTGTGAAAATCATTGCAGATTTGAAGGCAGACTTTGACCAATAGACTTTTTTTAATCTTTTCAAACAGGACCTCATGTGACCAGTTTTTGCCATCAATCTCATCAAACACAACTTCCTCTGTGTTAATTTATTACTCGACTCCTCTAGAGGGAAAGCAGTTTTGAAGCCTCAAGTTCAGGAGAAAGAATGTCGAGGCTGCACTGCATCAGAAGGGTGGAAATGTTTTTTTTCCCAATGGGATAGTTTGGGTCTTTTCTGTGTCTCTGTATTTGCGAGTCAGATGTGAGCACATCAGAATGAAAGGGTCAACTCAAATAGATAATCTTTCCTAACTAAGAAATCATGTGAGAATTAGTGTCATTTTCTCATGGATTTCTCTTCTGTACTACAGTTGCCTCCTGCTGACTAGGAGAAAGAATGCAGGGACTCACTGCATTGAAACTGCATAAGATTTCACATTTCAGAAGACAAGGCTTAGTCCACTTTGTTGCAGTCTGTGTCAAATACCCAGTATATTACAATCACGGTGAATCCCAGGAGGGGTTCATGTCATGGATGGAACCTGCTTCCTCTTACAAGATTGGCCACTACATCACAAAATGACTCGCAAACGCAGACCCTTCATTACCCAGAATGCCCAACCATTCACAGAGGTAGGTAGGGAGCTAGGTAGGTGTTAAGGCTACCTATCTGAAGCTGGACTGGAGAGCTTGATGGAACTGGGTTCATGGTACTGTAATTGGTACTGAAATTTGAAAGTACTCTGATTACTGTTTAAACAGGGAAAAAAACTTAGGAAGCAAATAAGTGACTTTTGATGCTGAGCCATTTAGGAATTCTGGACAAAAGCATCTAAACCTCTGGGGTGTTTGAAATTTGTGCTTGGACAAACAAAAGTAAAAATATGTAGATGAACTAACAAATAATAGGAAACCATAAATATGAAGTATTTTTCTATCGGAATGTGGAGGTTGCGTTGAGCAAAAAAGCTGTAGTGATCACACTGCGGTGGAAACTTGAGTATGGCCTGCAGCTGAGGGGGATGATGTCATTAAGTGGCCTTTGGTTTCTGCGCAGGCACCTTACCCATATCACTGATGCTGGGTGAGAACCAAAGTTAAGAGCACTCCAACAGCTTTTAAATTTAAACTACTGACGATTGTGTTCAGATGTTTACTTGAAAGCTGCAAAGAACTTCCGGCCACCTACAGTTGGGTGATATACTTTCATGATGGCAAAAATCAAGAAAATAAGGCCCTGCTTAGAGTTTTAGAGTGCCATGATACTGCAGGTGATTGTCTGCCAGCATTAAAAAACAGGCCATTTGGAAGTTGGGGCACATGATTACATAGAGGGGCAGGATCTACAGGACATAGCTGAGAAATATGTACAGCTGGGAATTGATGTATGTAATATAAACAGCAGTGAGTTGAGTGGCAGCAAGACAAGTCAGAGAGGGGAGGTTGGAGTTTGAAATGTGTTTATGACACTGCACACAAACAGTTAGGGGCAGGATGAGCAGCTGGGGGCCATGATGGTGGGGGTGGTTTGGGGTCTACCTGGTAAAGACAGTGGCAAACACTGCGGAGCTGTGGAGGGAACTCGCTGGATGAGCCAATGATGGCATGGAAGAAGCGCTCTGTGATCTGTAGGAGATTTCTCTGGTTCTCTTCCAGGTTCTCACCTTGTTCGAGTCTGAAGAGAGAAACAAAGAATTCCTGATTTACAGCAGCTAGCTGAAGACATCTGAGCCATTATGTCTGAAACTAACTTGCTATGTACAATGGTGATTTCTAAATTGTAGTTTGAGGTTTAAATTTACAACATTCTACAGACTGGCACAGATTATTTAGTTTTAGATAGTGCAGGAGGAGTATAAACTTTACAACAGTGATACATAAGATAACACACTGAATCAAGTGTGCTTCAATTTTGTTGTCTAGAAAATTTGTGGATATGTTACAAAAAAAGAAATGTGCAATTCAGTTATGTTCTCTAACAAAATGACCCCAGGGGATGGCATTATAGGAAACATAAGGCATAGCTGGAATTGTAAAACAACAGACATGTAAATCAAGGAAAAATAGATAGAGGCATTAGCATCAGTTAGTCTAATTGTAATGGTTTATCAGTACCAGCGAGTACATTGCATATTCCCGAATTTGAAAATATCGATGAAGACAGCAGCAGCCAAAACAGCTCGAGCATGTCAAAGACTTGCTGGTCAGCTGACTTTTCCTTGTACCAAACACAATCACCAACTTCATTCATTTCCTTACTTAATCTTTTGATTGTGTCTCAACTGGATGGTGCAACTCAACAACAAACCTTTGAATGATTGGCCAATAGCTCAGCTCTCATTGCACGAGATGCACCAAGGCATATGATGCACTACTTACATGCTGCCGGGGAGGGAGCTATGGATCAAAAATTATCTATGCATATTTAACTCTTTCCATGCCATTTTTTTTAAGTTGCCAGCCATCACATTTTAGGATTTTTATTCATCTTTCCAGACCCCCAGAATATTTGGTGCTCAATGAAAAAAGTGAACATATCACAGAATATCTAAGCCTCTACATTATCATAACCGCATGCTGGAATAAAAAATATCTTGATAAAGAAAGAACATCTTCTCCACAAATCCACACCCAGAGGAAGGTGGAAGCCTTCCAGTTGGTGTGTTTTTTGATCAATAAAGCAAAAAAGGAGGGAGGAAATGTGAGGTTAGCAGATGTGAATGTCAATGTTTAGGGAAGAAATGTTCATGTCAAAATAGCACAGCACATTTGGAGTGGTGGGTTACATTTGTAGTTCACCTTTGGCTGTTTGTTGGCAGATTTATGATACATTTAGGTGACAATGACATGAATAGAGGAGGAGACTATTACCTGGTGGGGTCCACCTCAAAACTGATGTGTTCATGGGTGGTAAGGACTCCTTTTAATAAAGGTTCCAGTAGCTTCTGCAAATACGCTGCACCGTACACCTGGTGGAACACACCACAATGTTAATCAGTCAATAATGCATATGCATAGAGAGCTGTGCTATTTTCTACCTTGAAACAGAATGTCATTATTTTGCTGGCCAGGCTGTTTCCTCTGAACAGTGTCTGCATGGAGTCAGCCAGCTCCACCTCTTTGGAGAACATGTTCCACAGCAGCTGGTAGAGGAGGTGGCGGGAGTCGAACAGTGTAACTAGGACCCGGGCTAGCTCATCCTTGAAAGGTGACAAATATGTATGATATATTAATATTTTCACAGAAGTGGATAAAGTTATTTATATAAAAATGCTAATTTTGAAAATATAGACCTGAAGATATTTCAGATACTAATATACAAATAACTCGATATGGCTTGAAAGAATTGACATTCTGTCTACATGTTTATCATGGTATATTGGTTCCTCCTAGCCAAGGAGAGGGACTGACCCACTGGGATCCAGGGACAACATTAGCAAGTGCCATGGCAATAGGCAACTCTCCCTGGTCTCCCATCATGGTGACCAGCTCTACCAGCCTCTCAAAGCGGTCTGCCAGGACCGTCTCAGCCAGTGTGTCAAACTCAGTTCCCTGCTGCAAAATCTTGGTCAGCACTTCCATGAAAGTGGCTCGAGTCTGCAGGTCCTTGTGGTAGCCCAGACCTGAAGGCGGAAGGAGGACACCAGCACTGACTAGAAAGCTCCTCGTATCATTATCCAAATTTACCTTCTAATTCTAGCTGGACATACTTACCTATAGAATGCATGAGGCCACTGTCTACATTAGCGTTGAGGAGGTTGGACATGGCGAGGACTGTGCAGTGGCGAAGAGAGGCCAAGCGGCGGGACATCCCTCTCTTGCGTCCTCCCACTGCCTGGCCCTCGTCTTCCACCTCACTACAGTCATTCAGCAGATTCATGAAAAGGGTGAAGTACCTGCAAAATGGCACATTTTGTTTAGAAAAGTGAAATGGCCTGGACACATTTTAACAATATCCCTAATGTGACTTTTTGTTTTATTTTTTTTTTCTTTTAATTTGAAAGCTGATATCAACTCCGGCCTAACAGTATGTAAACAGTTCATGCTGGATTCTGACTTCAGATTAGTTAGAGATAAACATCCAGATCCAAACCAAAGCTTCAGACTTAGGCAGGACTTTCAAATGGAACCAAGTAAGAAATTTGTCAATTAATGTCAACTGAAAGATGAGAAATTACAGTTGCATGAGTGAAGTGAGCTTGTGGAATAACAATGACAAATTAAAAACATCAATCCTTTAAAAAAACAAAATCTTCAAACAATTTCAGGAGAATAATTTCATTGCACAAACTGTAATTCTTCTAACTATTCTTACCAATAGTGTCTCTTAAAGACCACCAAGATCACTACACCACCAAGGTCTGTTCTGTACTGTTGTATCAGGTATATTCATATAGCTGAAATTAAGAATCATCTGTTTCTCCTACCATTGCTGTGGATAAGTGCAGGGGTAGAGTGGTCTTACTTGAGGAAGAGCTGGGATTTGGCCTCCATAAGTTCCACTCCATCTCCCTCCTCAGGCTGCAGAGGAAGACCAGCAAGCAAGGACACGACTGCCTCCATACTGGCCTGGTCCAAGTCCCTGCATGGCACACACAAATATAGAAGTGAGCCTGCCTGTCTCCTCACAGTGCTGTAGCTGAGAACAAACATGGCAACAGAACTGCACCTGGTCAAACACTTGATGTCATCATCAGCAGCTTGGTTGGAGGTTCCCATCACCCAGTCAGTCAGGTACTCCACCATCTTGTTCCTGCAAACAACGGAACAAAGGTGTAAAAACGTCCAAAAAGAATTCCATCTAAGGTAGACCTCAAAGAACTAGCTGAAGTTTCTTCATTTATGGGACCTGTGTACTTGACCAACCTAAACTTCATTTCCTGGCAGAAGGACAGGTCATCTCGTCTCTCCATCATCACCTCAACCAACTGGCACAGTTTGGTTTTGATCTGGATAGCATGGACCACATTGCCCAAAATGCGCACATATCTAAAGGAGCACAATACACAGCTCAAAACAGGTACAAAATTTACTGTTCTCCGTTCTCACTGAAAAGCAAACACAACCATTAATCTTTTATTTCATAGCCAATGAGCATGATACATTCAAAACCACTCAAAAAATATTTTATGTACAGATGTCTTGTGCCATTGTCTATATGCTTTATACGTATTTATCCATGCGTTTCATGTTCTTCGACATGATCACTGTAACAATTCTATTATTAAAATCACTCTTTAAATTTCTATGTATTTTGTCTCCTTATTGATTCAGAATCAGTTCAAAGCAATAGAACTATCTATTATGTTGGAGTTTGAACTAGCGTAGCACTGGATTGTTTGCAATATTTTCATTTTTATCATGAACATAAAAGAAGTTAGATAAATAAGTTACCCACCACTAGGTCGATGTTATGAAATTTCACATCACGAAATTTAAAAAAATGACAAAATAAAATTCAAAGATGCACAAAATAAAAATCAATGTAAAAAAAACCCAAATGCAAAGAGGCACCACGCACCACTAACACTGATGCTTTTTGACCTTCTCGCCTACTGTAGACACATATTACAAGAAGAAGAAGAACACTGTAGCAACGCAAGAGAAGAACAAGAAGAAAACAATAATTTCAAAACAGGAAGACGAGGTTGAACAAGTAGCGGACACTCTAATCAAAAAAATCGTTTGTGTGGACAATGTAAAAGACAAGGCAACAGTGAGACGATTTTGGATGAAACAAAAACCGAGTGCAAACTATGTCGTTACACAACACCGTACAGTGTGGCGAGCACGACTAGCATGATAGAAGAATATGCACCTGTTGAAGGCTAAATATTGCAGCTCACTGAGGTCAGACATTTATAGATCTAGATTAGACTGCAGCCCTGAGCATTATTTAATATTTGGGTTTTTTTGTCATTCAAGAATGTAGTTGTCCTCATTGTCTACAACAACAAAGCACTTTTTTAATTGAAATTTTAGGTTTGTATTTGCATAGTAGTCTAAAAAAGGGGGGAAAATTCAAATATTTCGTTTTTTCAAAGCAAAGAGCATTTTATTTTGTACTGACGCAGCAATAACTTGTACGTCTGCATATTAAGGAAGAAAATAAAGAATATTTGATTTTTGAATTGCTGATTTTTGATTTTCTTTAATTTTTATTTTGTATCGCGAGTATTTTGTATCGTGAGCCCAGTTTTGTATTTCGTATCGTTTCGTGAGTTGACTATTTCGTTGCACCCATACCCGCCATCCATTTGCAGCAGGAGAAAGACATTCAGCTACAAAAGTATGTCCTTCTCATACTGGCTGTGATCGACACGACACTTATAGACATGTGTCAACTCATCAAACAAAACAGTCAACTCTCCAATGAAATCATTTTTCCTCGATTAACAAAGTTGGGCTAAAATTGTGCGTGAGCAGACATATTCCTGAGGTTTCTCTCATCACATATGAAGCCTCTGCATGTCTGGGGGGATAAACTCTGCAGTCACCTGTTTTCCAGGATCCCTGCCTGCACATTGCCACTGTAGGTACAATGTTCCCTCTAAACACAAAAGATAGATCCAGATTTGCTCGCTAATTCAACTGACCTGACAAGGTTGAGCATCATGGTCTCAATGCTGGCTTGACCCAAGTGTTCAGAGCTGCCCTCTGTGTGGTTATCCAGCAGGTTCTTCATGATGGCAATTGTTTGCTCCACAAACAGGGTGTTGGTGTCATTGATAGGAACCTAGAGGAGAACACATGCATAACTATGAGGCCATAGACAGCTTTGAAGGACTGCTCTTTTACAAAACAGTCGACCCATTAACACTTCTCTAATGTCATGGTCTTAGACTAGAAAACTAGAGGTAGAAAGGGTGACATCAATATGTAGATCCATCCTCAATACCACCACATGTGGGCTGACGGTTACATTTGCGCCCACTCACCGGCCCCTGTGTGTCAAAGAATTTGCAGATGCTGTTCCTAAGCTTGTTGAAGAGCATGGGGTACAGTGCGGGGCTAAGCTCTAGCCCCAGCAAGTCTTTGACATTGGTGCGAATATGGAGGCCAACCCTATCATGGCCGCACACCAACAGCACCAACAGTCGGTCCAGGAAGCGGCTGACTGGTGTCTCGCTTGAGGCTGATGAGGAGCAGGAGGCGGCCAGAGTGTTGGACACCTCACAAGGGCCCATGGAGATCATGGAATGTTTCCGTTCACTCATGGAGCCCATGGGAGGACTGTAGGTAGCTGGGCCAGGAGTGCTGCGCTGCTGGAGACACACACCACCAAGAGCACATAGGAAGCCCGTCATGTTGATCCACTCCTGCTGTGGGAGGACACAGAAACACTGAGTGGCAGACATAAACCTTTATGTGTTGGTGGATTATTAAACTCATTATGTCCACGATGTACACGTTCACATTCAGGTACCAGATGACAAAAACAACACTACAAAAAACATGACTTTTGAGAAAAGTGTTCAATAGCTGTGATAGAAATTTTCTGGCTTAATTTGATGAGGATTGTTGTTTTTCGGTCTAGATATGTGCTCCTCTCTCAAGCATGAATCACTCTATACTGACCATTTATTGAGCAGGATGGCACGTATATTAACATTAGTTCTTAGGGTTCCCACTCTTTCCCTGATATTATTTTCCAGGACTTTTCCAGGATATTTTCAGCGGCTACAGAAACAAGTTAGTACGTCATACATTAATACATTTCACTGTCCCCTTCATACTTTTGTTTTTTATTTGTTAGATATCAAGCCCAAACATTTAATAAATATACTTGAAGGCATTTAACTTTCCTAAAAATATATTTTCTCAATCAAATATCACAGTATATGACTGTCCCATATTAGCCAAATCATGCTGTCCCACTTTTGAAACAACTGTTTCTTAGGTGTCCCACATTAGTCACTGTTGTTTTTATTCTCTGTTTTTATGTTTCTATTGTCAGACATAAAACAAGTGAGAAATACTGATTGAAACGTGGCCCATTAAGATGTTATGGAGGAGGTTGACTTGGCAGTCAGCAGGCTGAAACATCGCGAGGTGGTGGGCAAAGTCCAGGAGGGTCGAGCAGGGCTGGGGAAAGGTGAGACCCCTCTCTTCTGGTCCAAAGCATCAAAAGAACAGAGGAGAGCCATGGTGGTGGCCGAAATGGAAAGGGCAGAGCAAGATCGTCTCCATGTCAAGGCTCTGGCGCAGAGCCGGCAGGGAGGCTGGTTGTCATGGGAAGGCGTCTCAGACAGGCCAATGTCATGGTCCGATCTGTGGAAGATCCTCCAAGCCAGGCTCAGCTTCTTGATCCGAGCCACCTATGACAACCTACCTTGTCCATGAAATCTCCACCGATGGTTCGGTACAGAAGAGACCTGCCCACTCTGCGACACAATCAATGCAAGCCTTCAGCACATCCTGTCTGGCTGCAAGACCGCGCTTTCCCAAGGCTGGTACAGGTGGAGACACGACTTGGTGTTGAGGAAGTTGGCAGAAGTGGCAGAGGCTTGCAGACAGGAGGCCAATAGCAGACCTCCAGCACCAGCGAGTCTTCCCATCCTCTTCGCAAGAGCCGGGGACAACACCAAACCTGCCCAATACAGAACACCTTCGAGTTTCCTCTCACCTGGCAGTGAGTGGACCATGAGGGTCGACCGCATCAGCGGGAGTGGCAGGGAGAGATCCCTGCCATCGCTCCGCCACCAAGAGATGTACTGGGTTTAAAGGAGCGAAACATCCATGACTGGTGGTCCCCAGCTGATGACCCGCTCAAGCCTAGGGGTGTGCTAAGCACACTTGCTCAAGGCACTGGTGGAGGTGCGTCAGGCAGCAATGCTTAGCAGGTAGAACATCAGCCTGTATCTTGCTCTGAACATGTTCTCAGTCTCTGAGATCTGAGTCGTGCTGCATCTCACTTCGCACGGCCAACTCAGTAAATGACACGCCCACTAACTCTCCTCTGCCTGTCACTCAATGGAGAACAGAGAGGAGGCTATGGCCACGGGAGAGAAAAACCTCACTCTTGCAGACCGATATTCGCGAAACTTTTCAACTTAAGAGTCGCTAGTTTTGTCTCCAGGCACTATATCCTTTACGGCGTCTGAAAAGTCACTAAATGTAGCGACAAAATAAACTGAAAACACTGGGTTGCAAAACCACTCTAAGTGGAAATCCAAATTTAATTGGCTGGTAGCGTCACATGGGGCACTGCACCGGCTAGAAGCAGAGAAGCGCCGTGCCCAGAAAAAGGTGACAACAGACATGCATGCACGTAACTTTTATCCATTTGCATTCACTCACAAGGCAAGGGGAGGATAAATAATTTTCCAGGAAATATTAACCGTTTCCAGGACATTTGTCCTTTTTTCATTTTCCATATGTTTTCCATGACTGGAAAATTGGTCAATCATTTTCCAGGTTTTCAGGACGCGTGGGAACCCTGGTTCTAATCTGAAACAAGCCCCACACAACCCACTGCCAGCCAACCACATCATTTACCTGCACTCTCAGCCACACCTGATATATTTTTGGATGAGTCTGTCCAACATACTGTACATCTTACCAAGCCACCATTCATTCCCATAACAGTGATAGACCTCAGTCAACACATCCACTCTGCACTGATCAACATGACCCACAGCAAGTAATAAATGTGCTTCATATCTACACATTTGAAATGACGTACATGTTTGTGCCACTGGTAACAGATATAAACTGCTGCAGGTAAATAGTCAAATGACAAATGATGCACATGGAATTAATATGGGTGTTATTTCCATATAGTGACTTATGTAGAGACACATTTTAAAGCAACATCAAGTGTGAACACACTCAGCAATGCTGTCCATTTGTAATTCAACCACATCAGCTTCTTAATACCAGGTGTGCAAAGGGCTGAAGTGAAATGAATATTACCCACTGAGCAGTGCACCCCCTCCAGGCATGTCTTTAAACATAAAACAAACAACTCTCCTAGCATCAGACCTGTGAAGTTTGAAATATAAAAAATGGGATTTGACAGACAAAGGGATGAAAGATACAAAGAGAGAGAAGATCCCTTCAGTAGCATATTTACCTGCCCATCATCTGCCTTGTTTTTGGGGAAGTTGAGGATCTGTTTGGTGACCTGGTCCCATTTAGCATAAGTATCCTCCCATGCCTGAATCAGCACATGGGACAAATGTTTATAAGAGTAGAAAAAACACTGGTAGACAAACATTGAGAAATTCAAGATCTCTTATATTGTGATTTCAGCAGAACCTATAATTTTAATCAAGATTTTTGAATACTATAACTACTGGCGACTTCAACCTGCAGATATACATGAATGACTGTTACCTCAATGTTTCCTGGTGTTGGGTGCTCTATTCTTCTCAGCAAGGCCATCACTCTCTTCTGCAGGGTAGACCGGCCTAACAATACAAAACAAACTCTTCATAGAAACTAACAGCTAGGGTTCTCAAGACAGGGTGTCAAGGTGTGATTGTTTATCCCTTGTTAAGACAAAAGGCTGCATAATGTATCTGAAACTAATGTCATTTCACTGAAAACCTCATTGGCTGACCTGTTCCCATCATGTTGCTGACAGAGGCCAGTTCACTGAAAGTGGCGTAGTTGGGTAGCATGGTCTGGACCGACACCTCGTCTGCAGTGCTGCGGATGTCAGCCTCCTCACAGAGGTGCCGGAAACATGACATGGCTACCAGCACTGCTTCAGTGTCTGGACTCCACAGGAACATGTAGAGAGACACCTCCAGCTTAGTCTGCGCCTGCCGGCAGATGGGGATTGCACCTCCCAATGTAGCACACTCCTGGGGGATTAAATATATGTTTCACACAAAAATTAATATACATTCTTCTGCAAACATCAGAAGTCTGTGCTAGCACTTGAACCACCACCACCACCACCACCACCACTCCCTCTTAGACATATATCAACATCAATTTCACTGGTTTGGCTCAAATGTAGGTTGCATGTTTTGTTGGATATGATGCTATGCACAATGCATGATGTATGCCCTCTCTTTCACTGTTTTTGTTTGATGCCAGTTTAATAAACATGACAATACCTTGTTTTTGAGAAGAAACTTGTTCCTGCAGATGAGGATCTCCCTCAACCATTTGAGAACCTCTGTCCCATTGCCCATTTGCTGGCCAATCAGTTTGCGGCAGATGATGAAGAGCACCTGGGAACTGCAGAGTGAAACAACATGAAAAAGAAGAGGTCAGTTAATTGCTTTCAGTACATCTAAGGTCACATCCAGAAACTACAACAAAGTTTAAAAAAAGGAAAAGGGGAAATTTACTGATTGTCCATTATTTGTAAAGCCACACAAGGGGCATGACACCCTTCTTGAGCTCCAGATCCCCATCTGACAGCTGACTGCTGGTTAGCTTAGCTGCAATGAATGCTAAATCTTAGTCCTAATCATGGCTGACTTGTAAGATAGTCCAGATGTGACCCTCCTCATCCTAAGACCCAGATACTTATCTATCTGATCCAAAATATAATCAGAGAAGGAACTGTACACTTTGAAGCAGAGAAAACAAAACAGGACAGGGCACTAAGGCAGTTGTTGTTCTGGGTATATATTTGCTATAATAACATGTAGAGTTTACATACTCATACCACAGCACACCATTAAAACTTACAGATGAGCAAATAAGCAAGTAGCGGCACATAATTAATATATGAAGTGAACTATATCAGATATGCGATTTTAGTCAAATTGCACAACCTTAACGAGAGGGACTAATAATATTTGTTGAGAATAGCCCCAATAACTTAACCATATCAAGTAGGCTGATGTCAAGTTGAATCGAAACTGAATATTGAAAAAGTTATGGGGGAGGAGTATGTCACAGCAGACATCTGTGGCTCCATTTATGTCAGATATGTAGAGTACCTGATATCCCAGAATGTCTCAATAGGTGCATCAGGGTTCCAAAGCTCTATGGTCTCTGGCTGGTGTAGCACTAACAGAGCCTTCACAGACACAGGAGAAACCATAAGTGAGGTAGAGGACACTTTTAGAGAACAGAAAAATGAATGTAAGTCAACGGTTCACACAGAGTCTGAAACTGTATTTGTGGAATTTTCCTGAAGTGCAGAGAAAACTAGCGAAGCAAGCATGTTTATATCCAAGTCAAGTCTTTATGAGAGGCTAATATACCTTAGATATCAGAGAGTTTTGATGTCCATAAATCATGCTGAAAATGTTATTTGTGAGAAACAAATAACTAAAAAGGTCATTGAAAGAAGAACTCCAAGAGCCCATCTTGCAATTACTCTTATTAGGTTGGCAGTTAGTTTTGGTGGAGATTCATGCAACAATATCAACAAAAGTCACCCAAAAATGCCCCCCAAAAAATACACTGAAATAAATGGTGACAGTCTGTCTCCCCTATTTGGAGCAACACCAATTGGTCACAGTTTGCTGAAGTTTGACGAGGTTTTGGGAATCTTTCTGCACTCCTTTCCTCTACACTTTGTCTTTCTAACATCCATACAGCCACAACCTTGAAATATAATTCTTCAGACAGGCGTAGGAAAACTTATTTTTGGGCAAAAAAGCCACCCATATTCTTCACTTCAAAATAATTGCTTGTTCATACTGGCTCTTTGATCATTGTAATAGCAAGGATGGTGGTGTCACCCATAAGCCTGAGACTTCAGAAGGCCGCATTTTGGAGCCTTAGAGTAAATAATAACTTGAAGCAGTATACACTAACGTATCACAATCTCTGCGTTACCTTTTTAGAATCTTGGACCAACAAGGCGTTACTGAACATGGAACAAGTTACAACTTTCATCTCTGGATTTTGGACACTAGAGGAATGACTGCACACCCTTAACTTTACCATGACCATGCTTAACATAAGGTTATTATTAGCATGCTAATTTCAAGTTTTCTGTGCATTTGATCCCTCAACCATGACCTTAAAAGTTTATCACTGGCAACAGCATGTGAAAGCGTTACCATGATAGTGGTAATTCAGCTTTTTTTTTTTAGAGGCCAGAGGAATAACCTCACATCGGACAAATTACCATGGGCATACTAATTGACATTATGTTAGCATTAGCATGCTCATGGTAATTTGTTGTTGAAGTGTACTTCACACTAGAAACATGATCTCACACCTTTACAATTAGCATTGTCCTGTATTAATTAGCATTAGAGCACTAATGCCAATTTTGGACTTTTGTGTTTGAAACTTGAATCATGGTTAGGGTTGCCAACCATCCCTTGAAAAACGGAATCATCCCATATTTAGAAACAAAAGCGTGTGTCCGGTATTGAGCTGAAAAGGGACGCACTTTGTCCCACATTACCGTGAGAATTAAAAGTGGTCTGCAAAATGTCAACATAATTAACACTTTACGTGAAAACTTTCAGTAAACTTCTTCCCAAGCCCTCTCCTCCTCTGTGACCAATGAGCTGACAGCACACTCTCACACGAGTATGACGATACAGAGTCCCAGTTACCTTATTGGGTGAGGTACGGTTGTTTGCAAAGAAGATACCGGAAGACAATCATAACAGAGCTGAGCATGAGTGACAATGACACAGATGCCGACACTGCTTTACAGTCTGAGGTAAGGATGCCAACTGTCCCTCAAAATACAGATATTTGGGAACGAAAAGACATGTCCCTTGATGATAAGGGTTGCACTTTGTCCCTTATTTCTGAAAATCTATCTCAACACAAATTTTATTATAATGAAAGTAATCATTCAGCTCTCTGACTGCTACTGGCTGTTCCGTTCTCCCTCTGCCACAGGATCATGCTTCTTGTTAACCAATGATTAAAAAAAAAAAAAAATCATGGACGCTACCCAGTCAGACTCCAGTTCGCCTATGTGCAAAAAAAAAAAAAGAAGAAAAAAAAGAAATGCCTGCAAAAGTACAGGAGTGAGTGGGGACGAGGCTGACAGAACACTCTAAATTGACTGTAGGTGTGACTGTGAGTGTGAATGGTTGTTTGTCTATAAATGTTGGCCCTGCGATGGACTGGTGACCTGTCCAGGGTGAACCCCGCCTCTCGCAGGCTGCTGGGATAGGCTCCAGCCCCCCATGACCCTTAATAGGATAATCGGTAGAAAATGGATGGATGGATGGATGGATTTTGCACTGATTGTTAAATTTCAAAGAATATTTGTTGTTGTTTGTTGTTGCACACTTCTGAAAAACATCTTCTATAAGTTTACTTCGATTTATGCTATATTCAATTTGTTTTTTGTTTTTTTATTCTGACGAATGATACTTTGCACTTCACAGAGACCAAAATAGAAGGATCAAATTCAGTGTGTACTTAATGTACTCATAATGCAGGGTTCATGAAAGAGTGCATCCCCCCACCTCTGCCACTGTCCCTTATTTCCATGTCACGGAGCTGGCAACCCTAAACATCACCTCACATCTTTACCACTAAGGTTACCCTATTGCTATTAGCATGCTAATGCTAATTTCCGACTTCTGTATATTTGACACTACAAACACAACCTCATTTTTACTTTTTGTGCATTTGACGCCTAAAGCTGGAACTATGAAGACCGTAAGCACATGTTAATTCAAGGAACTTCTGCACTTGGCCTGCCACTGAGCCACACAATTAAGGCAGATATGTCAGGCTGCAGGCCTATTCAAAATTTTGCAGGGCAGAAATGTTCTGGTTTGATATTGCAGTTTGGATATTAAGTTGGAAGACCATATGTCTTCTGACATGACAATGAGATGCAGTAAAAAAGCAGAAATGGAACGAATGCAGGTTCAGTAGTCTCAGACCTCCATGGCTTCTTGGGTGAGCTGGGTTGTGTTGGTTAGAGGCACTAGCTGCACCAGGCCCGTAATAAGCTCTGCTGTGCTGCTCTGCATATCTGGTGCTTGCTTCACTGGGTTCTGCAAACCAACCATAAATAAAACAGTATGCGTAACCTGCTTCTATTATAAAGACATGAAATAAGATCTGTACAAGATTGCCAATCCTGTTTAAATCCAACTAAAAGTCATGGCTTGCAGCAGTTGAGTCATTGTGGCCAACTCACATGCAACATGAGTTTGGGGTCAGCATGGATGAGTTTGACCAGGGCGAGAAGGAGGCACTTGTAACTCCGAGTGTCCAGATCAGTGGTTTTTTCTTTGAACTTAAGGCTGGTGGTCATCTTCCCTTTGAATGTCAGACTCTATGAGAGACAACAGTGAGGAGAGGGTCAAGCTGCAGGAAGCATATTCAACAACCGTAATCATTTAAAAAGGTCCAGTGTGTAGAATTTAGATGTATCATAGGTAGGAATGGAATGGGATATTCCTAAATTTACTTGACCATTCTGTATTTGTTAATTTAGAATGAACCCTTTATAGATCACATCAGGGATGAGGATTTTTTCTTCTGCAACTCAGAAGTAATGGGCTCCCTCAACCAAAAACCCAGTGGGATTGTTAAACTGGATTTTGGATTATTGCCGCAAATAACCTTTGTGGTGAACAAAAGTTGATGAGACTAACATGTTTAGTTCAGCAAGATCAGGTTCCCTACACTACTTTGGCAATTATAGTTTTTGAAGAGTTAATGCAATGGCTAGAAGTACAAAGCTAAAGTGAGACTAGCAACAAACTGTCCAGCAGATGCAAGACTTCAATATTTTTAACGTGATGAGGTGTAATATCTCTGCAACAACCTCCTGTACGCTTGTTTATAGACAGGTTAGCAACCACTTTTTTAAAGACACATGAAAGCTTTCAAATTTGCCGATTCATTTTTTGACACATTTTATGCCAAAATTGTATGTTTTAAAAGCATTATAATATCTTCAGCTCATGATACCAACAGACCTCATTTCAGGTATTTCACTGAAAACCCACTGACGCTGAGATGTGGAAACCAGATGTTCAACAATGATAACTTATTTCTGGGTTTCAGCACTCATTCCTGCAGCACTCTATATCTGCTTAAAGAATGGTTGCTCTTCCACAAAGTGATACACATACACCTAGAGTAGCCCTGCCCAGACCATGCAAACCAACACCTCAGGACTGTTCTATTCACTTTGGTCCTGACTCCTGATCCTCATCAACAAATATTTATAACAGGACCTGACATATTTTGGAATATTTGAGGCCAGCAACCATACCAATATCAGGAATTCTGGTAACAAATTTATTTATGTACATATTTTATAAGACAGTTTAATAAAAAAATAACTGTGACTGTCCAAAATGACTTCAGTCCAATACAGGACCACAGCACACTCTACTGGACAAACATTGCAAAGAAATCTTTTCGAAATACAACAAACATGCCTACATCAATTTATACAGGCTGATTTCTTGTTAATATTAATCCGCATCAATCGATCAGGCTCTAGCCAATACAGATATATCTGCAATATACAAAATGGACCCCAATTCACAAATTTAAAAGATTTTCCATATACTATATCAATAAGCAATAAGATTGATTTTCTTGCATTTGGGTTTAGTCCGAGCACTTCCACCTTCTTTTAATTCCATAAAACGTGATATTTGTGATCTGACTGCCATTCCATCTAAAATCTTGTATTCCAGCAGCGAGCCCGCTTCTTTTACTAACAGAAGATTCCTCCCTGATGACATTATGGAATGATTCAGCAGCCTATACATTAAACGTGGCGCTGATGATACAGCCAGACTACTTGCCCACAGACCTGTTTTCAGTTGTGCTATAATCAGAAAACAATCTGGAATGAGCTGTTTTGGGAATGTACAGCACCCAGCAATTCAATAGCTGATGCTTGAACTGAGCAACACAGTGGCACCACCATAGTTACCATTTACAGTTTTATAATCACTGCACAGTAAATGATTCAAATAAGCATTGAAATAAGTTTTAAGAAATCTAAATTAAAATAAATTAAAGAAAGAAAAATTCTAGGCACTGGTTTTAATAGTTTATATTGGGTAATGTGATATGTTTTGGGTAGTTCATGTACAAACTTAATTTTTTATTCCAACTGAATAAACTGAGGAAGATTATATGAGACCGTTTCTGCTCCAGTAGGACTTAATAATTGATATGACATGGTAAAGTTTCAGTTGTAATGACAGTTGTCTGACCGTTGTCATCCGTAGCGGAGCGTGTGTGCTAATGCCTTGGACCACCCGATTGAGGGTGTCTGAGAACATAAAGCGGAGCTCCCCGGAGTAGCAGTACACTGCATCGATCTTCGGCCACCAGTCCAGATCAGACTGGAAGCAGAAAACACAGCATGAGAAAGAACACATAAAATGACTACATTAACACTGGAGTGTGAAGAAGGTATGGAGACTTACGTTGGTGATTATTCTGTGTAACGAGTTGACTAGGACAAAGTGAAAAGTGGACGGAGAGGAAGAGGCCAAACAGACCTTCAAGATGGAGAGGAGAGAGATCCGTTACAGACACACACACACACACACACACAAAAGCACACAGGTAATTTTCAGTTTACCTTAAAGTGCTGGTTGTTGTGAGGATTAATGCGGAAACAGGAGACGAAGCAGTCCATCATGAGCTCCACGTCAGCATTCTGGCTGCCTGCCCCCCTCCAGAAGGGTTTGGCTGGGTTGAACAGCAAAGCCTAAAGAAACCATCAATAACCGTTACATAGTTGCCTTGAAGTCTTACATATATTAGAAACCAATAGCATCATTTCTTGGTCCATAAGATCACCTGAAGGTGAACACAGTGTGGACATGTTGCCTCCAGAAACTGACTGGATGATTGCTACTTTCAACTTTGATTGTGCAACTCCAACTGCCAGTGCAAGACTACTATGACAATTATGTGTCTCGTGAGCTCTGGCAAGAGCCTCACCCACTGCAATCTCAGGAGTCACACAATGTAACTTGCAAATAACTTGATAAGTCAATGTAGATAAAGATTTTAGAGGGTCCACAGCCAATGTCACTAAATTTATCTGCAGCTGACAGTGCAATCTGCATCCTGATCTAGCTGAAAAGCCCTGATTTGGAAATACTATATATTTTGGACAGGGAGTTCCATTCTCATTTCCAACACAGTGCAGAGACAGCCAGAGAAACAAAAAGAGAGAGGTCCTCTGCAGTCATTAGATCAAATTTTACAGTTTGACATGTCATACTTGTTTTTTGTGCTGTGTATGGATGTAGATTATTGTTTATTAAATAAATATAACTCCATAAACCTTATGCCTCCTGTTGTACTTTTGGATGTCAGCCTCTGCTGCATCACCCAAATGTTTAATGAGAAATTTTTTTTTTTTAAGTTTTGTGGTTGTTTGCTGTAAAATGTCCCCTTTTCTAGTTCTTGGTCAAGGTCCTTGAATGGCTAAACTTAAAGGATCAAAGATCATTAACAGAAAGGTTTGCTTAGGCTAAGTTTGTTTAATGAACGTCATTTAATATCAATATAGAATCCATCAAATCTCAAATACATAAAAATATACTAATAACCAAAAATTAACTGAAAAAACATGTTCAATGTTGATACATAAAATAATATGTATTAATAAAATATTCAATCTTTTTAATACAATCATCTCTTCTAAGGAAGTGCGCACACAAAAATGGTCGCATTGGCGTATCCATTTAGCTTCCCTAAACTGATTTTTTTTGGGGGGGCCTTCTTGAGCTAAAATAATGAACTTTTTCCCTTGAAAGGACCAGAATTTGAATTTCCATGTTTTTGAGTGTCAGAATGAGGAACTGAAGAAATTGGTCCAACCTTGAGATCCATGACAATGGACTGGACAAGGAGGAAGATGGTTGAGTGATCCTCCCAGTTGATGTAGGTCGAGGCTTTACAGAGCTTAACACAAGCAATAGCAGCGCTCTCCATCAGCTGCTTACTGCCGCCCTGGCCTGCTAAAGCTTTTCGCAAACTGTCCAAAAACAGTTTCTGCAGACATAACAGCACAAGGAAGGAAGGAAAACATGAGTTTCTTGAGTCATACTTCATTACACTTGCTTGTGTGTGTTCTATCCTCCCACCTTGTTGGCCTTGCTATCTTCCACAGTGTCTTTGGAGATGGTATGTGTGATCTCTGGACAGAGGATAAGGAGGATAATTTGAAGAGGCCACACTGCTGCCTTCCTCTTTGCACTTTCTGCAAAGCTGTCCACCAGGTCAAACAGTTTCTCTGCAGCTTCTAAAGAGAAACACACAAACACACAACACACACACACACACACACACACACACACACACACACACACACACACACTTTACTGTCTAAGGAGACAAGATGTCAACTTGCTTTCTTTCAACAGGTTGAAATGAGACTCCAACAAGCAGCATTCATCAGCAATGTACACTGTTCCAAACCCTTTAGAACCGTTCATTCAATTCACCTGCCAATTTATGAGTGACAGTGGGAACAAAACACACACACACACACACACACGGAATGCTAAAAGAAATGTTCGCTAAATTTTTCACCGCTGTGATTTAAACCGTGTTGTGTTAAGAGTTGGTCAGCCTGATATGCCCCCCCCCCCAAAAAAAAAATGTAATAAGATACAGACAAGATGTTGCAATGTAGAATTCAAGTCCTAATCTTCTACATTTGTAAGATCTATCAAAATCCTATCGAAGACCAAAAGACACATTTTTTTCAAAGCAAATTTAAGACTTTAAAACCCTGTGTGAAACCTCTACTAAATCAGTTGCAAATGTAATTCTGAGTAGGATTGATGCTAATGATCAACACTGATGTGAAGCTCGGAAGACCTCATCATACCTGCCATGTCTGCTTGTGGTCGCTGGTAGAGCATAGTGAATTCATCAGGGTAATTCTCCACCCAGTTCCAAAATGCCTGCACATAGAAAAAGATTATGATAATGAAGAACTCAAGATATTTCCCTGTTCAATTAAAAAAATGCTTTTATGGACACACACATACAACAACATAGCACATTCATAAAAACGCCAAACCTGATTAGATTAGTGGTCCAGCTGAAGATATAAGTTCATTATCCTTTTTCCAGTCAATCATACTGTTAGAAACATTTTATGGATTTTTAGAAGTATTGCATCTCTCAAAGGAATAAAAAGATCTAAGGGAATATCAGAAATGCTCTTATCTGTTACATGCATCTGGAGGAGCACCAGCATCTTCTTTGATTGAAGTGACGTTGTAAACTAACTTGTTTGTTGGAGCTACATGCTATGAGTAGACTGGGATTTGGAAGCACAATGACACACCAAAATCCAACAGCACCAAAGTGACACATGCAGGTACACTGCAGCTAAAGCCCAGTTCACACTACACGATTTTAGGCGTCTGTGACGTTGGCGACGTCGCTCCCCCAAATCGGGGTGAGGCACTAACGACCGCCGCGACAAAAGTAATGAGGTGTGAACAGTTCTAAGACAATTGACTGGGAGGTCGCATGCGACGTTGGCGACAAAAAGTGGACTTGTCGCAGTGACGTAAACGGTGCTGCAGCCAATGAAAGCAGACATGGGAGGTACTGCGAACCCAGACGAAAAGAGCTGCAGCAGTGGGGAGTCACACATAGCAAACAACTACAACAAAAATGACAAGAGGCATGGATTCTACAAAGGGTTCGCGATATCCGTGGACACAGGAGGATCTGGGAGGCTTGGCTGAGCATTGGCGTGAGCACCCCTGCCTTTACGCTGTCTGCGTTTGCCAATCCATTCCTTCGCCCACACTCTCTTCCTCTTTTTTGTTTTTTTTTTCCGTTACATAATAGCGCACAAACAACCTGGAGGGCTGCGTTCTGCTCCGCGTCCATGTTTACGACGAAAGAGGCACGCGCTGTGTTCAAGAGTTTTCTGGCCAGCTGGGCAGTTGGCCACGCCCACTGACGGGGAAAATCGTGTAGTCTGAACACTCCCGTCCACCGACAAATCTTGTAGTGCGAACAGCAGCCTGATTGAGCGTCGGGTGGTGTGAACAGCAGGTTGTGTCGCCAACAAAAAAAGTTGTGTAGTCTGAACTTGGCTTAAGCAGCTAATTACCTCATCTGCCTGTAAACTGACATTAGCATGCACATGTCCCTAGACAGTGATTGGTTGATGGCTTGTTCTGCAGCTATGCAGACAAATAATTTCCAGTGTTCAGGCATTTCAATACAAAACAAAGTGAAGTTAACTAAGAAAAGAACAGACAAAGAAAAACAATGTAATACCCACCTTTTCTAAACTGTTGATGACTGCTAGTTGAGCTGGTTTCTTCAGTGCTCTGAACTTAAGAACCGTTTCTGAAAGAAAACACACAAAATTATTGTAAACACAGAACTAAAACATCCTCCAGACCAGACTTTTAATGCACAATTTGCCATAAATTCTGGCATCTTTGATGAGCCACAAGACCCCTTGATGATCACCTTGTAGCAGCCTCTTCAGCTTGGAGCAGTCAACATTAATGTACTGCATCAGCTCAATGTCATGAACATCCACGTTGTCCTCCAAGCACACTGTCAGTTCCTGGAGCCTGAGGACAGACAGACAGGCGCACACACAAAGACACACACACAAAGACATAAAGACACACAAAAAGACATGAGGACACACACACACAAAGACACACACACACAAAGACACAGTTGCTTTGCATGTAGCACTTAATGGCTTTTTTTTAATTATTATTCCTGCATCATCCTGCAAAATGATTGGGTCAAGATTTATAATCTAACAGTTTTTTAAGACTTTTTCATTAACCAGAATCCGAAACGATGTGTTACTACCATGAGGTTGCAGTAGTTCAGTGCAAGGCTTGACTTATCCTTCTGCAATAAATCACTGCCAGAAGTTATGAGTAGTTGAATACTCTACAGTGTAGCCTGACGTGCACCTCCCTGCAGATGTTCCTATGTGTCACTTCAATGCAAAATCAGTGATAGGTCTGCTTCACACAACCATATTACCACACCCTCTGACTCTTTTGTCTAAGTTCTTTATTATTCTATTTATCACCTGCCACTTAAAATCTATTTGCTCCGTTGGAACCACCACTGTTTGAAGTGAACAAAGAAATTTAACACTAGAAATGCCATGTTTCACACTCTAACATGTCTGTCCCCTATATGACTTCCTGGGGACTCCAGAAGTCAGGAGTCAACTTGAGGCTGATGGAAACTTACTACAAACAACTGCAAAACTGTCTAAAAGCATTTGTTTCCAAAGTCAAAAGCATAATCTAGTCTGCTCAGTAGTCCACTGACACTTTGATTTCTGCTTCAAATCAATTATGATACTCAGGGTTTTGCGCAACTGTGAATGAGCGTCACCACCTGGTGCATTCAGTTCAACCCATTCAAGCTTAAAGTATAAAGTCAAACAATCAGCATATACCACGCTTGCTTATTTCAAACCAATTTGACTGTCTTGCAAATGGCGATTGCTAAAAAGAAGGCAAACGAGTGTACGGAGATTGTCGTGTTATCACACTATTTTAAAAAAGCGGGGGGCATCAAGATGGCATATTTTTTCATGGCAAGTTATCTTTGTACTTCCAAGACTGCATAAATGCTTCAAAAAAAATAAAAGGGGAAATATTTGTGCAGATTATCTTGCCGAGGAGAATGAGTGTGTCTCATCAACTTTTG
Source organism: Aulostomus chinensis (assembly GCF_037954235.1). Lineage (NCBI taxonomy): Eukaryota > Metazoa > Chordata > Actinopteri > Syngnathiformes > Aulostomidae > Aulostomus > Aulostomus chinensis. Next base: position 14,214,930 of record NC_141329.1, on the reverse strand, counting down.
TTTGTCACAGAGTCACAGAGGTCATTTTTTTGTAATAATTTCAATCCGATGTAAAAATCACATTGGCTTTGGGTTGTAGGAACCCAGAACAATGCCAACTTCTGGGTTGACCCATTATGCATACATCTATCATACCTCTTAAACTTCTCTGCCATACTCAAAATCAACATCTTGCATACTGGCTCTTTCTATAAGGACATGATCTGTCTAAATCGTCTGTATTCAGCAATAACGTGTTTATGTGAATTACTGAACTACTGTGGGCCTTATATTACAAAACTTGTTCAAATAAAAAAACTTAGTCTTTTATTCAGATAAACATATCATCAAATCCCAGGGTAATTATATCTATGGATGTGTGTTCTTTTAAGTGTCAAAATCAAAGAAACCCAATCCACTTTACTGCTGATATATCATCATGTCAAGGGTGGATACACAGTATGGTGGATTACTTGGAGTCTAGTCCCTGTACAAAACCATGCTGATTGAGAAACTGGGTACCTGGTGGAGATACGGCTGAAAACAGCGTTGAAGTTGTTGCAGCTCAGGGAGAAGAGAACAGCTGAGGCCGAGGCCCGGAGCTCAGTGGCATGCTGGTGGCCTTCCCGATAAGTGTGGATGAAATGGCAGATCTCTGGCAAAAGCTGTTTGACCAGCATGGTCTCATCCAGGCGCAAGCAGTCCTTGGATTGCTGTGGAGGTAGGGGTTGTCAATCTCTAACATTGACCAAAAAAATATTCCAACCTCTGGATATGGGAACAAGTGGGCTCTAAGCCTGCCCTTCACATAAAATACTTCTATTATAAAATTGTGTTTCTGCTTCAATCAACTGTATAATTGCCCTTCAAAATCAAGGTAACTTTAATTTATCTGAAAGTAGATTAACCACAGTTAACTACAGCAACAACATTCACAGCTATATTTTCAGCTAAATATGATGACACCCAGCAAACACATTGAACAGAGAAAAAATTGCTCGTCGAAACTTTGGTAAGTGGTGCATGTATGTTAGCATTATTACACTCCAGGACTCTAGCCAGGGGCGGCATGGTGGTGCAGCGGTTAGCACTGTCGCCTCACAGTAAGAAGGTTCCGGCTCAAACACGGGATCTTTCTGTGTGGAGTCTCCATGTTCTCCCTGTTCCTGTGTGGGTTCTCTCTGTTGCTCCAGCTTCCTCCCACAGTCCAAAGACATCAAGAGGGGACTAGGCTGATTGATACTCTAAATTGACTGTAGGTGTCACTGTGAGTGTGAATGGTCATCATTGTCGTCGTCCTCCACTTATCTGGTTGGTCCGGGTTGCAGGGGCAGCAGACTCAGCAAGGAAGCCTGTCCCCTCCCCAGCCACTTCCACCAGCACTTTCGGGGGAATCCCGAGGCGTTCCCAGGCCAGCCGAGAGATATAATCCCTCCAGCGCGTCCTGGGTCGGCCTCGGTTGGACATGCCTGGAACACCTCCCGAGGGAGGTGTTCAGGAGGCATCCTCACCAGATGCCCAAACCACCTCAACTGGCTCCTCTCAACATGAAGGAGGAGCGGCTGTACTCTGAGCTCCTCATCCTATCTCTAAGAGAGAGCCCAGCCCAGTTGTTTGTCTATATGTGTTGGCCTTTGATGGACTGGTTACCCGTACAGGGTGAGCCCCGCCTCTTGCCCAAAGGCCACTGGGATAGGCTCCAGCCCCCCCCCCCCCCCCCCCGTGACCCTTAACAGGATAAGCAGTGGAAAATGGATGGATGGACGGACTCTAGCCAGACCCCTGACATCTATTCTATTTATTCTAAAGTTTTGAATGAGGACAACCACAGCTATATTCATTTGTCAGGACAGGAATGAAGGTAAACACTGACATTTGTTTGATGATCATGCTTTCATAGCTAATGTACAGATGATTTCTCGTCCTCTCGATGTTCAATAGGTAGAAAAAAATCTCTGTACAAACTTGCATTAACAATGTATCAAACTCAACAATGCCAGATACACAACACTAAGGCACTGTTTGGGGTCTGGTGAAACACTAGACTAGATCAAGTCATCCGCTGGTTTCACTGTTTTTGTCTCAGCTTCATGTTGAATAACTGATTTTTTTTTTTTTAGGGAAAGGTACTAATTTGAATGGAACCCTTAGTTGAGCGCAATTTCCACTTGAATTGTGGATGTTTACCAAAAGGAAGATCATGAAACTATGTCCCAGAGTAGTGCAAATTGCACACATTGTGGTGACATTTTAGCCAAGCTTAATAAAATACTGATTTCAAACACAGTTGAGCAAACACAGCAAAGCATAAAGTTCAGCAGTCTCTCATGAATGCCAGAGGGCCCAATGGTCCAGGATGTAGCCACACCTGCTGAAAATGTACTCTCCACATGACAAAGTGTATCAAGCACAACAAATGGAGAAACCAATTATTCTCACTAATCTTACCAATCATCATTCAAGACTTGTTGACACAGCAAATGGAAATTCTCATTATAAATAATCTCAGCTGATATGTTCTTAATGAAGTTAGAAAAATAACGTTTTGTTGTGTTTTTTTTTAATACAAGTAGGACACAGTTCATTGTTTCAATCATTGGTTGATTATTTTAAATGTCATTTTGGGCAATTACTTGACCTAGGGTGTGATTGGAAAAGCAGAAGGCTCAGAAGCAGCATCTTCTTGAAATCCACAGAATTAAAAATGTAACACTAGTTTCCATTCAGAAGCGGAAATACAGCATTGTACCTGGCGTCCAGTGGACCGTAAAGGCTAATGACAAAAACCTGTACAGGAAATGCCTGCAAATATAATCCCGACCTGGTGGAAAGCCAAGTAGAAACAAGAATAGCATGATCGATGGGGTATAAGTGAATTAGCAGAGGCCTGTGCCTGGGTGAGCACAAACACAGCAGCATAAATACTGTCACAGTTCTAGGGTTGATTTTAGAGTCAGATCAATAAGTATGGGTCGCAAGGACTACACCTCAAAGCTTCAGGTGCGTCGGTGGTTCTGACAGTGACACTCTCAATTAGGGTTGTGTAAAAAAAAAAAACCATAAGGAGTAAAAATGTGTTCTTGTTGCACAGAGAGGGTGTGATTGTGCTACAATGCACATTCTATCTGTAGAGTTCTATGTTCATGTAAACTTTTGCTCCTAGCCTCCAAAATCAGTTTTTACATGTGTTGTGGACGGTAACTGCAAACTTTGTTAAAAACATTTGAAAAATTGAAGTTTAGTTCATCATCAAAATTTTGAGTGTTTTTTTCTACACAGAGCATCAACCTTGGTTTATCTAGTTTATTTTGAACCGCTGTTGTGTCAAATACAGTTACCTCATCAGATGTGTTTCCCCTGTATCCCTGCCCTTGTATGAACTGTGAAGGAAGCCTGCCTTTGCAAAACCCTACCCTCGAGACGTAGAATCTGTATTAAAGAAGAGAAACGCACAGGACTCGTTGGTTTATTTTGAAAATGGGGTGACAGAACCTGTTTGCTGGATTTGTATGTCTTCATCAACACAAGCAATTTATATTAATGAACAGCAGAAAACTAAGTATTATAAAAATGAAAGAAAAACTTTTCATTATGAATAATCTAGTCTTTTGGAAAAAGTGCTCAATCATTTTCATAATTATGATTTCATAGGCTCTGAACATATTCTCTTGTATTGCCTCATTTTTTTGAATAAAATATCACAGTTCTGAAATATGTGTTTGACATCTATAATACACATTCTACGTCTTGGGGTGACATGTTTGCAAATCCATTCATACAAGGGCAGGGCTGGGGGTGACTGTATTCCACAAAACACTGGCTCATCGTGTGCCATGTACATGCTGCAACATGTTGTGTTGCCCACCACCACAAGTACATTCTCAACCTGTGGGGAACACTGCAAATCAATCAAAATCATATATGGCTAAATAAAAATAGACTAAAATATGATGGCAAGTAATGCTATTTTGAAATATGGAATTGAGCTAGTTTGCAGTTACGTGCAAAACTGTCTTAAGATCATCATCACGATATAGAAACAGGATAAAATAATGATTCTATCATAAAACATCTATTGGATTTTTTCCATATCACCTACCCCTTCTTTCAATCCAGTCAGTTACTGGAGGGAATTTTGCAGATTTCCAACCAGAAATGTATCATTACAATATCACCTCCTCATTGCTTGAAAGTCAAAATCAGATTGTAATGTTACAGTGACCTGGGAAAGGCCTTGGAACTCAGCAAGCCCAGTGTAACCTGTTGTTGAATTTTTAGTCTCATTTTTAGTCTCTTTTCTATTTCAGTCTTTTTACTGCATAGACTCAGTTCAGTTTCATGTAAAGAGTAGCTTCCCAGCTGTCAAATAATTTTTTAGTTTTGCAGGAATATGAAACAGACTACATACAAATAATAATTTAATAAACTGCAATAACATTATGACTGCAACGCTGTCTGGGTGTGAGATGTGTTTCTAGGGAAGCACTCACCCCAGCCAGGCACTTCTCCAGTGTGTCCAGGATGATGAGCTGGGAGAGGTAGAGGTTCTTCTCAGACGCTTCTCCAAATATTCGCTGCAGGACGAAACAATCACAACATCTCTCACTCTGCTTTTACAAATGAGGAAAACTCTGCTTATCCATGCCAATCAGTTGCATACCAGTAGCTTTGCTGAGAGATTAGTTGTAATAAATAGTCGTAATAAATATACTCTCTACTTTGTAGAATACTCAGACACCTATACTGATGAGTTCTTTTGGTATGTCAACACCACAATCATGTCAAAGCCCCCCCCACACACACTCTTTTTTTTAAATAATTCAAGATTTGAAAATATTGAATTATTAAATGAACAATGTTTCATCTGCCTGTCCATCAAAAATAATGGTATTTGCACTGTGACTTTATTTGCATCTTGGTGTTTTCTACTATTCACTCAACTTCTCTGTCCACCATATTTGATTCCCTGCAGTAACGTAACTTCTCCCACCCCTCGTACGATTGGATCACAAATCTGCAATCTCCATAAAACAGGATTGGACTATCTTAAAATAGAGTGGAACACTCAACCCTACTCAGAATACTGCCATTCAAGTCAATGTAGCCCAGCGTTTCTCAAAGTGTGTGGTGTCTCAGTGGGGGCGCGAGTCACCCGACGTCCAAACATTAGTTCCCCCTCACCTTTCGCTTTGTTTATGGTTGCGCCGTGAAAAAAAATTCCAATGTCCAAACATTAGTTCCCCCCCTCTCTAATGTGTGGACGTCGGAATTTTTTTCACGGCGGAACCAAAGCGCGCTTTAAACCTCTTTCATAGCAACTGTTGTCAGGTCTGTTTTTAAAATGGAGAGATATTTGACGGGGATGAAACACATTTTATTTCATTTTTTCTAGTTCTGAAAAATTAAAGGAATGTTTGTCATTTTTAATAGGTCAATAAAGTTAAACATGGCCTATTTTGTCAAAACAAAATTGGGGTGGGGGGGGGAATGACAGAAAAAGTTTGAGAACCCCTGATGTAGCCCTTGATTGTATGTCCATCCGAAATCTCTTGTGAGTCAGACACAAAATTACGATTTATTAAGAAAATTATTTGAACAAACACAAGATGAAGATACCAACTTACCATGTTGTTGACATTTTTCAGGATGGTGGTGAGGCCACTGATGACGAGGGAGAATTTGTACTTGGAAATGTTGATCAGACATTCTTTGTTGTGCTCTGTGCTGACTTTGGTGTGAGTATTCTGGTGTCCAACTTTAATGGGAAGCTAAAGATAAAGACAAGAGAGCAGGACAATGATGCAAGGGATCACATTACAACGACATCAGCTCATAAAACACCAACATAAGAGAGTTGAAATCAGGTATTTTCCATTTCAGTGCTGTAATCTTTTGAAGGTGGCCTCGTTACCCTTCTGACTGTATCAATGAATACTTATAAGCATTGTAAAAGTTGATTGCTCAGTTGTACAGGTGTGCTGGGGGTGAAGAGGCCAGTAAGTGTATGTTGCCACAAATTTTAAGCGCTTCGGTAAGCTTCTTTCTCTGACTCAGTATAAATATGGCTGTGCACCTGATATGTGAATGAATTCATTGTTACATGGTTTCTATGCATCTATCGCGGCGCAAACTTCAGAATCAGAATCAGAAAATCTTTATTGCCAAGCATGATTTTACACATGGGTGGCACAGCGGTGTGGTGGTTTGCACTGTCGTCTCATAGCAAGAAGGTTCCTGGTTTGAGCCCCAGCTCGAGCACAAGGTTTTCTGTGTGGAGTTTGCATGTAGTTTGCATTCTCTCCAGGCACTCTGGCTTCCTCCCACAGTCCAAAGACATCAAGAGAGGACGAGGCTGATTGATACTCTAAATTGACTGTAGGTGTGACTGTGAGAGTGAATGGTTGTCTGTCTATATGTGTTGGCCCTGGTGTACGCCACCTCTCATCTGAAGGCTCCAGACCCTCCGTGACCCTTATAAGGATAAGCAGTAGAAAATGGATGGATGGATGGATTTTACACATACAAGGAAACTTTTCAGCATTTAACTGTTAACATTACTCTTAAAATTCTAATGTGGAAAATATTCAGTAAGGGATATTCAACCGAAGGGAAACCCCTGAAATTGTGGCTCAGCATTCAAAGACTGTACTTTGTTTCAGAGAATTGAACCTCCTGGACACCAGATGTAAAATATCTGATTGTGGGATCAAAAATTAGGACAAAGGAGTTAGAAAAGATGTTAAATTGGTCAGGAAGCTATTTTGAACGCCATGTTGGGCAATCCACCCACTTCTCCACCTCAAGTTTATTAAATTAGAGATCAGGAGAAGTGATTACAGCAGACAAGGGAATTCAGCCACAGGACATCAACCGGCAGCCTGATGCAGAGGTGTAAGGAACACACGTACATGGCTACTGACATATTGCATCATCGGATGCACTCTCTTGTCTGTTTTTTTTCTGCCTGTATAGATGTGGTAATGAATAGGGTGCAGATCAGTCCATCTCACTTACTGTTGTTCAAATAGCCACCTACACAAAGTAAGATTGTTAACTTACTTCTCAACTGACACACGATTAGTGAAGTTGGTCTCCAAATGACACCAAAATTGACTCAAACTACAATAATATTCAAACTTTATTAAGTAGAAGACATAATGATTATCTAGATCCCAAGGGTTTTGTTTACCCTGAATGAGCACTATTAGAGTTGGCCTCTTTTCCATGTTGACTCAGTATAAAGAAGGGTGATGTGCTCAAGATATTGTTTATTTACTGTTCCCTCACAGTTTTGTTTTACTCTGTATTTGCACAGAGAGGTGGGCTTCAAAAGCAGCGGGACAAAGAGTGGCCCTACATCAAGAGGCCGCCTAACATATTAATCCTTCCTCACAGCAGAAGTAATGAGTGGTTTTGTGAGTGTGGCATTTTTTCAGGGTGGCCTTTTTGTGATATATAAAATATTCAATAAAATTGCTCAAAGAAAAACAAATGTTTCAATGATAGCATGTAGTAGGTACAAACACGCTGATGTTTTGACAAATGAACGTTTTTCTCAGTGTCAACTAATTTCAATATCGCGCGCAGCGCGCGCGCACACACACACACACACACACACACACACACACACACACACACACACACACACACACACACACACACACACAGGTAGATAAAAGCACATATCAAAGACCAAACACAAGAATCAAGACAAACTCATTTCTTTATTTAACCCTCTGAGGACGGGGCCTCTTAGTACTCAATATATAGCTTTATTTTCCTTGATCAATGTGTTCAAAGTGAAAACATCCAAGAGGTTGACCACTGCACTATTCTCAGTCCTGCTGTGGGCAAATATATCCTCCTGGCCAACAAAAAACTTTTCATGGGACCCTTTTGGGTTGCTCTCAAAACATCTCAACTCACACTACAGATGAAGTCGATTTTAACAGTTCGTGTAGTCTTGCTGTTGCCTGCTGTTCTCCGTCTCTTCTTAAATGGACTCAGCCCCCTTCCAAACTCTGCCTGCCATACTTTGCCAAGGGGATCCTTTTGAACTGTTTCTAAGGTCTACACAAGGATTTCAGCCAACCCCACACAACTGCCAAGCATCTGTAGTGTTTGCATTCTATTTTTATCGTTGTAACTTGAAATTTTAAAATGATCATTGTCCTTTACGTTTGAAGTCTGCTTTTTTAATGTCCTTTAGAAAATTGTTTTCCAGCCTGATAATAGCTAGTACTACAGTGAAATAATTTTAGTTTGACCTCTACTAAATTTTCCGTTTGGACTTTCAATAACAATCATGACCAAAACTACATCCATAGCATCTTAATTCTTCTCTGTGGTATTCACCTAAATGCTTCACAATAATGCCTCTGTGTCAGACCTAACACATGGGCACCTCATGGAAAATCTTGGGACCTCAATACAGCGCCATTGTTCTGTCAAGAAGTCACACCATCGCTGAATAGCATGTCTTAACTTAAAATGTAAAACAAGCCTGGCCTCTATCTGTCATCACAGCATGGTCAGTAGGCTCTTGAAATGGTCCCATATCATATTTGTAATTTTCTGTAGTGGTCCCACTAATATTTCTGGTTAAAACATATAGTCATCACTGCACCACATGTATTTCTATACTGACTGTAATTTGTTTTATCATAATTTTGTTTGATGGATGATTCACAAAATTCAACAGGCACAAAATAAACAAATCCAAAAGGGAGATCAGATGAAAAAATCCACACCATGTTATCGATGCAATTTTATTTTTACAAAATTTGGAGCATAACAACTACACAACTTCAAGTCTACTCTTATTTGCTGTTGTTTATGATGAGGAAAGAAAAAAGGCAAAGATGAAAATAAGAGGCTTTCCCAAAATGTTTTCAATTTAACAGTGTTAGCATGTGTTTTCAGTTCTAGTCCATACCCAGGGTTATGTGTATCAGAACTAAATGCAGAGGTGAGGAAATGTGCTTGTCATGACTTTGCAGACCACAGACCTCTATATAGGAATAGAGAACTGACCCAAGACTTCGTAGACTGGTGCCTGAGGAACCACCTCCAGATCAACGCGGGGAAAACCAAGGAGCCAGTGGTGGACTTCCACAGGCAGATGCAGTCCCACCTGACCCCAGTGAACATCCAGGGAATGGACATTGAGATGGTGACATCTTATAAGTACCTGGGTGTTCACCTGAACAACCAACTGGACTGGTCTGACAACACCGCGGCCATCTACTATAAGGGTCAGAATAGACTACCTGCTCAGGAGGCTGAGGTCCTTTGGAGTGCGGGGGACACTCTTGGGGACCTTCTATGATAGAGTGATGGCATCAGCCATCTTTGATGGCGTGGTGGGCTGGAGCAGCAGCATAGCAGCTGCAGACAAGAAGAGACTGGACAAACTGATTAAGAAGGCCAGCTCTGTTCTGGGATGCCCCCTGGACCCAATGGCCGTGGTGGCAGAGAGGAGAATGATGGCCAAGCTGTCATCTCTGTCGAACACTGACTCCCACCCCATGCTCAACGCCCTGACAGCACTGGAGAGTTCCTTCAGTGACAGGCTCCTTCACCCTAAGTGTGTGAGGTCCTTCCTACATGCAGCTGTCAGACTTTTCAACAAGCACTGCCCCGGTAACCACATCTACCAGACACTGGACAATCTTTCGCGTCCAATATCTAATACTTGCTGTGCAATACTCAACATTGCACTGTGCAATTCCAACACTTGCGCTGCCCAACACTTATGCTGCTAGTATTTACTGTAGTTGATTATAATTTATGATAGTGAATTATAGTTTATTATAGTTTCTGCTATTTATTGTTCTGTGTTTTTTATGATGCTACTTCTCTGTTTCTGCTGCTGTAACAGTGCCAATTTCCCCACTGAGGGACGAATAAAGGTTTACCTTATCTTATCTCTTATGTTACACTTCCAGAAAAAAGGCATATATCAGTGTAACATTTAGAATCATGACACTGTATATTGAGTGATTGCAGGAAGTTCTGGAGTTCTTTGAAGCCTTAAAATAGTCTGAGCTGTTTTAACCTATTGAGGTTTTTACAATAAAAGAGTTAACATGTTGTATTGCATCTGAACCAAATTATAGCGGAACAATATCAACAGAAATACTTGAAAGATATGAAATATACCAGAAGTAGAGATTAATAAGACATGAAGATGTAAGTCTGTATCAGTGTGTGACTTATTTATATGCTCCTTTTTGAGACCTAAATGCACTTAGATGTGATGCCAACCCGAGCAACCTGGCGCTTTTCAGAAAGGATCATCAACACATTCTGAGCCTAACCTTGAATCCTAAATTGATTTCCCCTCATATGTGAAACTCTGTTCCAGAGAGCTCATTTGAGTTAGTTCAATCAATTTTAAGTAAGTTCACAAGAGTTCGTCAGAAAATGATGCAGCTTCAGCAGGAAAGAAAGAATTGGCATTGGAGTCAAGTCGGCACACAAATTTGAATGTATTCTATTCATTTTAATTTTCATATAAACTTACTATATATTACACCATTAAAACTAGTGGAATGGTTTTGAAACTAAAATTGATTTTAATTTAGGTGCAATCTCGCAAGAGAAAAAGCATACTACGAAGAAGTTTGAAATGAAATAAAAGAATATGGTTCAAATAGGTAAGGCTTAGGCTCAAGGTAGTACCGAAATTACATCATTGTCATTTTAAGTTCCATTCTGAATTAACATTCTGAAATTAGCAACACTCAGAGGAGGCGACACTGTCGAACCTAAAACTGCTGGCTAAAAGTAGCTGTAAATGAAGTAAAATTGTTATTCATGTTAGGGTCATGACATCTGACTACGCCAGTCTGAGATTACTGAAATAAATCCTGAGTCGTATGTACATTTACAAAGAAGATGTCAGAATCCATAGTGTAATTTGGACCTCTGCCAAAACCAGACAAGCAATTACATGTTTAGCCACATGTCATCGTTCAACTACTGGCTGTCGAGGTGATGTCCAGAAAATGTGGGCTGGGGGAGACCTGGTCTGATTAGGGGAGATGGCATTCATCCCACATTGGATGAGGCTACTCTCATATCTAGAAATATGGCCCAGTTTAGTCTCTGCCCATCTACCCAAAACCCCATACAGACTGTTTGTCCCTCAACCTGGTTCAATCTGCTACCATGTACTTCCCTCCTGGTCCATACTCTAATTCTTTTCTGAATTGTCAGAGTTCATGTCCATCCATCCATTTTCTATACTGCTTGTCCGTAAAGAGTCACGGGGGAGCTGGAGCCTATCCCAGCTAACATATGGGTGACAGGCAGAGTACACCCTGGATGGGTCACCAGTCCATCACAGGGCCATCAGGAGTAATTAGGAGCTCATATCTTGCTCATGGATGCTTTGACATGGTCACCAGGGGAAGTGAGGATCAAACCAGCCACCCTTCAGTTGCTAGACAGCCACTCTACCTCTGAGCCTCGCTGCCCCAGTTTATATTCAGTTTAGTTTAAAAACAAACAAACAAACAGGTAAAGTCATGATTGTAGGTGATTTCAATATTTAAATGGGTGTTGATAATGATAGTCTGGGTACTGTATTTATCACTCTTTTAGACTCAACTGGTTTCCATCAGTCTGCACATGAACCCACCTACTGCCATAACCACACCCACAACCTCATCCTGACATCTGGAATTGAAGTTCAACATATAGTTGGATTTCCGCATAACTCTCCTTTATCTGACCATCAATTAATCCCTTTTGAAGTTGTACTGCTTGATTTCACACCAGTTAGGAAAACTGTACTGTTCAGCTGTCTGTCTGATTTAGCTAGACTTAAGGAAGCGATCCCACGGTGCTAAATTCAGTTGTCATATCCCATCATAACAGAGGACCCTGACCCTTTTAAGTTCCTTTAAGACACTTTACACCTACTTAACACCTCTCTCTTATATGTGATCAATGTGTCACTGTCATCTGGTTAGGTTCCAGTCCTTTAAAGCAGGAATTTTAAACCTTTTTAACCTCAGGGTCCAACTTTCCCAGTGCCTAGGGCCCATTCAAAAATAACACTGTATTGTTTAATTGATATCAATCTTGATTTGATTTGTATTCAATAACTAAATTAAATCCACTTACAGTTTCACTAACTAAAATCTCATCAAATAAATGGCATCATAAAATGTGATCATTACAAAGACATTTATTTATCGTGTGTATGTAATCCTGCACTCACAACAAGACGCCGCACAGGCTTACAATTCATGGAACAAATTGAGCTGAAACAGGAACAAATTTAAAAGGATCAATTCAGGCTTATTAACACAAAAATAACTAATAATAATATTGAATGTCTGAGGCCATGTCCACGAAACGGTGACTCACAGTGTCATTTGAGTGGGATGGTGAGCTGCTTCTTAGCAGCACCCTCTCCGATCATCTCACAGCAAATATCCAGAGCGGCAGGCAGAACCAACTCCTCCGCTATGGTGAATGTTTTCTTTCTCCATGCCAAAAGTCTGGCTACAAGGTAACTGGCTTTCAAAGCACATTTAGAGTTGCCAGTCCCTGACACATAAGACCTTTTCTGCAGCTGTAGCCAAGTTTCCTTTCTCATGAAAAATTCCACAGCTTTCCCATGAGCGAGTATTGTAGCTTGGTGTCTCATGGATAACAGTGATATCTCTGTGCGTCTTCAAGTGATAACCTATGCAGTCCCGCAGCCCACGTGCAAAAATACAAGTTTTTTTTGCTGCCCTCTATGTGGTGCTGTCCAATGGTTTAGAATCACTACTTTAAAGTAGTGATTAAACCCCTTCTCAAAAACACAATTCTAGGTCCAGAAGTTTTAGCCGTCTATCAAACAATATCAATTCTTCCTTTTCTCACCAAAATTCTTGAGAAAGCGATTGTTTAAGTGAGGCTTTCGGGTTAATCACTGCACAGAAACAGCGCTAGTTTATGTTACGAATGACCTCCTACTGGCATCATGAGGGACTTGTCCCTGTGCTGGTCTTGTTAGATCTTAGCGCAGCTTTCGATACCATTGACAATCACATCCTATTACAGACTGGAACATGTCACTGGCTTTAAAGGGACCACATTAAGCTGGTTTAGGTCATATTTATTAGGGCGATCTCACTTTGTACTTGATAATGATGATTCCTCTGAGACCACTACAGTTATCTATGGTGTTCCACAAGGGTCCTTACTTAGACCAATACTCTTCACTCTATATCTGCTTCCAATAGATCAAATAATAAGTTGACTTTTGATTAATTTTCACTGTTATGCAGACAATGGAATGGGAGCCAGACCCCCCCCCCATTAGGGATTAGTGCACCTGCAGACATTGGGGTACAAGTAGAGTTGACTGAGTACCATAGTACCAAGCGGCTAGATAGCTGGATGGCATCTAACCACTCAACACATATACTTTTGGGAAACTTTCACATAAGGTCAAATAATTTTAAATATATCAGCTGTATCTCATAACCTAATACTGTAAAGATATTGTATAAAGACTTAAAATATAAATTTACTCACCGAACTGTTGGAGTTTGCTCACTCGTCTTAGCAACATTAGCGCAGCACAGATCCACATTCGATGTCTATGTGCGTTCATGACATTTATAGAAACACAGGGGGACAGGCGTGCTTACTCTGTGTTTGTTTGGTAGTTACAACGAATGTCAACGGAAGTGACGTAAGGTAGCAACACTTAGTGCACCTTTAAGTTAGAACTAAGTACCGTTCCTGCCTGTAAAAAGGAGGGTTTTTGTCACCACTGTTGCAAGATGTGCTTGCTCATGGAGAATTATGGAGGATGCAAATTAACTGAAGGAGTGTGGTTTTAGACCTACTCTAATTGTTAAGTGTCGTGACATAACTTTTGTTGTGATTTGGCGCTACACAAATTAAATTGACTTGACTTCTTGAATTTAAAAATACTAAATAAAGGAAATATTCAATCACTACACTCCAATGTTCAATCTTCCATAGTATATGACCCTCTTCATCTATTAGATCCTGAACAAAAAGATGCCGAATAAAAAAGTATGTTTATTATAGTACACTTAAAGCCACCTGTTTTGGGCTTTTTTCCTTTCTTTTATTGTGTATTGTTTTATTTTCTTTTTTTAATTTAACAAAAGAAAAACAATATTAAAAAATAAATCTGTCAAAATCTCTTTTCGAAACCATACTCTGATCATGAACCATCACTCCTCGCTCCTCACAACCTACATTGACAATAAATTACCACAAATATAGCCTCTATAGCTAGCTAGCAAAGTCAGCAAATGGGTTTCTTACTTGTCCAAAAGGAAGACTGCTACTTGCGCATCCATAACTAAAACTTTTTATTCTTCTAGTCTCCTCCAGCGAGCAAATGAATCCCCAAGATTCACTCGCATTGCACCACGCCTTTTATCCTTCTCTCTCTTTTCTACTGTGAGTTCTATAAAAGATTGTTTTCTTTTTTCTGTTTTCTCTTCTGGCTCCATGCTCATCCTCCTTGATGCTGCTCACCCAACACTGATCCAACAAGGCGTTGATACCCACTTTAGGCTTCACGGTCTCAGCCTTTTGACAGAGAGCTAAACTGCCAAATCAAATGTATGCTGGTTTTGGCTTTTGATGGACAGCCATACTGGCCAATCAATCGAGCTGGTAGCTGTTTTTGATTGGGTGGAGGTAAATTAGACCCTGCACCCCTATGTATTTTGGATTTTGATGAGTCCTTTTTAATCATCATAGTTTATTGATTACCATTTAGATATTATGCCAAATTCAGGAATTATAACAAAAAATACATAGAAATGTGGGAGCCTACCCCTCCTTTAACAGACTAAATAAACCTTTTTGCAACCTGGCTGGCTAGATGGTGCACGGCCCATAAAGAATGTATCATTGTTCTGGGAGTGTGCAGACCAATTAGCATCTTTTGACAATTTTCAGGCTAGTTGTGATTAACGCGAGAAGTGCCTGCAAGCTTGAAATCAATGGTGGCTGCTTCAGAGCTAATGCTGCAAAAGGCAGTTTATCAGAGCTGGACAACATTTTATCTTGAAGAATAAAGAATAATACTGGAGGCTTTTCTTAATGGAGACAGTGTTTTCTATCTACTCCAGCCTGGATCTCTTGAATAATCTCTGCGAAAAACTGATTCCTATCTGCAGGAACACTCATAGCCTGTTTAAGCTATATCACACAATCTTTAATTACAGTCTAGTTTACTATTGTAGGCCTAAAAGAGCCTTAGGTAGGCAAAATACATATATTTATTTTGAACACAGCTCTTTTGAACGCTCGATTAAGGATGGTCAATTTGGCTGAGTTTTTTTTTTTCTTGAGACCCCACTGAGCAGACTGTTGCTAGGGATGCATAGCAACATCCAAATGGAGGCAGCTTAGAAACTTTCTAAAATGCTTTCAGAGCAAGCTGTGTTCCTCAGAGGCACAAGACACAACAGCTCTATCTGACCAGCAGCTTCCCTTCAGCAGCTGCCAGAGCTGGCGCTCTGTCCACTCTCTGGAGGGAAAACAGGAAACAGCCAGCGTTACTCGGTCTCCATTGCGTCATCTGTTCAAAAATTCGAGATATTGATTGAAGGACAATGATATGTCTGATCAGCAAGATAAAGGTGTTGACAAACAAGCTGCAATCTCATATTTATGATCTCTTAACTCCACGAATTATATACTATGAAACTTGCTAGCATAATGGGGGCTTTCTGCTTTTAGCTGCACAGAGCAGACTTTTTCCTGATGCTAGCTCTTATCTACTGTCTGTCCTATTTCAGACAGCAAATGAAATTTCTATCCATCCATCCATCTATCCATTTTCTATACTGCTTATCCGTGAAGGGTCACAGGGAAAGGAAACCTATCCCAGCTGACTTCAGGCAAGAGGCGGGGTACACCCTGGATCGATCGCCCGTCCCTCATAAGGCAAACACATATGGACAACCATTCACACCTACGGTCAATTTAGAGTTAACGATGAACCTAACTTGCACATCTCTGGAGTGTGGGAGGAAGCCGGAATACTCGAAGAGAACGCACGCAGGCACAGGAAGTACATGCGAACTCCCCACAGAAAAGCCCCAGGTTTAGACCAAGGCTTGAAACCAGAACCTTCTTGCTGTGAGATGACAGTGCTAACCACTGCACCACTGTGCCACTCTAAAATTTCTGTTATATTTTATTTTGTGTCACAAAATTGATTGATTTCATTGTAGGTCATATTCTAAATGGAATAATGTCATGACTCCCTACAGGGGGATCGAACCGTGACATGCAAGAGATGTAAAAGAGCAGCTGTCTGTCAGTCATCAGTTTACTCTTTGGTGGCGGCTCATGTCTACTACTTCGTATGTTTTTGTTGATCTGATAAGCTCATATTAGTTGTGACAGACAAAGAGTTAATCCAATCAATTTACCAAATGTTTTCTATGGGCTACTTACCAGATGGAAATTTGGAAGACATCCTCTTGGATGTATGCAACATTCCATCTGGCCAGCCAGGTTAGGACTTTTTCCTCATACACACAGTAAAACTCTACTAAAACTCAGTGCACAATATCGACTGAATGAATAAGGAATTGAAACAACATTTCTGGCTGCATAAGAAAGAGGAGATAAACTCAAGGTTTATAGAAGAAAACCTGCTTTAACTGGTTGAGCGACACAGACTCACTACCATAATAACTCACTCAGAACCTAAGTTA
This sequence comes from Aulostomus chinensis, assembly GCF_037954235.1. Classification (NCBI taxonomy): domain Eukaryota; kingdom Metazoa; phylum Chordata; class Actinopteri; order Syngnathiformes; family Aulostomidae; genus Aulostomus; species Aulostomus chinensis. Next base: position 14,198,227 of record NC_141329.1, on the reverse strand, counting down.
CCTCTCTTTCTGAAGGGCTAATCTAGCACAGTGGACGGGCTTGAGTAATCTGTACGGTAGCGCAGTTGGTTAACACTCGTCTCACAGCAAGAAAGTCCTGGGTTCTATTCCCACTTGGGGACCAGATCAGCAGGTTGCCAGGTGGAATATCTCCTGAGCTTTTCTGTGTGGAGTTGGAATTGCATATACTTCCTGTGCTTGCAAGGGTTAACCCTTAAGAAAGATAACCCAACGGAAAAACATGCACAACAGACTCACACTGTCGTGTCCGTGACGAAGACCGACAGGAGCACTTGATTGGTCACCTGATCCCGACTGCCCAAGGGGAAAGGATGTTGGTGATGTGATAATTCCAGGAAAAAGAATTTTATCGGAGTGAGACTCTAAAGTGCGTGTGTGTCTTAACACATGCGCTGTAAACTCTGAACTACACGACAATAAAAGACATCTTCTTCTTCTTAATACAGAAGTGTTTAAATGTTAAAGCAAACCATCTTGCAAGTAAGTATCTCTAACAAGTTAGCTCAAAAACACATGAACAGGACAAGTTTTTGCATCCATCATATTGCGTTTCCCTGCATTCTAAAGATACATTTCTGAGGAATCTATCCTCCTTTGAGTATTTCATGTGTTTAGCTGGGAAAGCCATTCCTTCATTTTTATCAAAGTGAATAAATACCTTGATTTGTGAGGTATTTAAGTATCTACTCCATGACCCACTGGCTTGTAAAGATGTTATACACACACAAACTATAAAAAGTAAAAAAAATCTATTCTACATGCCCACTGAAGGCTGCGATTGGACAGGGGTTTCATTGTTTCAGGAAAACCCCCATTTTTTTCAAACTTAATTTTTTGCCAGTGGATGGGTGCTCATCAGTATGTGAATAGCTCCCGCTTCACTGTCAACATGCAGTGATCATCTGGGAAAGGTTTAAGGTAGGGAAGAAACCCACATGCAACCAAGAGGTCAATTCCTGTTGCCTACTTGCAAGCTAATGCAATATGATTCAAACAGTTTATACTCAACAATACAGGTCAACTCATTTTTCAAGACCACAAAATTTCCTTTGGTTATGTTAAATGATTGGAGCTATTTAGCATTTCAAATTATTTTTCTCCCATTAAATATACCTACACCGACTCTGACAAATCAAAATTTGATCGCCAACACTGAATAAAACCTTCTACATCCGACAAATTTTAAGGGGATTCCTTTTCTTTTCTAGTACTGAGGTCACGTGATTTCCTGTCTACTTTGGAGGTCTGCCATGTTGTCTAAAGCCAGGTCCCTCTCGACTGATCTCTCATTTTCTGAGTCATTGATTCATGAAGGAATACTGATACTGATTTGGGGACAGTGACAAGTCTGGATACAAAGATAATGCTGTTGTCAAGCAAACAGTAAAGTCATATTTACTGTTTGTCATCCGTACTATGGTTATACTTACTTTGAAACTTTCAAGCAAAACAATAGCTTTCCAGCCAGAAGCTGAGCAAACTACATTTTATCTCCTGCTGCCAGCTCATATCTCTGGTCCATCCTACTTACTGAAATATTCAACAGTGTTTTCACTGCATAAGAACTGTATTGAATCAGAATGAACTTTGGAGGTTGAGGTCAAACCCTAAGGTTTTAAACATTAAGTACAAGACATTTTAGCTTTGAGCTATGCTGTTTTCAATGTGATGACATTTAATGTCCTCAACAATATCTGTAGTCTTGGCAGGCTCTGGGACTGAACTAAAAACTGTTCCAAATATCCTACTGAATTGTGAAAAAGAAAAGAGAAGTCTTTATTGTCACGTGTACATTATACAGCAAAATTTGTCCCATGCATTTAAACCACCAGCTGTGGATCAGTGAACGGCTGCATGCAGTACTCAGAGAGACAGGGGAACTGGATGTTCAACAATGTTAACATACTTCCACGTTTTAGGTCTCATTCCTACAACACTCTATGTGCATTCATGAAGAAAAAGAAAGTGACGATAAGTATCATTCTACTGTTAGCTGACTTTGTGACATATCTAAGGAACATGCCAACTTTGTGGAATGTACAGTTTTTTTTGTCCGTTCTCTCCTCTAAGCATTCATTCGGGAGCTGAGACGCATAACCAAACAAAGTTAGCCAAGATTCATAGGAGCAGCCATTCCTCTGGTCGTCAACAAATATTTTGTTGGCTAGAGTTTAGACAAGCTATGTCATACCCTTTTCACATTGAAAAACGCGTGTCAACGCAGGTTTTTGGACCTGCGTTTGCTCAGCATGAGGGCGCATTCAAGCTTCCAGAAGCCCGGGTCTGAATTCCCGCTGTGAGGGCTGAGTGCCTGTGTTTTTCTCTCTCGTACGTCATCGTGCTGACAAAGTCATAATTACACATAAACATGTGCCGGAATAGTGAGAGGTAAAGAAACGACAACGTGGACGTTGCCGAGTCGAACGTTAGTGCTGTCGTTGCATGCATTGCAATGTTGTCTCTTTTGCAAAGCCAAACTCGGCACAGAGTGGAAAATGTCCGAGCGCTAATGCAGCAAAGGAAGATGGAGTTTTTGGCTAGTCTGGAAGGGAGCCAAAGAAGCTACAGGCGAAGCCTGACAGGCGGCACAGTGACAAAATCAGGATGCGACATGAAACCGGAGATGACGCGGGTTGCCTTTTTCACACTGCAGGTGAGCTGAGGCGGGCCGCTAAACACCCGGGTCGCTTGGCGAGTCGGTCGACGCAGGTCGAAATGCTGAGTCGACCCTTCAGAGTGCCCAAAAACCCATGTTGACCCGCATTTTTGGTGCAGTGTGAAAGGGGCTATAAATTAGCCCAGTCAGTAAAGTACTTCCAGTTATATACCTGATTCAAAAATTACAATATCGTACTATGCTGTATTTTATGCAAACCTAATTTCTAATCCAGGCAAATATTATTTTAAAAAGTATTCTTGATTACTTCTGTTAGAACAACGCTATTCAGCCCTTCCACTACCATGCATTGTGTGTGTATTCTGGGAATTTATATGAGTTTATACTTAGAATACGAATAGTGCATTTTCCTAGACATACCAATGTTAGTTTTTTATTTGCAATAAATAGCAGCCCATTAATTGTCTGATTAGTTATGCGTCATTTACATCACTCTTGTTGCTGTGATTTTATTGATGCCATTTTCTGATGTTAATTTATTGTTTATAGTTGTTGTTTTTTTAATATTTATGAATTTCAAGCAAGCATTTTTGTAACGTTTGTCTGCTCATCACCACATCCTTATGCGACTTACATCCTTTGCTAACAGAAACTCATTAATAACTGTGAACGATTCCCTGACAGAGGTCCCTGACTGTAATAGGAGTCTGCTGTTCAGCTAGTGTTTACACAAACCCGACACACACACACACACACACACAAAGTCAGAAGAACATAAATACAGTATAAATTTGCCACCATCGGGAAAATGTTTGCTGACTTTAAAGAGAATACACTAAAACACATATAACAAAACAAATGACATACTATACTAGTCTTTTCTAACTAGAATAAACCATCATAGAACTGATTCTTGAATAAACAGTGATGTAACCTAATTGACTGCACAGACCAAAGAAATAAAAAGCAACAATCCTCAGGAGGACCTTGATGCTAAAGCACTACTAGGGGATATTACACAAAGCCATCATTTACGGAAGGGTCTGACATTGTCACAAGACATACTCAGCAGTCAATTGGAACTAAACTTGGATGACTCATTTTACTCAAAATCAGGGGTAGTTTTGAATGCACTGTGGACTTGTAACATCTGAGATCTGAGATAAGGGATGCACGATATTGTAATTATTGTTGATATGTGATATGCGACTGATTTTGGCTGATAGATGCTATTTAACAATTTCTATATTAACTTATAAGAACAGATTGAACATACAAAACACTTCTACTAAAATACTAGAAAAAAGACCCACAAAGCATACATATAAATATGGTGCATATTGTTTCCTAATTATCATCATTATTACAAACATAGGCTATTTGACCAAGATGATACATTAAAAAAAAGACAAATGTCTGCCAATATCAACGACATGCAGATATTATTGTGTATTTATTCCCTACATGATGTGCTAAAGACAAACAACATCATTGAAATCAGGACATAAAAGATATAGGGGACCTGAACTCAAGTGGTTCTCAAGACATTCCTAACATTATAAAAGACTTATTAAACTGTTGCAGCTGCTATTCATTTCTCAGAACGCATTCGTATTTAAAAACTTACTTTATTGGAACAGGCTCTATAATCCACAGAGTGGATGGTTTTTGGTGGAACTTCTGAAAAAAAATCATCTAAACATAGATAGAATTCCAAAAGCGACTTCCTAGCAACTGTAATAATCTAAACTGAGCCGCTAAACCCAGCTCCAATCCATGATAAGGGGCCACAAACACCAGACACAAAGAGTTCTGGACACTTAAAACACAGCCCAGTTACTTGTTAATGTCAATTCCTGTTTCCCCTCTACCAAGTGGCTCTCAGAACTCCCTCTGAACAACAAGCCTACAAGGATGACAGACTTGTTGGAGATTTGTTTTGGTTTTTTTCGTCTGAGGGCAGTTGCTCTCATGTTACTCCAATTTACTGTGACACAAAGTGTGTCTGATAACAGATTTTGTTTTCGCTGCAATTACATCAGAAGAATGCAAGTTCATTAACCGTGTTGATATGGTTCCCAACAAAGGATACCCACCACAACTAGTGACCTCAGTGTAGTTTTACTATGAAGTAATGCAACACCATCTTCAGAAGAAAAGGAGCATCAAATTAGATGGTCATTAAAAACAAATGTTCACCTGCCCTTTTAAGAACACAAGCTGTTAGATGACACGGCCATTCTAGAGACATTTTCTCATTCGCCTTACCTCGTATGAATGTAGCGTGCTCACCCTGTCACATCTTATTTGTTTACATTAGATAGCCAGGCCTGCTAATGTTAGCTTACCAAGCTACATGAAAGCACACGTTCACTGAGGAACTTATTTCTATGCAGAAGCGCATGCACAACTTTAAATGTCATTGAGACCCTGCTTTATGACCTATTATCATTTGATTGTCGGTCGAGAACCATGCAAAGGCAAGCAGGAGTCAGCTAATGGACGGTGGAGATGGCGGTAGCTAGACAGACTTCATTTTCGGTTTGGCAGTCGGGACGAACAACAGAAAGCACAGTTCAGACACAAAAAGGGAAAAACTGTATCTGACGAAAAATGCCAAGTACTGTTAGAAGTACATGTCGCCTGTTTTATTGTTATGTTAACCAGGCTGATGCGGCCTCCAGATTACCACAGCTACACCCATCCACTGAATCATATTAGCCCATCTTACCTGCTCATCAAATCTAGTAATCACGGCCTGGACCCATTCCACGGGTTTGTGAGCCGCCATGGCCGGGCGGGAGGACACCTTAAACTCTGCGTGCTAAATCCAAGATATGAGGTCGGAGTTGGCAGGCTTAGATATGCATGAATATCTGCCCTGAATCGATGGAAAAGGACGAAGGGGGCGAGTATTTTTCCCTTTCTATAGGATTCACCATGCCACCGCCATGAAACACCACCGGAAGTCTTCTTCAGAGAAATTGATGGGAGGTGTTGGAGACTGGGATCAAGCTAGCTCGCATGACAAAACCGCTTCCAAGGTCAGTCTTCAAAGTAATATGTTTGTTAACGCTTAATATTCTTGCAATTGTGACACAAAAAACGTCTCGAACGTCATAATTATAACATCTAAGAAAATAGAGCCCTCCTTTTCCAATCAGATTGGAATTTTCTCTGCTCTAGATTAGTCCAGTGCGCATTCCCTCTAAAACATCTACAAGAACTGCAGAGGGGATCTGAAAACGGCTATTGCTGAATCTCTGGAGTCACAGCATAACCCACATTGCACTGTGATAAGACGCTCTGCCTGACGAACTTCAACGGTTTTCGTTCCTTGATTTATTTTGAAGAGGATTTTTCATTACTTCCGTCCAAATCTCTGGCATGACGGCAACTTACTCTGAGCGCATGCGTCAAGTACACAAGCCAATCAGAAGGTTCTTTAAAGGAAGATTGGATTTTATTGTTTTGTCAGTTCATGAGTAATTTCTTTTAAGAGTGGTTAGAGACACAAGTGCACACAATATTGAAGTTCAGTTTTTGGAAAATCACATAGCACGCCCTCAATGAAAAGAATATCATCAGAAATGTTACTTAGAGCTCAAAGAAAAACGACAAACTTCACATGACATTTTTAGGTCACGAAAAAATATCTGATTTGATCAGTATTGAAGATTAATTTAAAAAATTTAAAAAAAATTACAAAACACAATAACTTATGATTAGAAAATTAAGGCAATGTACAAAGAAGATACATTATGATGACCGTGAGGAGGTGACATGAAATTTATTTTTCAATATAATAACAGTGCAGTTAAAACACATCTGGCGTGGAAACTATGGAAACAAATAAATAAAGTGATTTCTGATACTGCTCCAGCATTTTTTGTGACTGTTTTACAATTTATAAACTTAATATTCTAGCCACTTGGGGGCAACAAACATCCATTATTCATTCAGCTACAGCACATTTTGAAAAGGAATAAGAAATATTCTGGCAATACTCATCGACAGCTCTTAATTTCCTATTTAGCATGTTTATATAATTTTATTTAAAAAAGATTTCATTCATTCTGTTTGTCAGGGCATGTTAAAGTAATGTTAACTCATGAAGATGAACTTGTTAACAAAAAAAGTAAATATAATGAGTTTTTGTTTTTTGCCATAGAGCCTATTTTGGAAAAAATCCAAAATCTAGTGTAAAATCATATTTGCTTTTGGTCATGGGAACCCAGGTTAATCTAACCTCTGGGTTGGCAGAGGTGGAAGAAGTGCTGATCACAGGACCTCCTCTAGTAAAGAGGGTTTGGAGAATAGTCTCACTTCTGACTCCTCAAAATTAGCACTACCAGTATGTACCTAAAGCGGTACAAATGCTTTTCAGGAGAGTACCCTTTTGACAGACAATGTAGCACCTGTCTGTAATTTTTCAATCAATTTTCACCCTTTCAGAAATTTTCTTTTTACATGATTTCGACATAAAACCTAGAGTGAATTGGACTGCAATGGGTCATCCTTTTTAAAATGTTAGCCCTCAAAAGTAAGGTTTGGGTTTTGCCATAGACTTGTGGAAATGTGCCACTGTTCAGTGAGGAAGATTTGACTGAGAATAAGCATTGCCACTTTTTAAGTTGTGCTGTTGGTTCTTAACTCTCAGACCACTCTTTTGGTCCTCAAACTGTAGGTGTGTGGTGTGCAATTGAGGAATAAATGGTGCACCCTTGGTCTTAGTTCTGCTGGCAAATATAAGCAGTGTTAATTATGATTTAGTCCACTCCTGTCTCAACTGCTCCAGATCTGTCATTCACTATTAAAACAATGTAACATTTGTTGATGGTATCCTCAATCCAATTTGAAATGATAATTGAGAGAAGACTTTTTACAATGTAACATCATTCTATTCATTTTATGGGTGATCTTTCAGTTTTGGCAGAATGTGCTCCTTTCAGGATACAAAGAACAGTTCAACTGCCACGGGTGTTTTTTTTTATGTTTACAGTTTAAAACAGTTTTTACAGGGATGACCATCCGTTGTCCTTACACTCCCTTTGTGAGTTTATCAATATGAAAACAACTTTTAAAGGTATAGTGTCCTCCTTGAATCAATGTTTAATGAAGCTTCCCCACAAAATGCTTCAATGAGATGGAGATGGGGCCCACTGAAATAAAGTGTGGAAACTATGACAAATTTGGATCAAGCATTGGACCTCTTGTGCATTACATGCACTTTAAAGATGCCTGACACATTTCTCCACTTGACATGAGAGCACCATGTTGTTCAGTTTTAAGTTGTCTCTGAGCAAATGGTACTCTCATTAAAGACAGTGCCTGCAACCATACCACTTAAATACTGAGTGACTTTAATGAACTTCCCCTACCCAAACATCAGAACCATACAGTATGTCACTTTCAGGCCTGACAGCTCTGAGAAAAGGATGGCAGTGTGTGGTGGCCTCAAGCACACTGAGCATCAGGCAGCAAGTTCTGTTCTACTCAGGTACGCCATGTTCAGACCACTATTTTGAGCAAGAGAGGATGCAATTTGCAACATTCCAAAATACTGTCAAGACTAGATTCTAAAACATTTGATAGGATGGATCTCTTGTGAATCCATTCAACTGGTGCAACTACCATTTCACATTGCTGCAATTTCCTCTGCAGTGTTATGACAACTGTTTGGTTACAAATCGTTTTAGTGGGCTACATTATAAATAAAGTTAACAACAGCATGTATAAATGAAGGTAAGGAGATGGATGAATGTCCATACTTGGGTTGAGGCAGGCCAAAGCATCATAGGGTTTATTGTGATCTATGTCAGTTCCTATCGACATAATATTGACTCATTTCTATTTTATGATCACATAATAATAGGCATATACCAATCTCTACTTTTACAAGGTTGTGTCATTCTTTGCCTTTTTATGGTACCAAGTACAGTAAATGGATAACCCCATTATGTAAATTGGAAAATTAAAAAAAAAACAAATTATATGTGTATATATATATATGTATATATATATATATATATATATATATATATATATATATATATATATATATATGTATGTATATACACACACACACACACACGTATATATATATATATATATATATATATACAAACATATATATATAATGCTTC
>NC_141329.1:14164443-14184443 GCF_037954235.1 Aulostomus chinensis | reverse complement strand
TTGGATGTTTCTTTCTTGGGTTTGCCTTTAAGCTGCCTCATGATTTGTCCCAAACCACCCGCTCGGTCCTCAATGAGCTCACAAGAACCTGGAAGAGATAGAAACATCAGGATTAGGTGTTTGACATTTATGATGTTTATTTGGAATAATAATGATCAGATAAACACTGCAAAACTTCCTCATGGGTGGTGGAAGTGTTTCTGAGCCAACGGATGTTTACTCAGTACAGAGCTAATTTCTCTTGCTCTAGTGAAATGTCATACCTCACACAAGTGGATTTTCAGAGTAAGTCAGACAACGCTCTAACCATCATGAAATGCGCTTAGCAAGTCAGTGATTGAAACTGTGCAGTAATATCCTGTATTTTAAGTCTCAAACATTTTTGTAGCATGGAAGTGCCCTGATCTGCCCCACTGTTGCCATCACTGGGATTGTGAGGATATCCTTATTTTAGGGGTTATATATTTTAGTAAATTTATGCCAAATATAAATATATACCAACAGGTGTTTAACAAACCTGATTAGTTCAAGCATTACTGCAAGTAACCCACCAGCATTTCTAACCAAGGGTATGCTATTTTTATATCATCTACGAGCTACAGACATGGACTGATTAACTCTGAGAGAATGACAGTTTAAAGCTGTTCTCAAAGGTACAATACACAACATTTATAGATCCCAGTCAGTAGATGCCATATCACTGCATCCACCCATCTATTTTCTATACTGCTTATCCATTAAGGGTCATGGGTGGGGGTTATCCCAGCTGACATCGGGCACAAGGCGGGGTTCACCCTAGACAGGTCGCCAGTCTGTCACAGGGCCATCAGGAGCAATTAAGGGTTCAGTATCTTGCTCAAAGATACTTCAACATGGTCACCAGGGGATGTGAGGATCAAACCAGCGCCCCTTCGATTGCATTCTACCTCTAAGCAACCCCCCCACCCCCATGTCATATCCCTCAAGTAACACTAGTCCATTCTACTGAATAGCAGGTTGCCACAACTCATCAAGTGGTCAGAATTGGAATAGCAGCAATAAAACAGACATCAGGCCAAGTGAGGAATCTTTTGTTATGCTGTCACAAACTAACAATAACAACATGAACCTGTCAGGAGCTAAAGTTGGTAACTTGTGCAATTGCTATTAGAGCTGGGTATCGCCACTGACCTCCCAATACGATACGATTTCGATACACTAGGTCCCAAGTCGATACGATTTCTGATACGATTCAATATGATACAGGATACGATATTTTAGTGACAATACCAATTTTGCTATGGTAATGGAAGAGATTCTCAAAGGACTAATGCTGTAAATGCAATTGTAAAAGTAACCCTCTAACCTGCTGCATAATTAAATATTAATATTTACATTGAGAACTGACCATTAAACAATATTTATACAACATCATACACTTTTTATTTTAAATATATGACCGACTGTCATTCAAAACAAAAGTGCAACTTAGACTTCCACAAACCATCAGCAGCTCAGCAAGATGACTCGTGGTGTGGCGAGCTTCAATCGTCCGTGTTTGTAAAACGTGGGACATGAGGGACCAGTTACTGTCAGTGTAGTGAGAGGTGATTGTCAAGTAGGAATCGTAGCTCTGCTTGTCCAGCTGTTTCAAGTGATGGCAACTCTCTCTGCCGATTTCATTGCAGTTGCGACGTTGTTTTTAACTTCTCTGTACATCTTTGAGATTGTGACTTGACTCAGTTGTTTTTAACTTCTCTGTACATCTCTGAGATTGTGACTTGACTCAGTTGTTTTTAACTTCTCTGTACATCTTTGAGATTGTGGCTTGACGCAGTTGTTTTTAACTTCTCTGTACATCTTTGAGATTGTGACTTGACTCAGTTGTTTTTAACTTCTCTGTACATCTTTGAGATTGTGACTTGACTCAGTAGTTTTTAACTTCTCTGTACATCTTTGAGATTGTGACTTGACTCAGTTGTTTTTAACTTCTCTGTACATCTTTGAGATTGTGGCTTGACTCAGTTGTTTTTAACTTCTCTGTACATCTTTGAGATTGTGACTTGACTCAGTTGTTTTTAACTTCTCTGTACATCTTTGAGATTGTGACTTGACTCAGTTGTTTTTAACATCTCTGTACATCTTTGAGATTGTGACTTGACTCAGTTGTTTTTAACATCTCTGTACATCTTTGAGATTGTGACTTGACTCAGTTGTTTTTAGCTTCTCTGTACATCTTTGAGATTGTGACTTGACTCAGTTGTTTTTAACATCTCTGTACATCTTTGAGATTGTGACTTGACTCAGTTGTTTTTAACTTCTCTGTACATCTTTGAGATTGTGACTTGACTCAGTTGTTTTTAACTTCTCTGTACATCTTTGAGATTGTGACTTGACTCAGTTGTTTTTAGCTTCTCTGTACATCTTTGAGATTGTGACTTGACTCAGTTGTTTTTAACTTCTCTGTACATCTCTGAGATTGTGGCTTGACTCAGTTGTTTTTAACTTCTCTGTACATCTTTGAGATTGTGACTTGACTCAGTTGTTTTTAACTTCTCTGTACATCTTTGAGATTGTGACTTGACTCAGTTGTTTTTAACTTCTCTGTACATCTTTGAGATTGTGACTTGACTCAGTTGTTTTTAACATCTCTGTACATCTTTGAGATTGTGACTTGACTCAGTTGTTTCCGTGTGGGTAGCACATAGCGTGGTTCCAGTGTCTGGACGAGGTGTCTGAAGCCTACATTTTCTACCACACAGGACGGTCTGAGATCCTGGCAGATACAAATTGCCAGAGCCGAAGTGATGTTCTCTGCACATGGAGACATGGATGGAAACTTCATCCCAAATGCTTTCTCCAGCGAGGGTTGTTGCAGTGACTTGTAGTTTCCTGGTTGTTGAGTGTACTCTTGGTGATGCCTTGTCAAATGGCTCCAGAGATTACTTGTATTTCCGTTGTACTTAACCTCTACTTTGCACATTATGCACACAGCGTTATTTTTGTCAAGTTGTGCGCAGTTTTCTTGCTTCTTAAAGCTGAAGTGCTGCCAGACATCGGCTCTTAAGTTTGCCGGAGATTTAAGTTGCACTTCCGCCATCTTGGTGCTCTCTGATCGGAGACACATGGCCTGGATCTCGCGAGATCTGATCATCTGACTGCAATAACATTGCACTAAGCACTAAATCACACGACACTAAAGGGGCACACCAAACCAAAAAAAATGAACGGGTAAAATTGAATGCATTTTAAAAGATCAATACTGGGATTTATGTATCGATAATCTTTCCTTAAAATGTATATCGATAAAATATCGGTATATAGAAATTTTTAACCCACCTCTAATTGCTATTATTTAGCTAACATTAGATCCTTTTTGTCTTTCAGCTTAGACCAACACAGAAATGCTGAAATGATACTGAACCTATTCTTGTTCCTTTGTTAATCTGACAGTATTTGAGATGGATAATAGAATGAACCCTAAAGTTCCTCAGCCATTTTTCTGGTTAATCCAACACCTGGCAACTCCTGAGTTCCGGTGGTCACATAGATCAAACATGATCCATTTTTTTAGATAATTATTCCATCACTGGCGGCACGGTGGTGCAGTGGTCAGCACTGTGGCCTCACAGCAAGAAGGTTCCAGGTTCGAGTCCCAGCTCGGGCACGGGATCTTTCTGTGTGAGTCTCCATGTTCTCCCCGTTCCTATGTGGGTTCTCTCTGGTACTCCAGCTTCCTCCCACAGTCCAAAGACATCAAGAGAGGACGAGGCTGATTGATACTCTAAATTGACCATGAGTGTGAATGGTTGTTTGTCTCTATATGTTGGCCCGTGGCTGCTAGGATAGGCACCAGCCCCCCCACGACCCTTAAAAGGATGGATTCCATCACTGCAATTTTTTTTCCAGTTGAATTTTGACTTCCATTCTGCACCTTTAAAGAAGGTCTGTGGATGTTTTTTTTTTTTAAATCTTAATTATTGTATTCTAAAATTGTTGTCTCATGCACAAAAATGTAACTGCATCATTACAACAGAACTGTAACTCATCTTAACTTACCTTTATTGGGACCCCTGACTTGTTTACTTGTATTGACAGCACAAAAACCATTCAATGCAGTTGTGTGAATACCATAAATCAAGAAAATGTCAATATTCAAATTAGGTCAAAAACTTTGGTCCTGAGTGGCACTGTGGCCCAGCAGCTGTCAAGCTGATATTACACACCCTAAAATTAGTACCAAGAGCCACTTTCCTGCCAGATGACTGTGGAAAGTACTGTACCAGGGCTAGCTAGCCGTACCTAACTGAATGTGCACATGGCTACACAGTTTCTCTCAAGAGCAGCCTACGACGTCGAGGAGGTCGTACCCGGCTCAAACTGCGGGTTAGTGTGGCTGGGCTCGTACTAACTTTAGGACATGTTCACCCCAAAACTGAAAACATAGCTCTGACGATCAGGAAAATGAGCTTGGAGAGAAGAGTTGGTATCTTACCGGCTAAGAGTTTTCGAATCCCACGTTCTGAACTTTCAGTGCACTCTTCCAAGCTTTACTCCGTCCCACAGTACAGGTTTGTTAAAGCAGAAATTTCAAATTACAAACTTGATCTCACGTTCCTTAACGGAGTTTGACGTGGCACAGGGAACCACGAACAAGTTCGCTTGTCAACAAGTACAGTTCCGGCTTTGACCTTCAAAATAAAATTCTTAACCAAATGCGTTGCAACTTGTAAGGTCAACAATACTACCAGAACTACAATTACTACTACTACTGGCACTACCACTGATAATAATACAAATAATAGTAGTAACAATAATACTGGTCACCTCTGTTCCCCCACAGAAAGAATGCTCTAGCTTCAAATTTTACAGCAAGGACCTCTTTGTGTGGCCTGCATTTTCTCCCTGAGCTTGGATGCTCCCTGTTCTCCTACAGATCAGAAACATGCACATTCAGTAACGACTCTAAGCTGTTCTCAAGGACAGACTGTGAAAGTTTTGTCTTTCTCTATATATGTAGTCCTTGTAATGCCAGTGGCATCGTTGATGGATGGCTGATAATAACAGCATTTCTTACTCCTCCTCCACTAGTTGATGGATTTTCCTGATGGTGTCATTACAAAAGTCTCTGGGGGTGTCAGTATCATTGTCAAGAACACTGTTTCCAATTAACATTGTGGATAAAATATATGATGAAATTCTCTGTTTATGTTTTGAACATTGATTGTAGGATAATGAAGTGAGAACAGACCAGTGTAGACTTAGCCATGCCACTCAACTGGCAAGACAAGAATTAATAAGCTTAAAAATTACATGTTTGTTTTTGGATGAGCAGAATGGTTTGGAGAATATTTATTCAATATTCTCTTCAAACACATTTGCTTATTTTGTTTGTTTTAAAAAGCTTTCGGTTGACTCAATAACGGTCTTTTTGAGGATACATTGATTTGCTCTGTTATTGATGGTAAATTCTACAATGCTGTTTAAGCCTTTTACAAAGTCTCAGTTGCATGTATTCAGTTAAATCATCAGGACTTGCTGGTTTGTACTCCTTTTGATGTGAAACAAGGAGATGTCCTCTCCCTGATCTTATTTGCTGTTTATATCAATGACCTCGTCAAGAAATTAAGGTGGTTAATTTAGGTATATCAATAGACAATGTAAACTTTAGGTTTAGTTTAGCTTGTTACACAAGACATGGATATTCTTGTGTTGTTGCAAGAATGGGATTAATCTACAAAACATGAATTGAGTTGAAATTTATAAGTGCATGGTGTATCAAATGTAGACCTGCTATTAATAGTTGAAAACCAGAATACAGATTTTATAGAACAAATTATTACAGCAGCCCAACTTAATGTTTCAGCTTCTATTAACGTTTGTATGTACATCAGTTCTTACGAATATCTTAGTTTTGTTTTAAATGAAAACACGAGTTTTTCAGAAGGAAGAAAAATATTTGCAGGATCAGCAGGGAGAGCATGGGGGTCTGTGATGATTAACATGAGACTGTGTCCTGAATGGGATTTTCAACATTTAAAAAAAACAAAAAACAGAAAAAACCTAAATGATGCAATGGTTGGCTCAGTTTTATTTTACACTGCAGGAGTGAGGGATGTCAAGGTTTCCCCTGACTATGATGCTATCCAGAGTTGAGCTATGATTTCTTGGTTATGAACGTTGTCATAATATACTACAAAGGAGGCTATTAAGGAAACATGGGATGGAAGACATTTCTTGTTATGCGAAGGTATGAAATGGCTCATTTTTGGAACAGTTTAATGCTGTTGCAAGAGGGAAGATTGACAAAACTGATATTTAATTGAGACAGAGCACACATTCACCCTTCACCAAGAGACTTGTTGACAATATTTCATTTTTCCAATTAACATAAGAAATTTAGTCAAACAAAACTCCTAAAAATCTATAAGAAATGAGTGGAAGGAGGAGATTTGAAAGAAGCCAAAGGCCATCAGGGGTCCCAGCTGACACCACATCTGCTACGGCGTCAGGTGATGCAGCACCCAGCTCTGCAGTGGAGGTCAGGGCACTGAGGTGACAAAGGAGGTGAGGACGCCAATTCTCAGTAGACCAAAGTTCTGGTGTGTCAGAGCTCGTCGTTCCCAGTCTCCAACCTTGTAGCAAGCAGTCTCAGGGTCCAGCACAGAGGGTCCTGGCAGGTGCCACTCCTGTCCCGGTGTCAAGGGTCCAGACGGGCGCCATTTCTGTCCTGGCATTGAGGTCCCTGGCAGGTGCCACTGCTGTCTTGGCACTGTAGGTCCTGGTGGGCGCCACTCCTGTTATGTCACGAAGGTCCTGGCAGGCACCAATCCTGCCCCAGCAGGCACCACTGCTGTTCCGGTGCCGAGGGTCCTGGTGGGCGCCACTCCTGTTCCAGTGCTGAGGGTTTTGGGGTGTGCCACTCCTACTCAGACATCAAGGGGCCTGGCAGGCGCCACTCCTGCTCTGGCTTCAAGGGTCCGAGCGGGCACCACTCCTAGTCCCAGTTCCCAACCGGCTGAGTGCCCGGCTCCAGCTCCCAGTGCCCAGCTGGCGGAATACTTGGCTCTTGATTCCAGTATTCAGCCAGAGGCCAGTCCCGTTGCTGTTGCCAGCATCCAGCTGGCAGTCCAGCCCACCTCTGTCCCATTACTCCAGTCCCACAAATGGCAGACTCTCCGCGCTGTCTGGCCTCCGGGCTATCACCCAGGCTCTCTGTTCTCTTCAGCCTTCAGTCTCTTCGCCCCTCTGCTTGGACCCCCGGGCCGCCCTCCTGAGTCTCCCTGCCCCTCTGCTTGGGCACGGAGCCACCTTCCTGAGTCTACGTGCCCCTCAGCTCAGCCTCTGGGCCATCCTCCTACTTCGCATTTTCTGTCTAGTTTGTTTTTTATTGTTCTTGTGTTGTCCTGAATTCCCTGTCATGAACCACACTACATTTGGGTCCTGTTCCCCCCGTAAACTCTGTCAGTCAGGGTGTTATATAGTTATGCTAAAGCAGAGGTAGTGTGGTCATGATCCAAGCGTAAAAAAAATACATGCAGAATTAGCATTTGCATGCTAATGCTAATACATGCTATGCTAACGCTCAGGGAATGTATTTATGATCCTGGAGTCATGATTACGCTTCTTCTCAATTCTCTCCTTTCAGCCTTCCGATTCTCTCTCCTCTGTCATGCTGCTTGTGACCCAGGAATTGAGCATGTTGTGTTTTTGACAAACATCTCAATTCCTAAACTGCATCGGGAGGGAGGATTTAGGATATGAAGCTCGCTGGAGAAGCTATTATTAAGGATACAGATGTGTATACCTAGTGGAAGTCTTTTGAGCGCATATGACCAGGTCACAAGTCAAGTCAATTTTAGTTGTATAGCGCTAAATCACAACAACAGTTATCTCTTGACACTTTACAAGTAGAGCAGGTCTAGTACCAAACTCCTTCAATGAATTTACGCCCAACAATTCTCCATCAGCAAGCACATCCTGCAACAGCGGCAACGAAAACCTTCCTTTAACAGGCAGGAACGTCGAGCAGATCCAGGCTCAATGGGGACGGCCTTCTGCTTTGGGGGGAAAGAGAGCAGGAGAGCAGGGAAGAGACAAAGACAGATAATGGAGGAAGACAGATATGCAGAAGGAAAGAGTGGGACAGAGATAAAGAGAGAGAGAAAAGGAAGAGACTGATGGACAGACGGGGACGTGAGCATGTGGTGCTACGGGTGGCAGCTTGAGCCTCTTCTGGTCTGTAACCTCCTCCAGCAGCACCCAGGATCTGGGATGAGGGATGTGGGGAGCCTGAAGGCTCCGGAGAAGAAGATGAGTTAGTAACACATATGAGTATGATTAATGTATAGCACATACAGGAGGACAGAGATGAAAGAGAGGAGGAGAGAGAAGCCCAGTGCACCATGGGAGATCCCCCATCAGCCTAAGCCTATAGCAGCATATCGAAGGGTCAGCCTAAGCAGCCCAACTATAAGCCTGATCAAAAAGGAAGGTCTTATGTCTGTTCTTAAAGGTAGAGAGGGTGTCTGCATTGAAACTAGGAAGCGGTTCCACAGGAGCGGAGCCTGATAGCTGAAGGCTCTGGCTCCCATTCTACTTTTAGAAACTCTAGGGACCACCAGTAATCCCGCATTCTGGGAGCGAAGGGTTCTAGCTGGATAATAGGGGACTAGGAGCTCTGTCAGGTATGAAGGTGCCTGACTGTTGAGGACTTTGTATGTTAGAAGGAGAATTTTGAATTCTATTCTAAATTTGACAAGGAGCCAATGCAGAGAAGCCAGTACAGGAGAGACATGGTCTCTTCTACTAGTTCTCTTCAACACACGGGCAGCAGCATTTTGGACCAGCTGGAGAGTCTTTAGGGACCTACTGGTGCAGCCTGATAGGAGGGAATTGCAGTAATCCAGCCTGGAAGTGACAAAGGCATGGACTAGTTTTTCTGCATCCTTTTGAGACAGGATGTGTCTGATCTTAGCAATGTTACGTAGATGGAAGAAAGCAGTCAAACCATCAAACCTATCTATCTCATTAGATAGGGTGTCTCTAGGGTGTTTTGGGCCCAGCACAATAACTTCAGTTTTGTCAGAGTTTAATAAAAGGAAATTCAGGGTCATCCAAGTTTTTATTTCCTTTAGACAGGCCTCCAGTTTAGTCAGCTGATTTGTTGCATGTGGATGCACTGATAAGTACAGTTGCGTATCGTCTGCATAACAACAAGAAACAAGAGGTGTGACACACTGCTGGAACATACAATGAATCTGAGCTCTGCACTGTTTTATTGTCCAAACTCAAACTGGATTTCATCTTTGAGTGTGAGTAAATGTTTATTTAAAATTTAAAGAAATTCACTCTCCTGAGATATTTCTATC
The DNA here is from genome assembly GCF_037954235.1 of Aulostomus chinensis. NCBI lineage: Eukaryota > Metazoa > Chordata > Actinopteri > Syngnathiformes > Aulostomidae > Aulostomus > Aulostomus chinensis. Next base: position 14,175,093 of record NC_141329.1, on the reverse strand, counting down.
ATTTGGAGTGACCTTGAACCTTGACTTTTGACCTTAGAAACCACAATGTTTTGGGCTCATCCTTGAGTCCAAGTGAATGTTTTAAATTTGACGAAATTATATCAAGGCCTTCTGGAGATAACACAATCACAGAGTGGCTGTTAAACGGTTAAAAATGTGTGTGCAAGTGTTTCATTCATCTGTAGGAACACACAGAGACAACTGAACTGGACACTTAAGGGAGTCTTTGTGGAGACATTTTAATGTAAAAGTGGAGTGAGTTTTGGAGCATTTAAATATTTTCACTATTGACCTCCACTGTAAAAGAAAAGTTTAAAAAAAAGTTAACATTTCAAATTGTACAAAAGGTAGACTTGAAAAATAATCGATAATAAAGCCTTTGAAGAGCAGAACAGTTCAATTGTTGAATGATTTCTGTAGCTGAAAGTATTTTAGCGAGGAAACTCTTTACACAAGATTCTGTGACAGGTGTGATAAAGAGAAAAATAACTTTTAAAGTAGACAAAAGCGCTCACACACTATCTTGCTGGATTGTTCTTAGGTTTTTCAGCTACCAGACGCAGGTCAGACAGACCTAAGCTAAAAATATGAAGCAGTTGAAAACATTTGAGTATTGAATTATTTTTGCCATTTTTTTTCATTGACTCCATTGTCACCGAGTAAAAAAGGTTTAAAAAAAACTACAATACATGCAAAATTATAAAAGGTAAAATTGCAAAAAATACAAGACACTATCTTCTTAAAGAGCTGAACACTGTGACATTTGAATGGTGTCTGTAGCTAAACCTATGACGGAGTTGAAAGGAGCCCAAAAAACCAAAAACAAAACAGCATTTACATTAATAAATAAGTATGAACAATAGAATTAAGAAGCAGCACAGTGGTGCGGTGGTCAGCACTGTCGCCTCACAGCAAGAAGGTTGTGGGTTCAAGTCCCGGCTCAGGAACAGGATCTTAATGTGTGGAGTCTGCATGTTCTCCCTGTGCCAGCATTGGTTATCTCCGGGTGCTCTGTCTTTCTCCAACAGTCCAAAGACATGCAAATGTAGACTCGATGCACTAAATTGACCGTAGGTGTGACTGTGAGTGTGGATGGTTGTCTCTCTGTATCTGTTGGTCCCATAATGGACGAGCGACCTGTCCAGGGTGAACCCTGCCTCTCGTCCGAAAGCCGCTAGGATAGACTCCAGCCACCCCCCCCCCCCCCGAACCCCAATAGGATAAGCGGAAGAAAATGGATGAATAATATTTCTGTGTGCTGCTATGTCTAAAACCCATAATTAGCCGCAGCGAGGGGATAAAAAAAGTAAATAAGAAGTTTAATACATTTTCTGCACGTGATACCTATGTGCGAGAAAACTAGGACATTTTACCAACAAAATCACCACTGTCCTTTGTGGTTCACTGCTCAATGCGCCTCTGCCCATGGTCGCATCCGTGCCGATGTAGGGTTCACCGCGCAACAGTCAGCCTCGCTGTTATAAAAAGGTTGAACGGGCCACTGGCTGCGTGCACTGTCAATCATGAAGCTTACGGACACGTCACTTCGGCGCGCTCAGCGATTGGTTGGCCGTCATCAGTAAGCTCACCGCCTTGTAGCTAAGGTTTCGTTCACCATGTTGGATCAGCCGCTCGTCTCTGTTGCCTCATGACCAATAGCTTTATCATGCCGGTGGCAGCGAGGCGTCGCGGTCACAGAGCCTAGCGTAGAGCTGAAACTCTTCAGCCCCGCTGTCCTCTTCCTCAGGTGACGACTGGACTCACCGACACTGTCACGAAGGAGAGGAAATATTACTGTTTTGATTTGGAAATATGGACACCCATTAGCTAGCAGCAAGCTCTCAGGTTCAATACCACAGTCTTCTGTCGAGGTCCTGGCTGCAGGAAAACCCATCCAGCATTGTGAGGATTTAACTTTTGGCCCAGTAATCTCCGTGTGTGTTTTTATGAGCTGCAGGAGGAGAGGGCAATACAGAGCGCGAGGCTGTCGATGGGGGAAAGAAGTTGCCAGTCTGTCGTCTGCGAGAATTTCTCCTCATATTTTGAGTCATGATAGAAGCCTTGTCACTGTCAAAATGATGATTTCTGTGGCAGCGCACGGCTCCGTGTACCCCTGTAATATGTGAGAGCGGTAGATGACCGAGGCCTGGGCCTGCTGCCTGCTTGCCTGGCTGCTTGCGTGCGCTGATGTGTTGTGGCCTGGGCTACTTTAAGAGACACCTCCCCTGCACCGGATCAGCAGCGGTAATTAGGGCTCGGAGATTACCCCTGTTTACAGAGTAGCACTTTGGCCTGCGCGCACATCTGAGGGAGTATTCGGTGTGGAATAATAGATGCTATTTCAGATCCGCCTGGAGCCCCGGTGGTGGGAACAGCAGACCAGAGCGTGTGGCCAACTTGCACACTTTTAAAAGATGATCGCGCTGCTTCCCATGTGACGATCTAAGGATTACAGGGTTCTGTCAACACGGAGGTTGAACCCAACGGGAGTGAGAGAGGGGGGCGTTACCTCCATCATGACGGACATCTAGGGCCACCGACTTTTTAATTTATCGAGGGGGGTGCGGGTTATTTCTATTCAGTATTTTGGTTTTCATTGTCAGTGGCACTGTAAGCTATGTATATATTTAGACTTGGCTAGTCATTGATGTACATGCTCATATGCTTGTCGTTACTAGCTAGACACCTCATGGTGCACACCTGAGGAAACTCATTTCGAGGAAGTAGGTCAGATCCTTGTTGGCATTAGGGCCAGAGGCACATCAGAATGGTCCATCTCCCCGTAGATTCAAAGAAACCCCCAATCTGTTTTCTCCATGGTTTCTCCAAGTTTCATGAATTAAGGATCGCAGCCTGGTAGCCATTCTCATCACATTGTGAAAAGGGCATTTTTCCATCATTGAATGGCTCTCTGTGGCACACCGGCTGCAAATGCTTCAACAATGATGGCTGCATACAACGGTGGCTCGTCAGCAGTGGCTGCCCATCACACGCATCATCACCACCAGCTCCAGCACCTGCCACCTCCACACATGCACCACCATCACCACTCGGGCCAGCATCACCTGCAGCATCCGGGCTCGGCCGCTGCCGTGCACTCAGTCCAGCAACACACCTCCACGGCTGCCGCTGCGGCGGTGATGCTCAACCCCGGCCAGCAGCAACCCTACTTCCCCTCTCCTGCCCCCGGACAGGCGCCCGGGCCAGCGGCGGCCACGGCTCCCGCTCAGGTTCAAGCCGCAGCTGCTGCTGCTGTCAAAGCTCACCACCATCACCACCACCATCACCAGCAGCAAACGCACCACCTCCAACAGCAGCTGGATATTGAGCCGGACAGGCCAATCGGGTATGGAGCATTTGGGGTTGTCTGGTGAGTCCAAGTACATTTACTTAATGACTTTACTTAGTTATATTGTTATGTTTTATAACGTCTTACACCATTTTTTCTGGAAGCATTAGCTACTTGTATATTACCATATTACCACTTTGCACCAACTGGTTTCCTTCATAATGAGGTTATATACTTTTAGCAGTGTCAAAACCCTCTGACCTGAATTTCTACTTTGACTTTTATATCTTGACGTATTCTTGAGTGGTAAGGGCAGTCTGTAACATTACAGTGGCCGATCAATTGATATCAATTAACTTAGTTCAACTTCAAAACTAATTATGACGTGTTTCAATCAGAAAAGGCAAACTCTTTATCATTCTACCATGTCAAAAATACAACCAAATATAAATAGAAGCTGAACGATATATGCTCAAACACTTGCACGTATGGTATGTAAGTGGAAACATATTTGTCACTTTAATGAGACTATGTATAAGGCAATTAAACAAAGACATGGATGAGGTCTGGGAGTTACATAATTCAGTCCATTAATGACTTAATCATATAAAGCTATGTTCACACTGAAGGTTAATCATTTGCTGTCAATTTACATTTAAAGTAAATGCAAAGATGCAAATAATAGTGAGGTGGCACAAATGGTGTGGTCCTAGCGAAAAATTCTTGGGTCATTTTGCCTCTATGCACATTCATGCAAAATGAAAATATGGAACTATCATTGTAAATATCCCCCAGATGACACTCATGTCCTGTCAAGACAGACCATGGAAGACAAGCTGGTCATTGTTGTTTCACACACTCCAGTATTTGTATGGAAGAGTTGATATGTTCGACCACCACCGAGACATCAGAGCTAGCATCAGATTACCAGATTATTTTGTGTTTATTTGGGTTAGACTGGACGCTGGTGTTACACCAGCGAGAAATTTACACTTTTTAAGTCTTTACATGGGCAGCTCATGTTGTTGTTTGCTGCTTGCTCAAATGTCTCTGCAGTGGTTAAACATGATATTGTGCCAGAGGTGTGAGGTCCCATGAGTGAGGATAGCTAAACTAACTAGCATGCTTTGCCACTTGAAACGTGACAGGGACCCATCAGAGTACACAGTTCACTGTCTTTAATGTTTGGCCCAGAAGTTTGAAGCATCATCTAGATAAAATGACGACACATTAAAGGTGTCAAAAACCTACGTCTTGCCTAAAAGATGCTTGAAATGTACATAACCAGTAGTAGAACAGTAGCAGCAATATTCCCCTCACAGGCCCCTGGTCCTTGGGTTCTAATAAACACAAATGTTTGTGGCACAAATTTATGTGAATAAAAAGAAATAATCCAAGAACCAAACCCCTGCAAAGGAAGCAAGGCAAATATTTGCTTCACATTCAATGTGAACACAGCTTTAGACAAAGAAGAAGATGTGGAAAAAAGAGGAGGTAATATATTCAATATCCTCAACTGTAATATGTTATATTATCACTTGCACAGAGACTGTTGGGCAGAAACAAAAAGTTAATGAGAGGTGAAGTCTTTATTTTAAGACATGCTTGTTGTATGATGTGCATCATGTGACACCCCTTGCACCAATAAGTGTTTCAAATGGAAAAAGTGATGAAACGACGAGAGTTTATAAGGAAGGGATTGTGAGATATGTATAGCTCCAGATATGAATGATTTTCTCCTTATCCAGTATTTAGACATGGTAATAGCAGAAAGCAGCATGAAAAAGATGTGCAAGATCGCGATACAAGTTGTTTATAAGCACGGTCGCACTTGCGCAGTTCAGGTTAGGGTTTCCCGATTGGTGGGAGCTCCCAAGCGTGACGTAGATTAATTCACGTAAGATCACACACATGTAAATTGTTTGAAAAAAAAGGAGTGACATCGCTGCCTTTCAGAGTGTCTCGGGGACATCAACAGGAAGACTGATCTTATGGCAGAGGGCCAAAACTTTATACTTTAGATGAGTGAGCAGCTCTCGCAGCCCAGCCCAGGTTTATATCTATACATTTATTTATTTTTAGCACAGTGACAAAATCAGAATGCGACAGGACGGTAGATCTACGTCAAAGGGTCATATCATGGGAAACCTGAGACACCTTTTTCACACTGCAGGTGAGCCCGGCAGAGCCGAGCTGAGCTGCTGAACACCCGGGTCGCTTGATGGGTTGGTGGACGCAGGTCGAAATGCTCAGGCAACCTTTTCAGAGGGCCCAAACACCCGTGTTCATCCGCGTTTTTGGTGCAGTGTGAAAGGGATTTTTAAGGTGGATAAAACACAGAGAAAAGGTGTCACTTGAAGCCCAGTAGCATAAGGGAATGCTATCGTGATTTGATAAGATGGCTCAAATGGCACTTTACCTATGGTATAAACAAATTAGTCTCATTAGGAATGAAAAATCCTAACATAATGGGAGAGTAGACTGATGTTGATCAATTTGGCATATGATGATGTCCAGTGTTGCCAAGTGGGAGGGTGGGTGTTCAGTTGTTTCATGAACATCAACTATTGTAGATGCACTCTTTCCTACTTGCTCTGAGAACAGCATCCAGCTGTCTCACTCAGCTGAGAAAACTCTCCAGTGAGGCCGTGAAGGGAGTGGATAGATCATCTCTCACATCCTTTCCAGGGTAATGTCCAACATACAGTGCTTATAACAACCCCTACAAATGTTTTCTCCCTTCTGTTTCTTTTAAAAATTGAATCATGGCTGATAGAATTAAGCTTTTTGAAAGAAAAAAAACCCTCTTTATATCAAAGGGAAAAAAAGATTTACACTACAGTCAAAAAAGTAATGCAAAAATAATGTAAAATAAGTGATTGCATACATATTTATCCCCCTTTAAAGTGACTGACCTAATTCAACAGAAGTCTGGCCAATTGGTGCCAGTAGTCTCAGAATTGGTTAAATGGACATCATCTGAGTGCAGTGAATGTGTCTATTGGTCTGCTGAGTGTGATAGAAAAACACCTGTGCCTCCAAGGTTCATTCCCCAGTTCCTCTATTTTCCTGGCTATAGCTATACCATGAAGACAAAGGAACAATCCAAGCAACTCAGAGAAAATTCTTTTGAAAATTACAAGTCAGGAGATCCTAGTCACTGAAATGCCCTGGAGTTCAGTTAAATCCACCATTAATAAATGGTAATATGGCACATATGTGAATCTGCCTAGATCAGGCTGTCCTCATAAACTAAGTGACTGTGTAACAAGGGTATTTGTGATGGAGGCCACCAAGACATCTTTGACTACTCTGAAGGAGTTAAAAAGAGAGGCAAAGAGAAGGCCATCTCAACCAGAGTTTGCCCAAAGACAAGTGGGGGGCCCAAAGGTCAACAGGAAGAAGGTTCTTTGTTCTAATAAGACCCGAATAGCAATTTTTTGCCATCAGACTGGGCATTGTGTTTTGTGGACATCAAACACTGCACATCACCAGAAATGCACCAAGCATATTTTAGCCAAGTCTTCACCATTGTGAAGCACGGTGGCAACAGCATTATGTTGTAGGGATGCTTCTCGGCAGCAGGCCCTGGAGGGTTTGTGAGGGTACATGGGAAGATGAATACAGCAAAATACAAAGAAATACAGGATGACAATGTGATTCAGACTGCAAGAGTACTATGACTTGGGAGGAGATTTACTTTCCAGCAAGGCAATGAACAAAGCATACAGCTTTATAGCTTTATTTTTTCTTATAACGAAAGCTATAAGGAGATGGTCAAAAGATAACAAATAAATGTTGAGAGTCAAAGCCCAGACGAAGTTAAAGAAGTTATAGCTGGACTTGAAGAGTGCTCTTGACACCTAAGCCTGGCGATACCTGACAGAGTTTGAGCAGTTTTGTAAAGAAGAATGGAGTAAAATGTTAGTCCGGATGTGCAAGTGTGACTGAGACCTATCCGCTCAGACTCAGTTATATGGCTGCCCCCAAAGGTGTATCTACTGAAAGCTGACTTGAAGTGGGTGAATATTTATGAGATCACATATTTTAGATGATGTATTTGAATTGACATTACTTGTATTAATCTGATGTTACTTTAGCATTAAAATGTTGGGTTTTTTTTTACCTCAATTTTGTCAAAAAAAAATTCCCAAATTTTACTGCCATGATTCAATGTTTAAAAGCAAAAAAGGGCAAGAAAAGTGGGGTGAATGCATTTATAGGCACTGTACTCAGGTCTTGGTCACTGAAGGTCCAATATACGGAGCCAATAAGAGTATTCACCCCCTTGAATATTTTCCCCTTTTATTGATTTTTAAAATTAATCATGGTCAATAAATTAGGCTTTTTTGACCTTGAAAACACAGTTAGTCTATTAGCTGTATTGAGGAGGCTAAGATAAAAGAGCAAAAAAAATGAATGCAATTGAAAGATGCGCAGTCACAGGGACTGTCAGAATAGAAACACAGTTGCCACTGATGTAACCAAGTGTCTTGTGTTTGCCCCCCCCCCCCCCCCCCCCCCAGACCTCACAAGTAAAATGTGTGACCAAACTTTGTCTTACAGTTACTCTAATTGAAAAGAATATTCCTGAATCATATAATATTTTGTTTAGTGAGATGCAGGATTGTCATATTCAAAGCTAACATTGTAGTATGAATGAACTACAGTGTGAACACGTGACTTTATCATCATAACTAGCTTTACTTCTCCTGTTTTTAGCATAATGATGTTTGTCTGCATAAACCTCTGGTCAATGTGTTTTTATCCATCCGTCCATTTTCTTCATCTTATCCTGTTAAGGGTCGCGGGTTCTATGGCTCAATTTGCGTACACACTCCATAACCTGACCAATATCTGTCAGACCTTCTCCAAACCCCAAATAGCTCAGAAAGGCACCAAAAAAATAAAATGTATTATTATTATTATTACACTCTGCTAAAAGCTTTGCTAGCTACCATCTAGAGGTCATTGTGGAACCATTTCATCTAGAAAGACTAAAAAACTCATCTGTAAACCTTGTCATGTTTCTCTTCAGTTTAGTATTATGAAATCTAGGCAAGGCAATTTTATTTGTAGAGCCCGTTTTCACAAACAGTTTGTCTCAAAGGGCTTCACGTGGCATCATAACAACATCCTCTGCCCTTAGACCCTCACATCGACTGAGGAAAAACTCCATAGAAAACCCTTTTAACAGGGAAAAATCTGAGAAACCTCAGGGTGAGCAACAGAGGAGGGATCCCTCACCCAGGACGGACAGACGTGCAGTAGATGTTGCTACAGACAAGAAATACAAAATGTGGGAAACATGGAAATGTTAATTACATTTGGCTGCTGCACTTCAGGAATAAGTGTGAAACTGTGCCTTTGGATGGCTGGCAGCTACACATTGTGTGATGTGCCTTACTGAAATGCAGTTAGTTTGGGAACTGGAGGCAGAATATGTAATGCCATGAGGATTGAGCTACTGTAAATTAATAAAGTTTTAAGTAGGGCCGGGAATTGGCAAGGACCTCATAATATGTGGATACATGGGTCATGATACAATTTTATCCCAATTTATTGCAATAGTAGAGGTTGAACTATGGATATAGTATAGAAAAAAAAACCACTTAATTTTTTTTCTTTATAGATGTCTTTGTGCAGTCCTAATTTAAAGCCAGTGAGCCAGAGCAGTGTAATTCAGCTTAGACCATGGTTCCTGGACAGCACTGCAAGATGGGAAATTAATTTAAAGTCCGTCTATGGGAACATTTGCGAAACACATTTTTTCAATTCATGATGAGCATATTGGAGGTTGGAGACCCTCGGTAGAGCCCTTTGTAAGACTGCTTTTTTATGACCCCTCCTGCTGGCTCATTGAAGATTTTTGACCATGATCACCTATGCTCACAACTTGTGGGCATAGGTGATCTGTGATGGAGGTGGCAATAAATGTACCCTCAGAGGAGGAATATTGCTGGGCCACAATTGACCCCCATTTTGCCACACTCTGTCTAAAACCTCGGACCGAGCCGCAACAAAGATGGGCGAATTGGCGGATTGCTGTCCAATATAAAAGTGACCTAATGCAAATGTATGTAAGACAGTAAAGACAATTGGGTCTATTCAGTAATCCCTACAACTGTGAGACCCCATCACCAAAACTCAAAATTAGATCTTTTTAAAACATGCATAGCTTAATTTTGTTCAGACAAGAGGAGTCCAAGTGTGAAAATTCTTGCTTTTGAAAAAATTGGGTCAAACTGTACAGAATAACATATAGAACAGCAGACAAGATGACCAAGAAGAAAGTTTCATTATGTTCCCAGATAAATTACCCTGTGCTGCACTTGCCCTTTTTCAGTTCAAAATCACAGAGAATTCTAGGGATGAAGTCTGTCTTTTGATAATGGTGATGATATGAATTATTGGACTGATGTGATTTTGGTGGATTTATAATAATCTCAACCATATCGATAGCCCAAACATCTGTGAATATTTCACAATGTTTTGTGTTAAACTGAGTGCTTGGCAAGATACATGTCAACTGCCTTGCCTTTGACAGGACAGTTGGTGAAGTAAGGATAAGACAGCTCATCTGTCTCAGAGTTTTTGGAAACCTGAAATGTCCCCCTTTCAGAGACTCCAAGAGGACAGATGAGTATGCCAGTGAAAGCAAAAGAACCGAACAAACAACAAAAACAACCTGCCATTATCATTCACATCCAAGCTGCCAGCTAGTGGCACGCTTGTAGAAAGATTGTGCTGTTCACTAGTTGTACTTTTGTGATGGAATACAGAAATGGAGACAAACAGGGTGTTTGTAAAACCAAATATTTCTTTGTTGAGGCAAGCTATTGAGAAGACAGGATTTTCAATTAATTTCAGTTTATTAGATACAGCAAGCTATAACTAAGACTGGTTTGACACACAGTTGGGCACTGCGATGGTTGCGTGACAGCTGGGCAGTGGTGTGGGTGTGTCACTTCGTGCATGTGTGAACTGTTCACCAACTGCCATTTCACAGCAAATGAGAGGAAGAATATTATAAGCCCCTGACACTTACTTAGGTCACTTAGATCATTTCCTCTCCTCAAGCTCAAACATTTGCTATAGCTGTTGTGCAGTCAGACAAGGGCGTTTAGTCTCTGTCTGTCACTCAGGAAACAGCAGAAGGCGTCTTCAAGTCTGATCTCTGCCAAGATTGGCTGTTGTAGCTTGACATCAGCTTGCTTAAACTGACTTTGGTTCAACTTGTCATCACTGTTGCTGTGGTGCACTGCGCCTGATCAAATGAATGATTTAATCTGTATTTTTGTCTAATGCAGGCTGACACAAAAACCCCTCTTTTTCTCAGTCTAAAATGGGCGCAATTTCTC